>NC_088687.1:127008227-127316477 GCF_028017835.1 Emys orbicularis
AGCTGGCATGGGTGGATCCTTCCCCCCCCCCCCCGTCCATTTTAGAGGCCTTGCTGGACCGGTGTATCCAGATAGACACCAGGCTGCATGAACGGCAACTAGAACATAGGTTGATGAGCCTACCTACCTCCTTCACTCACCTAAGAGTCAGTCCTCAGGCCCAAGTGAGCTTTGCCTCAATCAAGTCCATACCAACTGACATTGGATGACCCCGCCTATCCCCACGTGAATGAGAGTTCAGAAGACAGGAGAACCTCTGCTTCTATTATAGAGACCAGGGCATGTAGTATCCAAGTGTCCTGTCAAAACCCCTGCTAAGCTGCTGATAGGGAAGAAACTAACTCCACACCCAGTCGGGGACTCAAAGCTGGCTACCATCAGGAAGACACCCCAAAATTATGCTAACCTAGAAGTTCCTCGTCCACCTCCACTTCTACAGATTCCCCTGCAATTGCAGATCCTGCAGGTCAAGTAGGCCTTTCCTATAAAATAGGCATTGATTGATTCGGGAGTGGGAGACAATTTCATGTATTTTTTTTGTGACCCAGGTCCTCAGTCTCCCACTACAATCCAGCATTACCTTAGACCTGGTAGAAACAGTAGATGGGTCTCCACTGGCATCAGGCCTAGTTACACAGGAGACTGCACTGCTGGAAATGGTGATTGGGAAGCACCGGGAAGCCCTATGATCTAACCTTATTTCCTCCCCACATTTCTTCCTGAATTTAGGGGCACCCTGGCTCATTCATCACAATCACCATATTCTATGGTCCAATATGTCACTGCCTTCCCATTGAGCGTCTGTAGGGAGAATTGCCTTCTCATTCAAGAACTGAAAACCCGATAAACCAAGCCAGAGGATTCTAGTCTGGTAAACCAGACATTCCCCCATGTGGTGGCAACCGTGTTGGACCTAAAAACTCCATCCCCGCATGACGGACCACATCTTCCTATGAAATACCGGCACTACCATGATGTCTTTGAAAAACAGAATGCAGACTCACTACCCCTGCATCATGTTTATAATTGTCCTGTCGACTTTCATCTCGGAGCCAACATTCAGTTTGGGTGTATATATTCTATGTCTGAATCAGAGCTAGCAATATTAAGGGATTAGCTCCAGGAAAACCTAGCTAAAGGCTTTATCCACCGCTCCACCTCCCCCGCAGGCACCCCATAACTTTTTGTGAAGAAGAAAGACAGCTCTCTGAGACTCTGTGTAGACTACAGGGCACTGAACCAAATAACTACATGAAATCGGTACCCCTTACTGTTAATCCCAGGGCTCCTGGACTGAGTACAGGTGTTTGCTAAACTGTACATTAGTGGAGCATATAATCTAGTTCAAATCAGGGCGGGGGACAAGTGGAAGATAGCCTTTAGAACAAGTTACAGACACTTTGAGTATTTGGTAATGCCCTTTGGATTTACCAGTTCTCCTGCCACTTTCCAGCATCTGATCAATGACATATTTCAAGATATCCTAGACCAGTTTGTGGTGGCATAGTCTAATCTATTCCAGTAGTCAAGCAAGCCATGACCACCATGTCCATGAAGTGTGAATACGATTGTGTCAGCACGGGTTATATAGAAAACTGGAAAAGTCTGTATTTGACCAATCATCTGTTGAATTTTTGGGGTTCATACTGTCAGAAGGTGGACTACGGATGGACCCTCAGAAGGTATCTGCATTTCAGGATTGGGTTGAACCTTGGAGCATCCAAGACCTCCAGAGGTTCATGGGGTTTGCCAGCTTTTACAGTTTATTCCAAACTTTCAAAGGTCACAGCCTCTATAACTGTCATCCTCCACAAATGTGCAAGGTTTCATTGGCCACTAGAGACCCACCAGGCCTTTGAACACCCGAACATAGCATTCACATGTGCCCCAGTGCTGGTCTCCCCTGATCTTAACCAACCCTTTGTCCTTGAGGCTGACACCTCTGATGTAGCCATTGGAGTGATACTGTCCAAAGAAACAGGGCCCCAGCATGAAATGCATTCATGTGCATGTTTTTCATGAAAACTCATCCCTGTTGAATGCTCCTTGTTCCTGATAACTACCATGCCTCATCCCTGTTCCTACTGCCTACCATGCCTGGTTCCTATTTCCTCACCTTGACCCCCATTGCTGACTCTGACACCGGCTTGACCCTTGATGGGACTTCTGGCTTTGACCCTTGGCTTTTCCACAACTCTGACGCTACTCCTGGCTCCAACCACTAGGTCAGACTGCCTACGTTACAGGCCCTTATGGTGTCAGTCAAAACCTGTTTTTTTCTTCTTATTTGGCACATTCATTAAAGTTCTGAATTTCAGCACTTTCATGTCCATGTAGCTGTGTTAGGTTCCCTCTATTTTCTGGTAAAGGAAGTTTGGTTTCACACCTTCATATTTTTAGGTTCACAAGTGGGATCTTAAAGCTTCATTTGTCAATCAAAATCCGTGTGGCCAATTGGAAACTGAAGTAAATTTTGGGTCAACTAATGGAACTGCCCTTTGAACCAATGACTACTACCTTATTGATTTTCTTGTTAGTTTGTCAAGTCATTAAATTCTTTTTGGACACAAGGAAGTCTTGCAGAAAAACAGATACTTTAAGTTGAAAACACTGGCAAGAGCAAAAGTCTCAAAGTTTCAAAAGCAATAATCATCGTGTGTGTCTTGGCAGCACTTGTGGAGTCTTATAAGAAAGGTATAAAAACTGCTCCCTCATATTTGATCACATTCTACCAGATCTGTTTCCACTTCATGAGCTGCATATGAAGAGATCTGCATTGCAGTTAGTGTTTCTCTCCATACTTTCAAAAGAAAAATGCAGGTTGGACATCTAATTTTTCTCTGAGGTAACCTTTGGTTGGTGGGTTTTATATACTGCTGACCTTCTTTGATTCATGTGTTTCTAACTATTCTCTCTTTTGGGACTTGGACTGCTTGTGAATTTCTAACCGTTAGAGCCCTGTGAAATTGGGTTGTTTATTTTTTATATATTTTTTTGTTTTTATTTTTGACAATGTTGTGTTATCTTGTTTTATCCACCCTGCCCCATCACCCATACACCCCATCTCCCCCCTCCTAACTCCCCACAACTTCTGCCTGAGCCCCAGGCACCCCAACTTCAATATCAACAGCCACTCCTCTCCCAGGGGGCCCAGTGCCCAGCCTGGGCTGCCTCCCTCTACTCCATTCCATGGCACCGTGGGGAGAACCACACACCGCAATCCCCTTGCTAGGCAGGCTCAAAGGAGGCTGAGTGCCTGCTGACAACACCTCCTCACTGCAATGGCCCCCTTGCTTCTGTAAGTCATGGTGAATGTGGTTCTCTGTCTCATGCTCTTTGTGTTACTTCCAGCTCCTCCTGTCGACCTCTACCAGGCCCACACCCTCAGCACTCATTTCACATGTATGTAGGGTGACCAGACAGCAAATGTGAAAAATCGGGACAGGGGGTGGTGGGTAATAGGAGCCTATATAAGAAAAAGACCCCAAAACCGGGACTGTCCCTATAAAATCGGGACATCTGGTCACCCTACATGTATGCAATGCATGCACATGACTCATGTGGGAGCAACCATTGGCTGGTGTGCTCCACTTGGCGGAAGTGATCCCATTAGCTCATTCGTTGCACCTCTTGGTCCTGCCATTGGCTACTGAACCTTCTGAGGGTGATGAGAAGCTTTGTTTTATAATGATTTATTTGTTTTATTTCATTTTTTGTGTAACTTTTTGCTTTATTTCATGTTATTTCAAAACACTGGGCTCTACCAGCAGTCTGTTCCAGTTGGATGCACAGGCGCCGACTCCATGGGTGTTCTTTGGCTGGAGCACCCACGGAAAAAAATTGGTGGGTGCTCAGCACCCACCGGCAGCTCCCCTCTCCGCCCCCCCGCTCCAGCTTACCTCCGCCTCCACCTCCTCCGCGAGCGCGCTGCCACGTCCTGCTTCTCCCCCTCCCTCCCAGCGCTTGCGCCGCGAATCAGCTGATTCGCAGGGCGGGGAGGGAGGGGGGAGTAGGAGGAATATGGCATGCTGGGGGAGGAGGCGGGGCCGGGGCGGGAATTTGGGGAAGGGATCCAATAGGGGCAGGGAGGGGGCGGAGTTAGGGCAGAGACTTTGGGGATGGGGTTGGAATGTGGGGGCAGGGGCAGGGAAAGGGTGGAGTCGGGGCGGCGGGCACGGGCACCCACCGGTGCCGGAGAAAGTTGGCGCCTATGGTTGGATGGACTACCTATGTATAAGGATAAGACAGTTTTTTCCTTATCTGTAAATTTGGATTTTTCCTTTCCTTTGTTAATATGCTTGCAGTATATTATAGGCTTTAAGGCAGGGGTTCTCAAACTGGGGGTCAGGACCTCTCAGCGGGTCGTGAGGTTATTACATGGGCGGTCGTGAGCTCTCAACCTCCACCCCAAACCCCACTTGCCTCCAGCATTTATAATGGTGTTAAATATATTTAAAAGTGTTTTTAATTTATAAGGGGGGCCGCACTCAGAGGCTTGCTATGTGAAAGGGGTCACCAGTAAAAAAAAGTTTTGAGAGCCACTGCTTTAAGGGTTAGAATTCTACTGATCTTGCAGTAGAGTTCTCTAGGGTGACCATATGTCCCATTTTGGCTGGGGCAGTCCCTTTTTTAAGCCTTGTCCTGGGTGTCCCAACTTTTTTTTTCCAAAAGAGGCATTTGTCCCGTTTGCTCTTGCTGACTTGAACAGTTGGCAAGAGCAAACAGGAGAAATGCCCACTTTTGGCAAAAAAGTGGTGTGTGGTGTGGAGGGGACAAACAGAGATGCCAGCCCCCCCACAGGGGGAAGTTAATGCTGGAGGGTGGGTAGCTGGAGGGGGTTCCAGCATGCAGGGCCCATGCAGGGTTCTAGCCACCGGGACAACAGCCTTGTGTGGGGTAGGGGGGCCCACAGGGTTCCAGCAACCGGGCAACAGCATGGGGGGGCCCTTTGGGTGAGTGGCTGGGGGGGTGTCCCATTTTCTCTTTGGGTAATATGGTCACCCTAAATTCTAGACATTGCCTTTGCTGTTATCTGTGAGCATGGCTACCCAAAAGGCAGTTCCAGAACGGTATCTTTCCTGTTAGGAAAAGGCAAATGTACAGGTAAAGATAAATTAACTTAACTAAAATTAACTTAAAATTAATTTTAACAAATTGCCTTTTGACTCCTTGAAAAGTCATGTTACAGAGCCTAGAAAAGCAGTCCTCTAGACTAGGTTCTGTACTTCCTTCAACCATGGTGGAAAAGCAAAGTTTTCATCTATACTGACTCCCTTCCTACACTGAGATAGAAATCTAGTACAGACACTGGCTGGTTGCCTCTCTCTCCCCCCTTTTTGACTGGAATCTTGAAGTAATTATTTTCTCCCTGATGAGTTCACTGTCTTTCTTTTCCTCTCTGACAAGAGATTTCCCATCAGCTAGTTTAAGTCTTCCTGTCTCAAACTGAACTCTGAAGTCCATTTTACAGCAACTAGAAACCCTCCCTGACTGCCCTGGACATAGAATCATAGGACTGGAAGGGACCTTGAGAGGTCATCTAGTCCAGTCCCCTGCACATGCTCTGGTCCCAATCTGAGTCCTGACAAATGATAAACTAGCAGTCATGAGTGTCTTTCTGTTCATATTTTGTTACACCATGCTGTTCACCATGGTATTTCAGCACCTGGATGGGAATACATGCCCAGGTTTAAGGGTTTTCTGCATATTGGGACAAGCTGGGGTTTATATCTTCATAAAAGTCCCCTCCTGTCCCACTTCTCAGCTTCTAGAAATTCTGCTTGACCTTTAACACTACTGATGCTGCTTCTAACTACTAAAAGAGGTAGTATTCAGGTTTCAGCCATCTAGAAATCAGTCAATATTCTAAATGCTAAATTAAGCTTGTTAACATAACAAAATTTAATTGAATAACTAGCACACTACTAAGTCAAATTCTTTATTTATTCTCTAGTTAAACAAGCTGCAAGATCTTCATCCATTGCCTAAGATAATTTTAGAATACCGACAGGTGAGTTCATTTTTCATAAAGAACATATTTGCATTGAAAGCAAGAATTAACAAAAATATAGCTTTACTACGCCACTTTTCTGAGAATCTTTTGGCTAGCATATGATTTCACGTATTTCTTTAAATAGTCTTCATATTTCTGCAGCAGTAGGTAAATTCTTAGTATGAGTTCAAAAATAGGTTTGGTTTGCACTAGATTTTTTTCAGTTAACAGCTGAAGCCACATATTTTTGTTAAATGTTTGTTGCACAATTTTAGAAAACTTCACTAACAAAATTGGTTTGGTGATACAGTGCACTGCCAATGAGAAAATCTGGACCAAGAAAAGAGCTCGAGATTGTAAGGGGCTAGATCAGTGGACTTTTTGATATGTTGCTATTTCTTATTTTTGGAATAGTCTGCTGACAGTCCATCACAGCATTAGTTTAGTCTGCCCATTTTAGTTAATAGTTGGGTTTTCAATGGATGTGTTTTCAGAGTAAAACTAAAAAATCAGTCTTTGGCTTCCTTGTGTCATCCTTTGTTTCTGCATCTCTGAGTGCCAAACTCTGAAACTTTCACACTGCAACACCTGCATACCCAAATATTTAGACTAGAGCCAAATGTTCAACGCCATTAAATTCAGTGTATTGAGTCATTATTGAATGTCTGTCATCCTCACTATTAAAAATGTTTTGCAGTATCTACACTTTTTCTATAGTTATAAATGGGTTGAAGAGTATGAGTTTCCACTCGAAAACCTCTTATAATTTACATAATATATATATATAGAAAAAGTACTAAACTCTTTTTCTAATTTAGGTTCACAAGATAAAGTCAACCTATGTGGATGGACTACTTTCATGCATGAAAAAGGTAAGAATGCAAAAAAGCTCCCCCTGTAAATTTGTGTATTTCTATATAAGATGGTTTGAAATAATTCTGAAGTTTTAAAAATTATTATGTATTTTTATTAAAAATATAACCCTTATTTTTACTTATATGGAAATATTGATAACATAGTATATATAAGCTTTAGAGTAAAATTTCATTTTCACATCTTGACTTCTGCAACAACTTATCACAGGCTTTTATATTTGGATTTTTTTTTTTTACTTGACTAAAGGGATTTATTTCATCTACATGGAATCAGACAGGAACTGTGACTGGAAGACTTTCAGCCAAGCATCCTGTAAGTGAGTCTTTTAGAAGCCTTTTTCATTCAAAGAAAGTGTGGTGAAAATGCATTTCATTGTAAGCCATGTCCAATAGAGGGCTCCAGGTCAGCTAAATGGAAATATACACTCCATTTACATAATTTTGCTTCATGCTGTTTAATATGCATGAAAAATTCCAAACTAGTTTTCCTTTGGCTATCAGAGGGATCAAAGAACTAGTAATTGCAATATTGTATGTAGATGGGAGATGGGAACAAAATATATTGTTAAGTGGGTATTGCACTTTAGACAGATTACATTAAATAATATTGACAACTACTTTTAGAACAGAGTATAATATTCATTGCTTAGCTTTTAGGTTACAAAAGAGACAGAGATATTACAAATCCTCAGTTCTGAGCCATGTAGCCTCTGGTTTCTGATATTGTTAGAGCAATTACTGAAGACTTTTGACCTGAGGTACAACCATTGTGCTCTGCAAGGACAGCAAATCACACCCACACCTTGTAACATAACCCTCCATGCCTTTAAAATCAATGCATAAGACGATACTTTTTCTTTGAATTTCTGTCTCATTAACTTTGTTTCATTTCAGTATCTTTATATTTATTCTATTTTTTTTTCTTTTCTTTTTAATTTTATACCATAATTCTTTACTCCTTGTGGCTAGAGCTGTAGATTGCCTAATCACGTCCATTATATAAACTCCTGTTTTCAGTTGTTCCTAATTTTCCAAAACTTTCATCTTTTTGGGTTGAAATTCTGAGGCCTGGTCTCTGGTTCAGGGTGATTTTTTTATTTAAAAGGCTTAGTAAAATTAATCTGTCATTTGTTTAGATTGCAGAGAGTGACTGGATTTGACTTTTGAGTCTGACATGTATTTGGTTTGTGACATCGGTGAAGTTACATAATCTCCCTTTCCCATTTGTGAAATGACCGTATTAAGGGGAGTTGGGATCTTTCTACTGAATAGGTCAACCTGCCATTGAGCCAGTATCTGCATCCTTCTGGGATTTGCACGTCTTAGGTCATGTCAACTTCACTGGGCCAATAAATGATATACCAAAAAATAAATATGTATCAGATCTTATTATGAATGTTTAAAATTAATTAAAATTTTGCTATCTGTTTCTGACATTGTAGCGTACATGTACAGCAAAAAGGAGAAAAGGTTGAACCTGGTTAAATGTATTTAAAATAATGTGCCACAGTTATTGCTAATAGCTTTGAGGAATGTAAAGTTTAAAGGATGAGGGAACTAAGGCAGAAACCTAAAGAGAGATCAGCACTTAGCACATATATTTAAGATGTGCTAATTGTTCTTACTTTTCTTCTGCTAATGCAAGTGGGTCTGTATTTCATTTTACATTGATACCTAACTGGTTTTCTAACTTAATTATGGATATCTTGAATTACTAAATCATATTAAATGTGATTACTTCTTCTGACATTGATGGGACCACATAACTACCTAGATAGACAGAAACTTTCAAGAGACATTTATACAAAACAAATACCTTGGTTCTAATAGCACTGTCATGTCTTTTAATAAATAAAACTAATTTGATTTCTGTTCATGCCTTTTTTAAAGCGGGGAACATGTTTGCTTATAAGTGCACTGTGTATGTGAAGTTTTTAAAATGTTTTCAGTATGACTTCTCTAACATTACAAAGTATCTTGTGCATGTTTCTTGCACAGCACTGTATTTTTAGACATTTTCATTGTCAGCATTAGATACCCCCAGCCAATTTATATGGTATGTTATGTGGCAAACAGTAGAAGGTTATGCATTTTTAACCTGAGCTCTTCAAAGTATATAAATGGAGGGACGGCAGGAGAAAATAGTGTTTTTACACTCCAGCATTCAAAATTATCTTCATTTTATGTTGATTTACATTTTACTTTTCATGATTTTGGTTTATAAATGTTTGTGAAAAAGCACGTATGTCTGACATACTGAAGTCAGACAAATGAACTAGCAGAATGTTAAAAGGTTCTTGGTTATTCTGTCTGTGACGCAGTATAGTTCAACTAAACATAACATTTTTCTTTTGTATTTCACAGTAAACTGATACTTGCATCGTAGTATGTATTAACACTATGACCAGAATTTCCAGAAGGACTGAGCACCCAGAAATGGGGTCAGAATTTCAAAAAACACTCTGCTGCCCTTTAGGCACCTAAATAACAGCCAGCACACTGCAACTCTTATTGAAAATATTGAAATGATGGTCCCAATTGTTGGTGCTGAGCACTTTTGAAAATCTAGCCAATATCTTCTCTTCTGATTCTAATAAACAAAACAAAAATTTTCCTATAGTTTCCATAAATATACAACCAAATATTTTTGCCATGATCATCAGCTTCTGTTTTCCCCGTTATACAAAAATATTGAAGGGACAACTATACAGGGTCTAATTTTGACCAGGATCTCACAATGTGCTCCCTTATGTGAGGTTAGTCTTACTGTACTACCACCATGTTCTTATCGACTGTGCAAATTGCACCATTACTTATGCCTGCAAACTATGGGTTTAAAGAAGGCTGAGTTTTAAAAATCTGATCCATTTGTGTTTTCTGTGTTAAGAGTATAAGGCATAAAAGAAACTGATGGGCATTTTGTGTCTCATGTTCGCATCTCCCATCATGTGCATTCTTGAGATTATCACAAGACATTAGTCAGGACTGCACAGCATCTTTAATACTTCAACAAGGAACAGGGATACACTTCTTTGTTTTTCAGGTCAAGTCTAGGATTCCAACCACCCTCTCCCCCCAAAAAACCCCAACACCCCACTAGAAAAGTAAGGAGTAACAATGTAATGAAGAATTTACTTGCCTGCATCGTCTCTTCCTACGGTTTGTGGTTGGTCAGACACACTGCCAGTTCGTGGTGCTCCCATTCAGCCTAGTGACAGTACCAAAAGTGTTTACAAAGTTCATGGCAGTAGTTGCAGCCTACCTCAGATGTCACGGTATCCAGATCTATCCCTATCTCGGTGACTGGCTCATCAAGGGCCGCTCCAAAGAGCAGGTGCAGTGCAGTGTCGTGACGTTGTGAGTCACTTGTCAAGCTCTGGACCTGTTGATAAACGAACAAAAATCAACATTGGTCCCTCTTCAGAGGATAAGGTGCATAGGAGCTGTCCTCAACTCCATGCAGGCCCGAGCATTTTTACCACAGGCCAGGTTCAGGGCAATGTCAGATCTGATCTCCCAAGTCACCGCACACCCGCTTACCACAGCTCGGGTCTGCCTCAGACTCCTAGGACGCATGGCTGCATGCACCTATGTCATCCGGCACACAAGGCTGCGGCTAAGGCCCCTTCAAATGTGGCTGTCGTCAATCTATTCCCCAGCCAGACACCCTTTGGACAGACTCTTCACGATCCTGCCCCAGGTACTCACCTCCCTCCAATGGTGGTCCAACCCAGATCCGGTGTTGGAAGGTGTTCCGTTTGCAATTCCACAGCCCACAGTATCTGTGATGTTGGATGAGTACGACCTCAGTTGGGGTGTGCACCTCAGTGCTCCCAAGACTTAGGCTAGGATTGTGAGAGTTGTCTCTTCACATAAATGTGAGAGAGCTCAAGGCCAGCTGCCTGGCTTGCGAGGTATTCCTTCCCCATCTGTCTGATCGCGTGATGCAGGTGCTGACAGACAACATGGCCTCCATGTTCTATGTCAACAGACATGGGGGAGCCCGCCCATCAATCCTTTGTCAGGAAGCCCTTGGCTTGTGGGACTTCTGCATCCAGCATGCGATCTACCTGGAAGCCTCCCACCTCCCCAGTGTTCGGAACACACTGGCAGATTACCTCAGCAGGTCCTTCTCTCACCACAAGTGGTCCCTCCACCTGTAGGTCATCAGGATGCTCTTCCAGAGGTGGGGAGCGCCCCAAGTGGACCTGTTCATCACCAGGCAGAACAGAAAATGCCACCAGTTATGCTCTCTGCAAGGCCTTGACAATGGCCCACTATCCAATGCCTTTCTCCAGTCGTGGGTGGGCACTCTGATGTATGTCTTCCCGCCAATCCCTCTGATCAGCAGGGTCCTTTCCAAGATCAAGAAGGATAAGGCGCGGGTCATTATGATCTCCCCGGCCTGACCTCATCAGCATTGGTTTGTGACACTCATGGACTTGGCCATAGTACAACATGGCCTCTTCCCGACCATCCGGACCTGCTCTCTCAGGATCACGGGTGGTTGCTGCACCCAAATCTCACCTCTCTCCACCTCATGGTGTGGTTGCTCGGTGGCTGAACTCTGAGGAGCAGGCCTGCTCCAGTCAGGTGCAGCAGGTTCTTCTGGAAATCAGAAAGCCCTCCACTAGGGCTACCTACCTTACAAAGTGGAAGTGCTTCTCCTGCTCGGCATCAGAGTGGAATATCTTTCTGGTCAGCGTGTCTCTGCAATCCATCCTGGATTACCTCCTGCACTTAAAGCACCAAGACCTTGCCTTTTCATCGATCAAGGTGCACTTGATGGCCATATCGGCCTTCCACCCTCACATCCAAGGTAGATCGGTATTCTCACATGAGCCTCCTGAAGGGCCTCGAGAGACTGTTTCCTCCAGTCCAGGATCCAGTTCCCCAATGGGATCTCAACCTGGTCCTTTGCATGCTCACCGGTCCTCCTTTCGAGCCTCTGGCCTCTTGCTCTCTCTCGCACCTCTCATGGAAGGTCGTATTCCTTGTAGCTATTACCTCGGCGAGGCAAGACTCTGAGATTAAGGCTCTTACGTCAGAGCCCCTGTACATGGTGTTCTACAAGGATAAAGTCCAATGGCGTCCCCATCTTGCCTTCCTACCAAAGGTGGTGTTGCACTTCCATGTCAACCAGGACATCTTTCTCCCAATTTTCTGTCCAAAGCCCCACGCATCCAACGAGGAAAGGCGTCTACACACCCTAGACATCCGGCATGCCCTGACTTTCTACCTTGTGCGTACTAAGCCTTTCCGCAGATCGACTCAACTCTTCATTGCAGTGGCTGACAGAATGAAGGGCCTCCCAGTGTTGGCTCAGAGGATTTCGTACTGGATCACTACCTGCATCCGTACCTATTATGAATTGGCGTGGGTGGTGCCTCCGCCATTAATAACTGCTCACTCCACGAGGGCACAGACGTCATTGACCTCTTTTTCTGGCCCATGTCCCCATCCAGGACGTCTGTAGGGCCGCGACATGATGGTTGGTGCACACCTTCATGACGCATTATGCCATCATCCAGCAAGCCAGGGTTGACGCTGGATTTGGCAGAGCTGTGTTGCAATCGACGCGTCCGTGAACTCCTACCCGCCTCTGAAGGTACTGCTTGGGAGTCACCTACAATGGAATGGACGTGAGCAAGCATTCAAAGAAGAAAAAATGGTTACTCACCTTTCGTAACTGTTGTTCTTTGAGATGTGTTGCTCATATAAATTCCATGACCCACTCTCCTTCCCTTCTGTTGGAGTTCCAGCAAGAAGGAACTGAGGGAGGGTGGGGGCCGGCAGCACTCCTTATACAGGTGCATACGCACACCACTCCAGAGGGCACCAGAGCCAGTCCCCTATGGATACCATTGAGGGTAAAAACTTCAGGCACCGGTGCATGTGTCAAGCACACACACCTACAATGGAATGGACATGAGCAACACATCTCGAAGAACAACAGTTACGAAAGGTGAGTAACTTTTTTCTTTTGTGTTACAGTAAGCTGAGCTGCTCTGATTCTTGCCCAGTGAATTGTGAGATAACTTGTCTGTCCCTCTGGACACATGGATGGAATTTTGGGAAGGCATTGGAAGACTATCAGCACTCAAATGATTTAGTCTGTATCCTGAGTGTACGGCAGGTTACTTTCCAGAGTGAAAGTGGAAACCATGCTAATCCACACCCCCACCTGTGCCAGCTAACACATTTTAAAATCACCACTTAACTTGGGTGAGAGGCTTTTGTGTGTGGATGGGAGAAGGAACTAGGGACAGCACCTAAAGTAAGAGCCAGAAACATCCCCTGTGTAATATGGTTGATATTCAAGCAGTGAAGAAATTTTAATGAGGCTATTGAGCTCAAAGATGGCATTTGCATGGCTAAACTCTGTAACTGAATTCACTCAGAGAGTAGAGATGTGATCCATCATGCCAACAATTATTTCCTTCCAAACATCCACAAACACTGGTCTGGGAAATCAGCAGGAGAGATCTGTCTTTCAGGAGCATTGTGGGGAAGGGTCACAGACTTTATAGTATAATATTAGTGAGTATCCATAATTCCTCATCTAGTGCTAATACATACATTTTACAATGATATTAATCACCAATGTGTCACCAGTTCACATATGATACCTTATGTGACCCATTTTAGATACAGATTATGACAGCGTACATAGGGCTGGTCAAGCCAGCTGAAACTCACAGCTACATACCAGGTAGTCCCTTGCCATCTGGCAGTGAGGTTAAGCTTACACCTCCCCTCTTACAAAACTGTGGGAGGGTTAGCCACTGGCTGACCCGGAGGCAGCAGGTCAGAATCCTCTTTCCTGGTCAGGGCATCTGCCACCATATTTTCTTTCCCCTTTATATGACAAATCCTGTTTTGTCCCCTTTGTCTGCTCACAGTATCAAAGACACAACATAAGAATAGCCATACTGGGTCAGACCAATGGTTCATCTAGCCCAGTGCCAGATGACAGACATAATATCCGTGTCCCAAGAATTTCACCTACACTGTTGTTACAAACATTTCAGTGATATCAATGACCAAACTATATATTACATGTCACCTTTTAAATAAATATCATGACACCAGCATGTGAGGTGTAGTGGGTATGTCAGAATTGACAAGAGTTGCTGAATACAGTGTTGTTGTAGCCATGTGAGTCCCAGGGTATTAGAGAGACAAGGTGGGTGAGGTAACATCTTTTATTGGGCCAACTTCTGTTGGTGAGAGAGACACGCTACACAGAGCTCTTCCTCAGGTTTGGGAAAGGTACTCAGAGTATCAAAGCTAAATACAAGATAGAGCAGATAGTTTAGCATAAGTAGTTAACACATATTCTGAGGGACCATTCAAGGTGAATGAACATCCCTGTAGTTATAGGACAAAAACGGGGGTTAGGGGTTACAGATTGTTGTAATAAGCCATAAATCCAGTGTCTTTATTAAAACCATAATTTTTAGTGTCTAGCAAGGTTATGAATTCAACCTCCCAGGCTCATCTTTTGAAAGTGTTGTGCAGTTTTCCTTTGAGGATGAGGACTGATAAGTCAGCTATAGAGTGATTGCTTTGTGAAAAGTGTTCACCCACAGGTGATAGGGTGTTTTTGTCTTTGATCATTTTCCAGTGTGAGTTCATTTGAGAGCATAGTGGTTCTCTAGTTTCACCCTCATAGTTGTTTGTTGGGGCATTTAATGCATTGGATTCAGGTACACCACATGTTGTGATAGGCAAGTGTAGGATCCATGAATCTTAAAAGGTTTGTTGTGGGGGGCGTTGATCGTTGTAGCAAGGGCCAGAGTTACACCTTATGAACCCCTAGGCACAGCATCTTCAGCGCCCCCATCCCCGCCTACAGCTGACCTTCATGTTGCACACAGTTTTAGAGAGTTAAGGCGCCCCTAGAACGCCAGCGCCCCTACACACATGCCTACTGTACCTAATGGGAAATCCGGCCCTGGTTGTAGACGTTTTTCATCTGTTGTTTCTGGCAGCGTCTGGTGCCACTTTGAGTTGGTGTCCTGGTCTGTGGGGAACTTGCTTCTGATGATGAGGTAGGAGTGATTGGATAGTTGTTTGAAGGCCAGAAGAGGGGGTTCAGGAAAGATTTTTTTTCAGGATGGGGTCCCCATCGAGTATGGGTTGGTTGTAGCTGTTTGACGATCCCCTGTATGGGTTCAAGTGTGGGGTGGTAGGTGGCAATTAGGGGTGTGTGGTCGGAGTGGGTTTTATTTCTATATTGAAGCAAGTTCTCTTGGGGTATTTGGGTGGTCTGTTCCATGTTGCAATCTACTTCTGTGGTGGAGTGTCCTTGTTTGGTGATGGTGGTTTTGAATGTGTTTAAGGTGTATATCCCAGACTTTCTCCTCAGGACATATTCTGTGGTATCTGAGTGCCTGGCTGTAGATAACAGATTTCTTGGTTTGTTTTGGGGTGGGTTCTAGATCTATGAAGGTAGGTGTGGTGATCCGTGGGTTTCGTGTATATAGTTGTCCGTAGGGTTCCATAGTGAAGTAACCACCCCAGAGAAAAAAAAATGATAGAAGGTTTAGAAAACATGACCCATGAGGACAGGTTAAAACCTGGGCATGTTTAGTCTTGAGAAGAGTGAAGGGGAGACCTGATAACAGTCTTCAAATGTATTTAGGACCATTATAAAGAGAACAGTGATTAGTTGTTCTTTATGTCTATTGAAGATGGGACAAGAAGTAATCAGCTTAATCTTCAGCAAGAGATATTTAGGTTAGATATTAGGAAAAACTGTCTGTCTATAAGGAATAGGTTACCAAGGGCAAACACTTGTCAGGGATGGTCTAGGTATACTTGGCCCTGTTTCAGCGTGGGGCAGGAGATGGACTAGATGACCTCTCAAGGTCCCTTTTCAAGCCCTACATTTCTGTGATTCTGTGACTTTCACTAGCCCTCCCCCCGGCAGCTCCACAACCCACAAATATTTCTTTTTGGCCTTGAGTGAACTAGACTTTACACTGAATAGATCAGCATGCTCGACAGTCAGTGCATGTGACTTTTTGTTGTTGGTTTTTTTGTTTTATGCAGTAGTGCTCACATTATTTCCCCTCCTCCCTCCATGACCCCATTTAGTTAAACTTTGTTTCTTCTATTTTTCCTCAATGCTGGTGTTTCTGGAATTTGATTTCTTCACCTGTATTATAAATATACAGTGCATAGCTGATTCATTTCTCACTAGCAACAGAAAGTGATGTATAATAATATAGCACATCTTGAAACAAGAGTGCATTTTGGAACTGTGATTTCTTTCTGTAGGCATTATAAATGTTTATTTACAACTGGATGACTGAATACATTTTGTATGTGTGAAAAGCTAAAAATAAAAAACACTTTAACTCTTCAGTTAAATTGCTTTATTACAGTACCATACCTTCCCTAGTTATCCTCTTTTCATTCTGATGAAGATAATCTGTGTTTATTATAAATAGAGCTAATGAGGGTCCCTTTTCTGAGTATATTTTTATAGCTAAATAAATTCTTTTCTTGAATGAATACATATGTTATTCCATTTCTTCATGCTGCTGTTTTTAGTTCTTTTGCTGCTAATCTGCTTATTAAATGTGCTGACTACATTCCTAAATTAACAGTGAAATAAAAATTCACTTGCTATTATCTCAATCTATCATAAGATATGACTTTCAGCCTAATAACATTTATAGCAAAAGCAAGTCATAACAGATGTTAGGAAGATTTCAGTATGGAATGGCATATTAATTGCAACAGGGATATACAAGTATTGTGCCTTGCCTTTTATTAAAATTATAGGATAGCAACTATCATGTATTACTGTTGCAATGATTCTGTAAAACAGATGCAACTTTACTCATGAAAGGTTGTATGATTAGTTTTTCCATGTTCCCTTGTGTTTTTCTTTTTCTCGTGTCTTCTCATGTTCAGGATGGAGAACGTGGCAGTGTTCTGAAAATCTACAAATATATTTCAAATTATTTACTGTTTTGAACAAGGGGGATCCAGTGGACATAGTATACTTAGATTTCCAGAAAGCCTTTGACAAGGTCCCTCACCAAAGGCTTTTACGTAAATTAAGTTGTCATGGGATAAGAGGGGAGATCCTTTCATGGATTGAGAACTGGTTAAAAGTCAGGGAACAAAGGGTAGGAATAAATGGTATATTCTCAGAATGGAGAGGGGTAACTAGTGGTGTTCCCCAAGGGTCAGTCCTAGGACCAATCCTATTCAACTTATTCATAAATGATCTGGAGAAAGGGGTAAAAAGTGAGGTGGCAAAGTTTGCAGATGATACTAAACTGCTCAAGATAGTTAAGACCAAAGCAGACTGTGAAGAACTTCAAAAAGATCTCACAAAACTAAGTGACTGGGCAACAAAATGGCAAATGAAATTTACTGTGGATAAATGTAAAGTAATGCACATTGGGAAAAATAACCCCAACTATACATACAATATGATGGGGGCTAATTTAGCTACAACTAATCAGAAAAAAGATCTTGGAGTCATCGTGGATAGTTCTCTGAAGACATCCACGCAGTGTGCAGCGGCAGTCAAAAAAAGCAAACAGGATGTTAGGAATCATTAAAAAGGGGATAGAGAATAAGATGGAGAATATCTTATTGCCCTTATATAAATCCATGGCACGCCCCCATCTTGAATACTGCATACAGATGTGGTCTCATCTCAAAAAAGATATACTGGCATTAGAAAAGGTTCAGAGAAGGGCACCTAAAATGATTAGGGTTTTGGAATGGATCTAGGGTGACCAGACGTCCCGATTTTATCGGGACTGTCCCGATATTTGCTTCTTTGTTCCGCGTCCCGACCGATGTTTGGTCGGGACACTGGACAACAAGAAATTTTGCCCTCCCGGAGGGACTCTCGCCCCCCCCCCGCCCCGGCTCCGCCCCCTCCTTCCCCCATTGGCTCCCTCCCCAAATCCCCGCCCTGGCCCCGCCTCTTCCCCAACCATGCGGCATTCCTCCTCCCTCCCAGGCTTGCAGCTGCATGGCGGCGCAAGCCTGGAGGGAGGGGGTGGCGGCGGCGGCGGCGCCTGGATCCTGGAGCTAGTGAGTCAGCTCCGGCACCCGGGCATTGGGCAGGCGGGCAAAGAGGGGCTGACGAGGGAGGGAGATGGGGGGGCTCAGCTCTGAGCCCCCCGCTGCGCCAGAGAGCTCCTGCCCGGCCCCCGGGCCGCTGCACACGGAGGGCGCGGGGCCGGGAGCACAGCGCAGAGGCTGCTCCAGCCCTGCAGCCCGCGGGGCAGCGCGGTGGCGTCCGGGCGGAGGCAGGGCGGAGTGGGCAGGGGCCGGGTGGGCGGCGTGGGCCGAATCCCCACTGCTGCCAGGGAGCCCCGCGCCTGCCTCTCCCGCTCTCGGCTGCGCTCCAGCGGCTGTGGCTCCTTCCCGGTGGGACACGCCTCCCGCCCCGGGCACATGCGGCATGCGTCCGGCCGCTGGCGGGGAGCCCTGCGCCTCTCCCTCCCGCTCTCGGCTGTGTTCCAGCGGCTCCTTCCCGGCAGGGCGCCCGCCGGGAAGGAGCCGCTGGAGCGCAGACAAGCGGGAGAGGCGTGGGGCTCCCCACCAGCGGCGGGACGCATGCCGCATGTGCCCGGGGCGGGCCGGGGGGTGGGAGACCCCGCGGGGAGGGCAGCGCACACGGCCGGGAAGGAGCCGCAGCCGCTGGAGTGCAGCGCAGCCAAGAGCGGGAGGGAGAGGCGCGGGGCTCCCCCAGCAACAGCGGGGATTCGGCCCCCGCGCCGCCCACCTGGCCCTTGCCCGCCCTGCCCCCGCCCGGACCCACCGCACTGCCCCGCGGGCTGCAGGGCTGGAGCAGCCTCCACGCTGCGCTCCGGGCCCCGGGCCCTCCGTGTGCAGCGAAACTGCTTTTTTTTTGCTCCCCCCCCCCAGCCCCGCGTCCCGATATTTTATCTCTCTGATCTGGTCACCCTAAATGGATCCCATATGAGGAGAGATTAAAGAGGCTAGGACTTTTCAGTTTGGAAAAGAGGAGACTAAGGGGGGATATGATAGAGGTATATAAAATCATGAGTGATGTGGAGAAAGTGAATAAGGAAAAGTTATTTACTTGTTCCCATTATATAAGAACTAGGGGCCACCAAATGAAATTAATGGGCAGCAGGTTTAAAACAAATAAAAGGAAGTTCTTCTTCACACAGCGCACAGTCAACTTGTGGAACTCCTTGCCTGAGGAGGCTGTGAAGGCTAGGACTATAACAGGGTTTAAAAGAGAACTACATACATTTATGGAGGTTAAGTCCATCAATGGCTATTAGCCAGGATGGGTAAGGAATGATGTCCCTAGCCTCTGTTTGTCAGAGGGTAGAGATGGATGGCAGGAGAGAGATCACTTGATCATTACCTGTTAGGTTCACTCCCTCTGGGGCACCTGGCATTGGCCACTGTCGGTAGACAGGATACTGGGCTGGATGGACCTTTGGTCTGACCCAGTACGGCCATTCTTATGTTCTTATGTTAATAAAATCACATCTCCAAACAATGTTTCAGAACTAATGTAAATGAGTGAACAAGCTGAAATTTAGCCAAGCATACATACTGTTTGACAAGTGCATACTGTATGATTAAAAGATCCTGTGGTCCTTGCTATGGAAGATACCTGCTACAGGTTGCATCTGCCCAGGGTACATATGCAATGAAAGATAATAGCATAAGAGTGTAGAAAATATTTGCCTTATGGTAGGGGTGTTATGTGCATTTGGAATTTTTGTAAATTTATAGCCAATTGATTTGCTGATTTTCATTTAGTAAAAGGAGAATTCTCACTTCCTTTTTCTCCCTCTCTTTATATTGTCTTTTGTCCTGTATGCATGAGCTAGTCATGTGGCTCCAGTGAGCTCAGAAAAAAAGATGTCCTTAAGCACTGGGAATCCAAGTACAAACCCTTTTCAATCCAGATTAATGTGGCTATAGGCTCAGGAATCACAGAGGGGGTGAATTTTGCCTAGTGAATTTTGCAAGGTCTGATCTATTGGAAATTGATAAAGAGTTTATTAGAGATGCCAATGTAAATGGCAAGGTATGCCAAGGGTTCAGGGACACTGATGCCCAGATTTCTCTGATCAGAAAATATATGGTTTTGGAAGCTGATTTCCTCCTAGGGGAAAATGTAAAACTCCTTGCATTAGGAAAATTTGAAGCCACCGTGCCTTTTAGCCTAATTAGAATTGGAGTGGGAAAGTTTAAAAGGTACTTCAAATATTAGTATACAGGATAGCATTCTGGTGGATATGTTAAATAGTAATAATAAAGGTTTTAATTAGGAACAGATACACGATTTCTATGTTCTATTGGAAAGAATTCTAGAATACTCAAGCTCCCCAGTTAGTATTTACTTAAATTTAGGCATTGAAATTCATCAGACAATGATTAGTCCTTGATCTAAAGGTATAACATTTTTCTGTTGTCGCAGCTGCAGAAACCAGTAGGCTATGACTCGCTCTTCTTCTAAATTCTAAAAGTTCAAAGATACAGTGTACATTTGCACGATTATCTGAAAGAAAGAATACACTTTTTATGAAGATAAGAGTACTGTTATGCACAGCCTTCATGTAAATTAGACCCACACCTTGCTTAGCCAACATTAGTATTGTGAAATGGGCAAGTAATGTTACAGTATAGCCATTAAACTTTGTGCTGTACATGCTTTAGTATGTCTTGATTAATTACGAAAAAAATTAGGTCTTTATTGGAAAACACCATGGAAAGTGGCACATAAGTGATGTTCATTTGCGGCATCTAGTTGGAAGGCTTCTTTTAACATTATCTAGAGTTAGCAAAAAACATTTTTCAGATAAGTATGCTGTGACATCAGCTTCACTAAAATAATGATAGATTGTCTTAACAGGGATGAGAAATTGGATTGACTTTGTCTAGGCATATTCTTAGACCTTTGGATCAAAGCAATTCAGTGTCATATTTTTTAGCTGATACAAAACATCACTCAGATGTGCTGACGTGTTGATAAAGAAAGTCAGGACACACATGCCATTTATTATAGTAGATCTCTGTTCTTTGTGTATCTCTTGCATTCAAAGCGTATTTTAATTTTGGATCATGTTCCTTTTTATTTATTTGTCCCAATACTATGCAGTCACAAGATGACTATAACTGCATTAGTACTGCCAAAAGGATTTTGGACTTTTTTATGTACACGTTGTCAAGTTCTAATGTGTTTACAGTTCTTTTTGCTGTTTTAAACTTTAAATGTATTTGAATGAAGGTTTTAGTGCTTGTGAAAGGAGCTGGATTTACATCCTTGGAGACTAAAATGCTCTATCCACCTTCTTTTATTGTTGTTTGTTTTTGTTTTAAAGTGAATCATAGAATCGTAGTAATTTAGGGCTGGCAGGGACCTCAAGAGGTCATTTAGTCCAGCCCCCACGTGCTGAGGCAGGACCAGGTAAACCTTGACCATCCCTGACTGATGTTAGTCTAACCCAGGGGTCAGCAACCTTTCAAAGAAGAGCCATTTTTTTGTTTTTGTCTTTGACCAAAATATTTAGAGAGCCGCATCACACACAAAGCTACTTGTAGAGTTAGAATTTATCAACTAATAACTTTAATATGTTCAATTATTATTACTACTCACCAATACTTTTAATGTGACTAGAATCTAGGTGCTTCAGCAAGGACTGTACCAGACTGCCCACAGCCTGGGTATGTAGCCACGGTGTTAAACCATGGTGGGTCCATGCTGCTGCATCTGCACTGATATCTTTAGCCAGGGTAGCTAGATTAAAGCTAGCAGAGCTGCAATCACGCTTCTGATTGCAATGTAGGCACACCCCCTGCGTTTGTACAGCACCTAGCACAATGAAGACCTGATCTCAGTTGGGTCTACTGATGTTACTGACCTACAAATAAGTTTGGACCCATCTCTCCTGCAAATACTTGCGTTCACATTTGGGTATGTTAAAATGCATTTGCTACAGGGCCTGCAGTGATGTGACAGTCCCTCAAGTGAGTCTCCGACTAAGGCCAGTATCCTGGCAGGAGGTCACAGTAATGTGATGTCACTGTACAATGTGTGTGCTCCCTCGGGGCTGAGTGGTCTCTGCCCTTCTGAATCACGGGGTGCCAGGAGCATTGTGTACCTGAGATGACACAATAACTACACCCATGCTGCAGTGGATTATGTTCTTATGAGAACCTCACCTTGGCTTTGTATCAGACTCCGAATCCCCTGTATGCAAACCTCTCACCTCTTCTGCTGGGTGCCAGTCTTCCTTGATTACAGAGCAGGGGATTGGGGTGCAGGAGGGGGTGCGGGGTCTTAGTTTGGGTGCAGGAGGGGTTGGGGTGCGAGAGGGGGTGCGAGGTGCAGGCTGTGGCCAGGAGGCACTTACCACAGGCGGCTCCCGGCTGGAGGCACAGCAGGGCTCAGCAGGCAGGCTGCCTGCCTGCCCTGGCCCCACGCCGCTCCCGGAAGTGGCTGGCTGCTGGCTCGTCTCTGTGTGCCTCTGGTGGGGGTGGGGTGAGGCAGCTCCACGCGCTGCGCCCGCCCCCAGCACCATCCTCACAGCTCCCATTGGCCGGTTCCCAAAGAGCCGGTTCAGCCAAAGAGCTGCATGTGGTTCTGGAGTCACAGGTTGCCAACCCATGGTCTAACCTGTTCATAAAGAAACCCAGTGACAGGGATTCTACAATCTCTTTAGGTAACTTGTTCCAAAGCTTAACTATAGATAGAAAGTATTTCCGAATATCTAACTTGAATCTCCCTTGCTACAAACTAAACCAATTACTTCTTATCCTATCCTTGGTGAATATGAATAACAGTTGATCACCATTCACTTTATAACAGCCTTAAACATATTTGAAGACTGTCATTGGGTCCCCCCCCAGTCTTCTTTTCTCAAGACTAAATATGCCCAGTTTTTTTAACCTTTCATCATAGGTCAGGTTTTCTAAACCTTTTACCATTTTTGTTGCTCTCCTCTGTGCTCTCTCCAATTTGTCCACATCTTTCTTAAAGTGTAGCACCCAGAATTGGACCCACTACTCCGCAGCGAATGAGCATACTGACAAGAATTTAATGAGAATTTACATAATCAAAGCAATTGAACAAAAGAAGCATTGAGAATTCTATGGTAATTATAACCAAATTATTAAATATCAGAGGGGTAGCCGTGTTGCATCTGACGAAGTGAGTATTCACCCACGAAAGCTTATGCTCCAATACATCTGTTAGTCTATAAGGTGCCACAGGACTCTGTCGCTTTTTACAAATTATTAAAGGTTGTTATTTATTTATTACCACCACCATAGCACCTAGGAGCCCTAGTCAAAGACCAGGACCCCATTGTGCTAGCACTGAACAAACACAGAACAAAAGACAGCTCCTGCCCCAAAGAGCTTAGTTCTGTGAGAATTGCCTTTATGGATACCCACTGTAAGTTCTGTGCATACCCTTGGCAATTTTGGAAAGCAGTGTGCATAATTAAAGCTAAGATTATATCACGGAGGTCATGGAATCCGTTATTTCCAGAGACCTCCGTGACATTTTCTGCTTCAGGCCCCGCAGTTCCCAGCTGCTGCGGGCAGTGTGGGGACTCCAGTACTCTCAGCTGCTGCGGGTGACGGGGACCCCAGAGCCACAGCAGTGGTGGGTGCTGGATTCCCCCCCGCCCCTCCCCATTTTGTCACAGTCATTTTTAGTAAAAGTCGGGGCAGGTCGCAGGCTTCCGTCAATTTTTGTTTATTGCCCGTGACCTGTCCATGACTTACTAAAAATAACTGACAAAATCTTAACCTTATGCATAATCTATGTAACATAGCAAACTGCATAATTAATATAGCGGTATGGTCTGGGTGGAGACTACAAATCCTAGCATGCTTTGTTGCATCTTGATCTCAAAAGCCTGGAGCATCATGTGATGGAATCTGTAATGCTGAAATAAGATGATGAGGGCAGACACACAGCTAAACCCTATTTATGTGTTTGGGATGATCATTTTATATATAATTACGTAGTTGGAGATAAATAGTGCAAAGCTTACATACACCTGCTGTCATACAGAAATCAACACAGAGAAAAAAATTTCTATTTGTAAAAAAACAGACTGGTAGGCCCCATCTCAAATTTTGGAAGGCACAATACATTTTAATCAGTCTTCTAGCCAACAGCCCAAAACTTCAACCGAAAAGAAAAATGTAATGTTAAATAGCTCATTCACACTTGGCAAAATTTTCTAAGGGGCACCAATCTTACCTCTAAAATTAAGGAAGTCATTTTTCTGCTACAAAATTTTTGAGTGTACACAAACTGAATAAGTGTGCATATAAAATGTATATGCATAATTTTAGGGGCTACTTTTGAAAAATTTTCCTATTCCATTTATTTGCTACTATTTCTCCTTAACATACTACAAGGATAACATATGAACAATAGTTTAGAACAATTAAAATTAGTAGCTCAGAAATGAGTTTTCACACAATCCAAGATAATACGAACTAAAATATATTTTAGCACATAATAAAATATTTACTAATGTGACCAAATTCACCCATGGCCTTTTGCTAATGCACATCCTGATGGATAGCTCCTCAGAGAAGTTTAGCCTTTTTTGAAGGGAGGTTTATAGTATTGTAAAGTACCTGTAAACCTTTTCTGTTCAGAGAGACACAGGTGACCAGCTTAGTCCCAGATGTGAGCTATTTTGACTGGTGAGTAGGTTTTGTTAAGGTAGCTGGTGATGTACTGCTTCACTTTGTTTCCTAGACCAATGGTTTCCAACCTGGGGGTCCGCAGACTGTCTAAGGGCAGGTCTACACTGACCCCCCAATTCGAACTAAGGTACGCAACTTCAGCTATGTGAATAACGTAGCTGAAGTTCGAAGTACCTTAGTTCGAACTTACCTCCGTCCAGACGCGGCAGGCAGGCTCCCCCGTCGACTTCGCGTACTCCTCTCGTCGAGCTGGAGTACCGCAGTCGACGGCGAGCACTTCCGGGTTCGACTTATAGCGTCCAGACAAGACGCGATAAGTCGAACCCAGAAGTTCGATTTGCTTGCCGCCGAACTACCGGGTAAGTGTAGACCTACCCTAAGATTTCCATAGGGGTCTGCACCTCCATTTGAAATTTTTTGGGGGTCTGCAAATGAAAAAAGGTTGAAAACCACTGTCTTAGATATCCTCGGCTGGTGGTGCTACTTTGGTGCCTCTGGTGCAAACTAAAACTGCCCACTCAGCCCCTTGTGGAAATCCTACTTGGTGGTACTACCACTTGCCCTCTCCCAAGTGAATGCCCCTAGAGCACAGCAGCAGAGGTTGGTATAGGCAAGTGCAGTTTGCATCTTGTTGTGTCAACAGGGATGATTTGTAAATGCCTTTGAAATTATATTGCAAACATCTATAATGTGGCATAATAGAATTTCATTAATATCTTCCCTTTGAGGGCCTGGATCTTTTCAGTCTGAAAACTGATGAGATACTTCACTCATTGAAAGATTCCTGCGCCATACTCTGGTCTCTTGGGGTTTATGCTTTGGATTCTACGAGAAAGCAGGGCCCTCTCACTTGCTTCAAATAGAGACCATCACCTGATTCCTTTTTCCATCAAAAAATCTTGGAGCCCCCATGGAAGAGGCATTGCTCGCAGAAATGGAGACCTTCTGCCTGGGCTACTATTTTGTCCCACTCTGCACCTGCTTCCAAACAACCATTTTGATGGGTTGGTCAGGAGTTGCACTATGACCAGTCTAAAGGTTAATAGATTTGTAACCCTTCTGCCAGTCAGAGTTGGCAGCAAAAAGGGCTGGGTTCAGTATCTTTGAACCCAAGGGAAGCTTATTGCACTTATCTATAAAAACGTTTTTTTGGTAGCAATTACATCTGCTAGAAAAATTGGAGAGGTACAGGCTCTCATGGAAGTATGGCAAGAGACCACCCTGGCTTAACCAGGAGATCTTCAATGATCTAAAACTCAAAAAAGAGTCCTACAAAAAGTGGAAACTCAGTCAAAATACAAAGGATGAATATAAACAAATAACACAAGTATGTAGGGACAAAATTAGAAAAGCCAAGGCACAAAATGAGATCAAACTAACTAAGGACATAAAAGGAAACAAGAAAAAATTCTACAAATACATTAGAAGCAAGAGGAAGACCAAGGACAGAGTAGGCCCATTACTCAATGAGGGGGGAAAGACAATAACAGAAAATGTGGAAATGGCAGAGGTGCTTAATGACTTCTTTGTTTCGGTTTTCACCAAGAAGGTTGGTGGTGATTGGACGTCTAATATAGTGAATGCCAGTGAAAATGAGGTAGGATCAGAGTCTAAACTAGGGAAAGAACAAGTCAAAAATTACTTAGACATGTTAGATGTCTTCAAATCACCAGGGCCTGATGAAATCCATCCTAGAATACTCAAGGAGCTGACTGAGGAGATATCTGAGCCATTAGCAATTATCTTTGAAAAGTCATGGAATACGGGAGAGATTCCAGAAGACTGGAAAAGGGCAAATATAGTGTCCGCCTATAAAAAGGGAAATAAGGACAACCCGGGGAATTACAGACCAGTCAGTTTAACTTCTGTATCTGGAAAGATAATAGAGCAAATAATTAAGCAATCAATTTGCAAACACCTAGAAGATAATAAGGTGATAAATAACAGTCAGCATGGATTTGTCAAGAACAAATCGTGTCAAACCAACCTGAGAGCTTTCTTTGACAGGTAACAAGCCTTGTGGATAGGGGAGAAGTGGTAGATATGGTATATCTTAACTTTAGTAAGGCTTTTGATACTGTCTCACATGACCTTCTCATAAACAAACTAGGGAAATACAACGTAGATGTAACTAACATAAGGTGGGTGCATAACTGGTTGGAAAATCGTTCCCAGAGAGTAGTTATCAGTGGTTCACAGTCATGCTGGAAGGGCATAATGAGTGGGGTCCCGCGGGGATCAGTTCTGGGTCCGGTTCTGTTCAATATCTTCCTCAATGATTTAAATATTGGCATAGAGAGTACACTTATAAAGTTTGTGGACGATACCAAGCATTGAGGTGTTGCAAGTGCTTTGAAGGATAGGATTAAAATTCAAAATGAGCTGGACAAACTGGAGAAATGGTCTGAAGTAAAGAGGATGAAATTCAATAAGGACAGATACAAAGTAGTCCATTTAGGAAGGAACAATCAATCAGTTGCACACATACAAAACGGGAAATGACTGCCTCGGAAGGAGTACTGCGGAAAGGGATCTGGGGGTCATACTGGCTCACAAGATAAATATGAGTAAACAGTGTAACGCTGTTGCAAAAAAAGCAAACATCATTCTGGGATGTATTAGCTGGAGTGTTGTAAGCAAGACACGAGAAGTAATTCTTCAGCTCTGCTCCACGCTGATTAGGCCTCAGCTGGAGTATTGTGTCCCATTCTGGGTGCCACATTTCAGGAAAGATGTGGACAAATTGGAGAAAGTCCAGAGAAGAGCAACAAAAATGGATAAAAGGTCTAGAAAACATGACCTATGAGGGAAGATTGAAAAAAATGGGTTTGTTTAGTCTGGAGAAGAGAAGACAGAGAGGGGAGATAACAGTTTTCAAGTACATAAAAGGTTGTTACAAGGAGGAGGGAGAAAAATTGTTCTTAATCTCTCAGGATAGGACAAGAAGCAATGGGTTTAAATTGCAGCCAGCGTGGTTTAGGTTGGACATTAGGAAAAACTTCCTAACTGTGAGAGTGGTTAAGCACTGGAATAAATTGCCTAGGGAGGTTGTGGAATCTCCATCATTGGGGATTTTTAAGAGCAGGTTGGACAAACACCTGTCAGGGATCGTCTAGATAATACTTAGTCCTGCCTTAGTCCTGCAGGGGACTGGACTAGATGACCTCTCGAGGTCCCTTCCAGTTCTATGATTCTATGTACAGCCCAGGCAAACACTGCTGGCCAAATTACTCTGATTTTGAGCATATGGAGTATATGTGTACCATAAGTGGAATACATATTTACAATACAACTCAAAGCACTCCACTTACTGAAAGATTAGTAACTTTGCTTTTTTATTGTGAAATAGGAAAAGGTGAACTAAAAAGTTTTAAAATTTGTTTTAATAAATTAACGTACAGGGTATGTAAACAAGACAAAGATGTATTTGTAGAATTACAAATAAATGTGCATAGCTATTAAAATAAGAATTGAAAATCAATTGCTGCATACCTGTGAAGACCTGAGCTTAGGATTCTGTGTTTCTGACCCGTTGACAACATCACAGTGAAGGCCGCAATTCAGTAAGGCACAAGCAAATTTTAGATTCAAATGTGTGATTAGTTCCATTGACTTCAATAGAAGTCATGGACATGGAAGTTACATAAGTAAAACTTATAACTTAGGGCTGGTCCACACTACCCGCCCAATTCGGCGGGTAGAGATCGATCTTCTGGGATCGATTTATCGCGTCTCATCTGGCCGCGATAGATCGATCCCAGAAGCGCTCCCCCGTCGACTGCGGAACTCCTGCTCGCCGAGAGGAGGAAGCGCTGTCGACGGGGGAGCCTGCCTGCGCCGCGTGGACCCGCAGTAAGTAAATTTAGTTCGATCTAGGAAACGTCGACTTCAGCTACGCTATTCTCGTAGCTGAAGTTGCGTTTCCTAGATCGATCCCCCGCCCCAGTGTGGACCTGCCCTTTGTGTTATTTAAACTGTAGGGACAATACTTACAGATTACTGGAAAGCAAACTAGCCATATTTTGATTGGATTGAAATGTTATTTTTTTCAACCTTTTTAACAGAATTCATAAGTAATTCAGCAACACTTAAAGTTGTAAAAATTATTATATTTATGTTTCAAAAATAGAAAGGTACAGGTCTGTCGCATCTTACGCGCATTTAACATGCGCGATTTCAGCTTTACGCGGTCGGCAAAAACAAAAAAAAAAGAAAAATAACAATTTTAATACTGTACCTGTAGTGCGGGCGATTCCGCCCGCCATTCAACTCAATGTAATTTTGACTATAAGCGGTTTTCGCTTTACACGCTAACCGCGGAACGGAACCCCCGCGTATGATGAGACTCGCCTGTATATGGCATATGTTGCCAACAAAAAATATCATTGACACTGCATATAAATGTCCAGGGATTTTTGATCAGGAAAAAAACCACAACCAAAACTCCACTAAATTATATACTGGCCTAATACATGTTGTTTTCTTATGAACTTAGTAAAATTAAACAGACTAAGAAAGTAGCTGTCTAATTTTGGGAGTGGGAGGGTTACTAAAAAAAAATCTGATTTATAATAGCAATTGAACTTCAAGGTTATATGGAATCAAACTATAGCATATGAAGCTTCCAGTCAGTGAACACAGATTAATGTGGTCTGCTCTCTCTGGTGAAAACCTATTAACGAAAGTGATTTTCTCTACATTATATAAATCTAATGCAGTACCATAGGGTAATATCACGTAAGACAGCATCATGCAAAGGGAGCCAAAATCCCTCCAGTAATGATAATTTAAACACATACAATATAAACAAGTTGGGATTGTTGAATTCAAACAAACTGTTTAGCACAAAAAGAAACATCACAAATAAAATTCCAGAAGTAGAAAGTATTGTTACATATAAATACCCTTTGCTTTTTTTCCTATGATTTCCCACATGGCTTTGTTCCTAGAATTATTAGATAGAAATAGTGCCTAATAAATATGAGCACTTCTTGGTTATGATACATCATTGTGGAGTATAGTACTATTCTAAAGTACCACCAGCTATTCTAAAGCACCAGGTAATCTGTAGGTAAATTAACCAGGAGCTGTGAGGTAAGCATCTTTTTAAGGCTGACTACAGGCATGTAGCAAGTGTTTCAGCCAAGCTCTCTTGCCATACTGGGAAGATCCTTTGGGTTAGAGGAACTCAAATGTGTTCTGACAGCTGTTTTTAATGTCTGCATGATCAGTTCAGAAGTCAAGTAGGATTAGCCTTCTTTGCAACCCGAATGGTTTTAGTACCAGAGACTTTTTTTTTGTTCATTCCCTGCCCTGACTATTTGTGACCTTTATAGAGAGTTCACAAGAGAGAAAAGCTCCTTGAGCTCTCCTCCGCTACAATGCACACCCATAAAAGGGCTATGGACAGTCTGCCCCTTTATTAGAGGGTTCTGAGTAAGTGGAAAGAACTGGAATGTCTGGTGATACAAGAGAGCATATGAGTAGTCCCCACAGTCATTATTTTCCAGAACATTCAGACTTCACTGAAGGTACTTGCATACCTCAGAAGTGTAAATATGTACAGACGTTCAGTTCAAATAACCATAGTTAGTGGTAAGTAACCTTTATTCACTCCCTCAGTGAAACACCTATAATCACCTCTGAGTATCTCACCTCATTTACCCAAAATGCTTATGGCTATGTGAACTTTCTTTACTATATTTGTATTCCTTTAGTACTGGAAAAGATAATACAAGGTTGATCTAAGCTATTTCCTTTTAAATCTGGAGAAATATTACTTAGAAGAAATGAAGATGAGTTTTCTTTACCTGTGAACCTATTGCCTGTAAATTTTACATCCTGATTCTTATGTGCCTGTAGTAGTGTCATTGAATCAGGGCCGGCTCCAGGCACCAGCCAACCAAGCACGTGCTTGGGGCGGCACCTTGGGACGGGGCGGCGCTCGGGTTTTTATTTATTTATTTATTGGTTCGTCAGGGCAGCGCCGGAGGGGTTTTATTTTGTTTCCGCGGCGCGGTGCTCGGGGGGGCGGGGCTTCGGGCGGCACGGCACTCGGAGGGGGGCGGGGCTTCGGGCAGCGCGGCGCTCGGGAGGGCGGGGGCTTGGCGCGGCGCTGGGGGGGCGGGGGCTGGCGCAACACAGCGCTCGGAGGGGAGTGGGGGCTTGGCGCTTGGAGGGAGGGCGGGGGCTGGCGCGGCACGGCCCTCGGAGGGGGGGCGGGGGCTGGCGCGGCACGGCGCTCGGAGGGGGGCTGGGGCTTGGCGCGGCGCTCGGAGGGGGGCGGGGGCTTGGCGCTCGGAGGGGGCGGGGGCTTCGGGCGGCGCGGTGCTTGGAGGGGGCGGGGGCTTTGGGCGGCGTGGCGCTCTGGGGGGCGGGGCTTTGGGCGGCGTGGCGCTCAGGGGGGGTGGGGATTTCGGCGGCGCTGGGGGGGGTTTGGCTGCGCGGCGCTCCCGGGGGGGTGGTATGGCGGTGCGGCGCTCGTGGTGGGGGATTTTTGCCTGGGGCAGCAAAAAAGTTAGAGCCAGCCCTGCATTGAATCATACAATCATAGAATATCAGGGTTAGAAGGGACCTCAGGAGGTCATCTAGTGCAACCCCCTGCTCAAAGCAGGACCAATCCCCAACTAAATCATCCTAGCCAGGGCTAGGGAAGCTAAGGAAGGAGATTCTACCACCTCCTTAGGTAACCCATTCCAGTGCTTCACCACCCTCCTAGTCAAAAAGTTTTTCCTAATATCCAACCTAAACCTCCCCCACTGCAACTTGAGACCATTACTCCTTGTTCTGTCATCTGCTACCACTGAGAACAGTCTAGATCCATCCTCTTTGGAACCCCCTTTCAGGTAGTTGAAAGCAGCTATCAAATCCCCCCCATTCTTCTGCAGACTAAACAATCCCAGTTCCCTCAGCCTCTCCTCATAAGTCATGTGCTCCAGCCCCCTAATCATTTTTGTTGCTCTCCGCTGGACTGTTTCCAATTTTTTCACATCCTTCTTGTAATGTGGGGCCCAAAACTGGACACAGTACTCCAGATGAGGCCTCACCAATGTCGAATAGAGGGGAATGATCACATCCCTTGATCTGCTGGCAATGCCCCTACTTATACAGCCCCAAATGCCGTTAGCCTTCTTGGCAACAAGGGCACACTGTCGACTCTCATCCAGCTTCTCGTCCACTGTAACCCCTAGGTCTTTTTCTGCAGAACTGTTGCCTAGCCACTCAGTCCCTAGTCTGTAGCACTGCATGGGATTCTTCCGTCCTAAGTGCAGGACTCTGCACTTGTCCTTGTTGAATCTCATCAGATTTCTTTTGGGCCAATCCTCATGGTACCCTGCATGAGAAGTACCAAATTAATATACTACAAGTAGGATTTAAATAGTTTTTATAGTCTAGAGGGATGATTTTATTGCCTGTTTTGTTGATTGACAACCCTTTCATACTGCAATACATTTAAAGGCTTGACAATCTATATTTGAAAGTGAGGATGAGCTGGAAAATTTTGAAATCAGAACTTTGTAAATGCTGCACATAGCACATACATGAGAAACAAAAATCTAATGTCTACTATCAAAGTGTGGATTGCCACCTTTATTGTAATGAATCTAGAAAAGAGAAGAAGGATGAAGTGAGAATTCTTTTTCAGGAACTATCAGAAGATTTTATACTCATCCCAGTTTATTCTGTCTGCAAAACACATCTACAGCCATCTGATTTTCAGCGTGATAAGTATCATTATATAATCATCTGTTAGAGAAGAAACATTGTATCTTGAAGTCGGGACCTATTAATGGACTAATAATCAGGGCTTAAATTAGAAAAAAGTGATGATGTGTTTACTGTTCTAAACACTAAGGCTGGGATTGGTTGAAAGGTTCTCTTCTTCTATCTTTAAGGAATGCAATTACCCCATCTAAATTTTTAAAATTATTTTTTCTATTTTTCATTTTTCTAATCCTTTTCAATTGTCCAATATTTTTTCCATTTTTCAAAATTTAAAAGCATTTTCTCAGCATTAAATTTTTTTTGCAGCTTTTAGAAATAGCCTGCGTTGCTGAGACTACATTGCATCCTCCAGAAGCCACTTCAGCTCGTTGGAAACAGTCAGGAAAAATGGTTCATGTTCTGGTTGTGTACTTCTGATAGTTGAAAGTAAACAGTGACCTTTCCTCAAATCTTAGAGCAGTTTCACTTCTTGTTCCATCTTACTCAAAATCTGTGATACCTTTTGAGATGAGCTACTAATAGTGCCGAGTCTTTTTCCCCCTATGACTGCAACTACATTAGAAAAATCTGAACCTGTAATTTTCTACCAAGGGTAACAATGGAGGAGACTAGCACAGAGACTAGCGCAGGGACTAGGGTTGCGGGGGGTGCTGCAGCACCCCTAGGTTTTAGCTGGGGATCTGCTGTCAGCCCGCTGGCCCCTGGCTGCCCCCAGCTGCTGGCTCTGCGGGGGCATGGACAGGGGTAACAGGGCTGGCTTTCAGCACCCCCTTATTTGAAGTGTTCCTGCACCACTGCGTCAAAGCAAAATGCAGATATGACCTGATTCATGGTAGACAGAAGAGTATGGCTTGTCCATCCTTTTCTATGTCTACTGACAGTATGAAACTTGTGCTTTCCAGTGATATATTAAAACATTAGGTTTATCTGGCTTTCAGTATAGCAAAAATACATTAAACTTCTACATTCAATACTAGAGCTGCTAAAAAATTTCAAAATTAGAAATGTCTGTAAAAAAAAAGACATTTTGGGGATCATTTTTTTTAACCATCTCTATTAAATATCTCTTTAGATTATTTCTATTCATCATTACATTTTTAAAAAATCGAGCAATAATAATTAGTTTAGGAATTTATTATTCAGTTACATTATGTCTTTTACATATGTTATATAAACTGCCTTCATTATTCTTCCTTTATGCTCACAGCACTGCTACATACATTAGCTTCTCATTGTTGTAAGTAGTGATCTTAATCATTCTGCTTAGATCTTCTTTCTTTAAGGATACTTAGAACATTTAAATCAAGGTAATGTATCAGTTGTATGTAGCCCAGTTTATATTGCCATATGATCCTCTTTCTCCCATCCTGCCTGGCAACAGCATTGATGCTCAGTATTTTGACTTCCTAGTAGGAAATGTGACTTAAGATCAGTCAATCTGCTGCAGTATAGTACTTAAGACCTAATCCACCCCTTTCACTCAGTTGTTTGTTTTGTGTCTGCTGGAGGCCTGGAGAAGCATTTACCTTATCTTTCTCTCTCGCTAACCTTCATTATTTTCTGTCTCCTGACAAGAAAACACCCAGTAAAATGAAGGAGACAGAAAAGAAGAATGAAGAAAGAATTACAGGAGAATTGCCAAAAGGAGAAGTTAAAACGAGAGCTATTTCTCCTCTACTTTGCTCCTCTCCCTGGTTCTAGTGGCCTGAGTTCTGCAGGCCTTCCAGAGCTCTGTTGGTGGCTTTTGAATGAGTTAACCCCTTCTCTCCACAAAGCACTCTTGAAGGTCTTGAGATCCCAGATCCCAAAGGAACTGACTGACTGATCACCCTTGCATGGCTCTCAATAGGTGGAGATTTTGCCAATACTTTGTTTCCTCATACTCCTTTCAAATACAGCCCTTTAATCTAGAGGCCATAATGGTTCCTTTTACTCCCAGGGAAAATTACCCCACACACAGAAGTTTGCAGTTTGGCAAGTTGTTACGCCATATAACCACCGTGATATGCGTAACATTACTATTAACCCCATATTTTATGGTCATAGTCATCGCAACTACTTTGCCTCTAAAAAGACAGCAATGTTTCCCAGGTACTTCTCCAGGAACTTTGTCTTCAGGACTCTGAATGGAAGCATTCTCTCGGGATTGGAGCACAGAAGTGAATTATTGCTTACCATGGTGTTACTGAAGATAGACAGAATAGGGCAGAGGTCATTCTGCTGGCTCGCATGTGACCTTCTTGTCGTTGGCTCTCCAAAATGATGAGTCTGATCACTTACTGTCTATGGAAGCTGACTTAGACAAGATCTCACAGTGTAGGGCCCTATTCAGTTTTCCAGTCCAGAAAATCCAACTCCAACAGGCTGGAGATTGAATAGCTCTAGTATCTAGGGAAGGATTTTTGTTGTGTGACAGGCACTCAAGAAACTCCACAGTCTCTGTTTCAGGAGTAACATCTCTCACTAGGAGGAGGAGAAGCACACTGACATTTATTCTGGATTTCTTCATTCATCCTTATGTCTGCAGGCTTTTCTTGACAGGGTTTTTATTGGCCTGATGGTGAATTCCCTGCTAGTGCATGCTGTCACTCTTCCTGAGTTAACTGCACCTCTGCCCCCCTTGTGGCCTTCTCGAAGGCACCTTACTTAGGTCTCAGACCTATAGCTGTCACCTTTTTTGGCGTGGGATACCACAATCCTCTCACTGCAGGCCAGGGTCTTATACTACAGGCTCCTGAAATCCACAGTGATCACCTCAGCAGATCTGACTTCAGTTCAGCACCTGCAGTTCTGTCGTCTCTGGGCAATGACAAGGTTATCCAGTGGCACAACCAGTTCTACTTATTCAGAACAAAAGGCATGCCTAGCTTACCAGATGGTCAACCATCTTCTACATGGAGACCCTGGCAAGATTTAAAGTACTTCAGGTCCTCAGCAGTGCCTCTTTGGTAATGGATTCATGTCATATCTTGGACTGAATGTGAGTTCCCATCTACTCAGGTCAGGGCTGATATCTTATACAATTTCAAAGTTCTTTGTCATCTTAGGTCTCTTGAATCAGGTCAAACCACTCTATTCTATTTCTTGGGGGATAAATCTTCAAAAGACTCATTACCTGCATTGTTTCAGTATTGGGGATTTGCATTAATTACCCTCTTCCCCAAATGTCTTTAGTTCCTGGAGGAAACATCCTTTAATTCAATAGCAAGGCCATAAAGATATATACATTTATAAGGTTAATCCAATAATCTTTGAAAACCCCATGTTTCCATAGCGTTATATCTGTCATACATTCTTCAATAATTGGAACTTTTGTTTATTTTTAATGTGTTTATGGGTTCCACATTTGACTCTATGGGAGCTATTCCCCTGACTCTACTCACTTTTAAAGTAGCATATTAAGCTGCTGGGACTTCTGCTTGTAGGGTTGGAGAACTGAGATCCCTTCTTATTTCTCTGCCCTATCATTGAGGTTTTTTCCAGAACAAGTGGTGTTCTCCTTTCACTTGGAGTTTATCTCAAAGGTTAACAGATTTTCATGTTAATTAATTGTTTAAATGATGCTGTGCATAGAACCCTGTACTTCACAGAAGATAGCGTTACACTGCTATTACACATAAAGTCAGCTGTGTACGTTTTCCTTCTCTTGTACACAGCTATTCAAAAAATTTAAGCAGTTTGTCTGTTTGAAGGCTGTAACAAGAGCCAAGCTGCATGCAAGACTTCCATTGTTTGCTGGTAAAGGACTGTAACCTATCAGTGTGTTGTAAGCCAGTATGTTGTAGTCTTTTTTTTTTCACCCAAGTCTCAGGGAGTGTTACTTAGCATGGGTTCTTCTTCACTTATTCTACATTTTCTCATTCTTTCATGCTTTTACAAACTTTTCAAACTGAGGGAAAGAAACTTAAGTACCACAGTTGATTGACAGATCTTGCTCCCTTCTTCTTGATAGGGGGAGCCATAACCCTGATAGTTACAGCTCTTTTGAATAAGATGGGTGAACAGGGTTATGACCAACCACATTACCTGTGAGTAATCTTTCCTTTTTGAAAAACAGTGTCTGTGGCTTTGTCCTCAATGAAAATATATGCCTTTAATTCGTTAGTAGCCACTAGGTGGCAACTACACACAAGTCAAACCAACTACTTGGGACTGCATATGCGCACTAGTTCCAAGCGCTGATGTTGTTACCATGGTGACTTTGATCACTGCCATACTTTTCCTATTTTTTGTACTGCATACTGTATCTCTCTAAACCTTACAGACATGACCTTGGGAAATCTATCTTTTTTACTGTAACTATTTGTCTCACAAAGTTCCTGTAGAAATGTTAATAGCCAAGTACTATTTTTATTCTTCTACACTGAGAACGCTACCATGATCAATATTCAAACAATAGAATTTTCCAAATGGTAAATCTTATAGTACATATTTTTCATCTTTCTGTAGTATAATCTCTCTAGAATAGCATTTCCCAACATAGCAGGTGCTAGTCTGGTTTAGGATGGCCAGGTTGGGGAAGTCTTCATGACCCTATATCCACATTGTCTCCGCACTGCAAATGTACTGCTGCAAGTGGAGTACAGTTTCCCTCCCTACTTCTGCAGCAGCCATGATGCTTGGAAAGGAGCGGTTCACAAGTACAGGTCTGCAGAATCAGGAAGCAGCTCACTAGCCCAAACTTTACATCTCTTCTCTCATGACACTTAGCTGAGCTGTGAGAGCATGTCTTGACTCCACAGAGCAACCAATAGGTGCCCCCCTGTGATGGAGTATACAAACCCCACATAGGGTTGCCAACTTTCTGACCTAACAAAACCAAACACCCTTGCCCTGCCCCTTCTCCGAGGCCCCATCCCACTCACTCCATCCCCCCCCCCGACCCCCATCGCTCACTCTCCCCCACCCTCCCTCCCTCACTCATTTTCACCAGGCTGGGGAGGGCTGGGGGAAGGGTCCCTTTTCGACTGGGTGTTCGGTTGAAAACTGGACACCTGGCAACCTAACCCCACACTGGACAACAAGGGGGTTAAGGAGCTACTCTGGGCTCAGGCAGCTCTGCCATGCCACAACTACAAGGCATGCACAGGCTGGAGGAGGAACTTAAAGGGGGGGGGGGAGAGCAGCTTTTGTTACTTGTTGGCAAACCAAGGAAGAAAACAGACCTTCAGCCCTCAGCTCCTGGGGAAAGGACTGACTGAAGGCAGGAGCTTCCCAGACCGCTGCTGCCCAAAGGCCCCTTCCTGAGGGAAGGGAGGGCCAAATTCAGATGCAGCTTGAGAAGAAATCCGTTCCCTCTATTTCCTATTAACTCAGTTTGTGTTAATTCCCTTGCATATTTTGTTCATGGAGGACCTCCGAGAGGGAGAGACTCTCAAGTGACCTGGCTGGAGGGTCAAGTCACAGGAAGAGGCAGATTGCCACAAAGACAGATCGGCTGTTGGCAGAGACACCCAGTGGGGAGAAAGCTACTACATCACTCCTGGCCACAATGAAGCACCAGCAATGAGTCAGTCCCTTCGCACCCCCACTTTGAACATGTATGTAGGCTTTAGGTAAGGACAGCCAGCCAAAAAAAGGGGGAAGAAGAAGGAGCAAAACTTCATTTAAAAAAAGACAAACAAAAGAGAGGAAAAATGAAGAAAAAAAAGACAGAGAAACTCTGCTGGGAACATTGTACGCAAAGTTCTGGACAATGTCCGTCCACCACAAGGATCTCCAACACAAAAGTGCTGGGCAGCACTGCTTCAGAAGCACAAAGTACTAAGCATCAAAACGTGTTCTCTCATAAGTTCCCTTGTAGAGTTTGGGTTCTTATTGTGAGAGCTGACAGAGGTCCCCTAATTCTCTGCATGAATTTCACCAGAGCTCTGAGAGAGTAAAATACCCTGAAAGGGATAGGAAACAAGGGCAATATCAATATGTAATTATGTTCTGACGGTAGAACTAGCAGAGCTATCACTAGTGCTAGTGTTCATAATGTGAATCCAATCCAGGAGAACAAGATATTCAGAGAATATGGTAGAAGACATCACAAGTATGTTTTGTTGCTGGTAAACTAATTTATTTTTGCTGAAATATTCAAATCGTGGGTTAATAAAATGGAACTTTGCTGGAAATATAAGGAAATTTGGGCTTTCCTTGAATATTAGGGAATGTGGTTGAATTTCTGAGGCAAGATTTCTGAAAGTAATTGAACCTGGCAAGATTAAAGCAGTGGGGAATATTTTCCTTTGCTTGTTTATAAAAATTGATTTTATTAACACTTGTGTGTTAGTATAGATCAAAGTGTTAAATGTATAAGTGTGTATTCCGATGTTTAAACTTCATGAAAACTAGTGGAATGTTACTTGTATTGTTTTCACTTATCTGTTTGTTATAATGTGACAGCAAACATTTACATTGTATATACTCTGTAACTAAATGACCCCTCAAAGAAATCTTGTAGAATGCCAATGAAGGACCTAAGGCCTTTAACAGAAAAAAGCTAATTTCAAATAAATGTATAATTATGTATAATGGTTGGAAGTCAAAAGACTAAGTGCATTCCTCACATACCATCATCAAAGGAAAAGCTCAGGTGTGTAGAGACACTGTCAGCTTGCTTTATGTGTGAAGATACTATAAATATGGTTTCAAAGAATACCTCTGAACAGTTTGGACTCTTTCAGGGAAGGGTACCAGATGCAAAGTGGAGATCCCTAGAGACAATCTGGTTACCCTGAAAGACTTTTGGGAAACTAACAGTTTATTACATCACTTGTTACCAGCATTGTCTTTGGTGTAAGATCTGGAGTACCAATTGATCTGGGGTAAGTGACAGATCTCTTGGGATTGGGAGAAACCTGATGTGGTATGATTTTTTGTTTTAATAACGTTTTATCACAGAGTTGTTTGTCTGGGTGGCAAGATAGACTGGAGAGGCTAAGGGGACTTTCTGTGATTCCATGGTAAGACTGTCTGCCCTGAGATAGGCACTCACAGTTGTGAGCCCCTCCAGACAAGGTGACACCCTAGGACCAGAGAATTTTTCCTAGAAGTGTCCATTTGGTCCATGCATGCACCCCCTCTCTCCTTATGCTCCTCACTGAGGGTATAAAGGGGGCGGTTGTACCGTCACTGTTTTAGTTCCTTCTTACTGCTTGTGGTCTAGGAGAGAGCTTCAGTGTTTGTGCTGACTTCTACAGTGACAGGGAGAGCATACCAAGGATCCCGGCTTCAAGAACTGTATTGACTGCCGGAAACTGACACTCATGAAGCTGGTATATACACAACTGCAATGAAGCAAAAATCCAGCAAGCCACAGTTTAGGCAAAGACTAGTCTCCACTGGCATTCTGCATGAGCTGTCCTGCAAATGTCAGAGAATGCATAGAGACATAGGAACCAACTCCATAGGGGGCTCAAGCACCATGGAGCCGGGCCCACACTCCAGGGGGGGCCCTGACCAGGCCCACTCTTCTCCGCCCCCCGCTCTCTCCTGCGGGGGGCAGAAGCTTGGTGCTCCTGGCACTGAGGCTCCTGCTGCAGTAGGGCAGCCAAGTTCCCCCTCCCCTGCCTCTTCTCACAGCTTGCTCCCTTCCCGCCCTCCCCCTCCCTGCCGCTGATCAGCTGTTTGCCAGCAGGAGGGTGGGGTATGAGCACAGCTGCAGCATGCTCACCTGGGGAGAGGAGGCAGAGAAGAGGCGGGGGTGGGGTCTTGGGGACGGGGGTGGAACGAGCAGACCTACTCTGACTGCAGAGCTGCACAGCCAGGCTGAAAAAAGAAGGTGCTGCTCAGCTCCCCGGTTTTTGCAGCTGGACACCACCTTCTGGGTCCTAGTGCTGGTTGTGCTCCATTCTGTGTGCTGGGAGCCATCCTTCAGCTTGTACAACAGTGAGTGCCCATGGTGGGGCAGGCCAGGGCAGGCTCTAGGATTTTTGCCGCCCCAAGCAAAAACAATTTTGGCCGCCCCCCACCCCCGTTTTTTTCTTACCCCACCCCCGGCCCCGCCTCAACTCCGCCCCTTCCCCAAATCCCCAGCCCTGCCTCCTCCCCCCAGGTTAATCCGGCCCTGTCAAGCACCCACAGAAAAAAAAAATAGGGAGTGCTCAGCACCCAGCAACCACAGCTGTTTGGCAGTGCCACCGATCAGCTGTTAGGTGGCTGGCTGGAGGCGCTAGTGGGAGGGTGGAGAGCAGCGAGTGGGCAGGGAGCCTCAGGGGATAGGGCAGAGCGGAAGCAGGAAAAGGAGGAGCAAGGCAGGACCTCGCAGGAAGGAGTGGAGTGGGAGTGGAGCACCCATCTGAAAAAACTAAGTCAGTGCCTGTGCACAGGGAACTTGTCCAGGGGCAGTCATCTTCTGTCTCCCAGGCAACTCCGGCTCCTAAATCGGTGTTTTGATGAAACTCTCAAGAGCCGTGCATAAGCAGCCCTGTGGGATTTAGACTAGTCTCATAGTTCCTCCCCTCACCCCCTTTTGGAGAGTGAATATCCCTATTAGCCTGGACAGAGATCACCACAGACAGATGGATATTAGAAATTGACCCATCTCATGAGCAGGTTCTTCTGCAGGAGGCAGAGTCACTCCTTCAGCTAGGGATGCTAGAACTTGTGCTTCCAGCAGCAAAGGGGAAGGTGTTATACTGGAAGTTCTTCCTCATACCCCCAAAAAGACAGGGGGGAGGAAGACCCATGTTGGACCTCAGGGAACTGAACAAGTTTATCCGCCACATGGAGTTCAGAATAGTGACCATGTCCTCAATTATTCCCCTCACTAGATCCAGGAAATGTGTTCAGACCTCTCCATCTCAAAGACATCTATTTTCACATAAACATCTGTGACGGGTTGGATCACAGAAACCCCCTTGGGAGCTGCCACCCAATGTACCAAGACTACTTCTGCTCCTGTTTTCCCTGCCAGCTCAGGACTCCAGCACCCTGTCTTGCTGAGCCAGACACTCCAGTCTGCTCTAACAAAGACTCAGGGTCTGAATCACTTGTCCCAAAGCTGCAAGTTTACCTGAAAACAGCTCTCAGTAGTGTTCTTGTCTTTAGCACTCAGATGCCCAACTCCCAATGGGGTCTAAACCCAGATAAATCCGTTTTACCCTGCATAAAGCTTATGCAGGGCAAACTCATAAATTGTTCGCCCTCTATAACACTGATAGAGAGATATGCACAGTTGTTTGCTCCCCCAGGTATTAATACATACTCTGAGTAAATTATTAAATAAAAAGTGATTTTATTAAATACAGACAGTAGGATTTAAGTGGGTCCAAGTAGTAACAGACAGAACAAAGTAAGTCACTAAGCAAAATAAAATAAAATGCGCAAATCTATGCCTAATCAAACTGAATACAGATAATCTCACCCTCAGAGATGCTTCAGTAAGTTTTTCTCAGACTGGACACCTTCCAGGCCTGGGCACAATTCTTTCCCCTGGTACAGCTCTTGTTCCAGCTCAGGTGATAGCTAGGGGATTCTTCATGATGGCTCCTCTCCCTCTCTGTTCTCTTCCACCCCTTTATATATCTTTTGCATAAGGCGGGAACCCTTTGTCCCTCTGGGTTTCCACCCCCCCTCACTGGAAAAGCACCAGGTTAAAGATGGATTCCAGTTCAGGTGACATGATCACATGTCACTGCAAGACTTCATTACTCACTTGCCAGCACACACATATACAGGGAGACTCACAGGTAAACAGCCATCTGCAGACAATGGTCCTGGTTAATGGGAGTCATCAAGATTCCAAACCATCATTAATGGCCCACACTTTACATAATTACAATAGGCCCTCAGAGTTACATTTTATATTTCTAGTTTTAGATACAAGAGTGGTACATTTATACAAATCAGATGATCATCATACTCAGTAGATTATAAGCTTTGTAATGATACCTTACGAGAGACCTTTTGCATGAAGCATATCCCATTTGCATTATAGTCACTTATTATCAAATTTTTATAAAACTATCCCAGTTACATTATATTCACTTATTATCATGTTTTTATAAAACCATATAGACTGCACAACATCACAACATCCATCTGGCACACAGGAGATTCCTGAAGTTTGTCTCTGATTAGCAACCCAGCCAGGACCTGGTGCTCCATTTGGATTCTCAATGGCACCAAGAGTTTTCATCAAGTTACTGTTAGTGGTGTCAACTCACTTACACCAGCAGGGGGTGGCAGTGTACCCCTACTTTGATGATTGGATCTGTCATGGGGCAGGCGCGGCCCATCCCCTTTTGGGATAGGGTAAGAGTTGTTATAGCCCCGTTGCTAAGTCTGCACGATCACTCTGGGTCTCGGGGTAGTGTGGCCTAATGTCCACAGTCAAAATGGCTGCCCTCTCCTTCCAGGCTGTGTGGCCCAACGGCCAAAGTCTAGATGGCTTCCCTCGGGTGCGGGCTATGCCAGAGTCTATATATCTGCACGGCCAAGGTCCATATGGCTGCCTTTCTGCCGGGGTGGCCTAACAGCCAGAGTCCATATAGCTGCCCTCTTCAGCAGGGCTGATTGGCCTAGTGGCCAGTCAGGGGAGTGGCCAGTCAGGGGTGGGTGGCAGCCAGGTAGAGGGACCCAGGCCCTCCCTGCACCACTGGGGTCCAGCTCGGGGCCCTGGCAGTGGCAATTGTGCTCGCCACTGAGTCAGTGGAGAATCTGATCGAAACACACTGATGCCACCCAGCACAATGACTAGTCCCCCTGAGTTACTTCCTACCCTGTCCTGGTGCGTTGGCCCAGATGTCTCTGGGGTCTCTGGGCTCCTCGGCCTGTGCAGCTCTCAGCAACTCCAACACTCTTTGGGCATCCATAGATGCTTGGGCATCTACCTGGGTTTCGGCACCTCTGGCTTTCGCCGGCTGGGGCCTCTGCAGTTCCCAGGCTGGAGCCTGCAATGTGCATTCTCCCTCCTTGGCAATCAGCCCTGGATGAGCTGGGCTGCTCCCTTTTATGTCTGGTCTCCAGCCGGAGCATGCCCAGCAGGGCTGAGGGAGTGTGGCCTCCTCGGCCTAAAGGGAGAAATTAACCCCTGCATTACCAGTGTGGGGCAGGCACGCCCTGTCACAGGCTCCTACAGGGAATATCTTACCAGGTAACTCAGGAAGTGACCACCGTGCTTCTGGACTTGTTCAAGAGGCTAGGTCTCAGGATGATCCTGGAAAAGTCTACCCTGGAACCAATGTAAACTATAGAGTTTAACGGGGCAAGGATAGATATAGTGTTGCCCAGGACATACTTATCAAGGAAGGGATTGTCTGGTATGAGCAGACTCATACAGCAAATTCAGATGAACCCCAGGACATCTTTGTGGTCTTACCTGGTCCTGTTGAGTCATATGGCTAAAAAACATACGTGACCCCATTTGAAGGGGTCTTTTACTTCAGATGCCTGCAAGCATGGCTACAGACAGTGTACGCCCCGGGCAGACACAGTCTTGACTTTCTAGTCATAGTTCCTTGAAGGGTCCTGGACTTCTTTATCTGGTGGAAGGACAGAGGAAAGAGAGGGGTATATGGATGTGTGTGGGGGCTTCCTGTTTAGTTCGCTACTGCTAACAAACACTATAACAGTGAGTACATCCCTCACAAGATGAGGGGCTCAAATTGGGGGACAGGTAGTGCAAGGGACATGGTCTCCTCAGGAATCTATGCTCCACATCAACATATTGAAGTTTAGAGCAATCAGGCTGTCCTGCAAACAATTCCTCCTTCACATTCACAAAACTGGTTGGAAAACCATTCCCAGCGAGTAATTATCAGTGGTTCACTTTCATGCTGGAAGGGCATAACGAGTGGGGTCCTGCAGGGATCCGTTTCGGGTCTGTTTCTGTTCAATATCTTCATCAATGATTTAGATGTTGGCATAGAGAGTACACTTATAAAGTTTGTGGACGATACCAACCTGGGAGGGGTTGCAAGAGTTTTGGAGGACTGGACAAACTGGAGAAATGGTCTGAAGTAAACAGGATGAAATTAAATACGGACAAATGCAAAGCACTCCATTTAGGAAGGAACAATCAGTTGCACACATACAAAATGGGAAATGACTGCCTCTGAAGAAGTACTGCAGAAAGGGATCTGGGGGTCATAGTGGACCACAAGCTAAATATGAGTCAACAGTGTAACACTGTTACAAAAAAAGCAAACATCATTCTGGGATGTATTAGCAGGAGTATTGTAATCAAGACACGAGAAGTAATTCTGCTCTACTCTGCACTGATTAGGCCTCAACTGGAGTATTGTGTCCAGTTCTGGGTGCCACATTTCAGGAAGGACGTGGACAAATTGGAGAGAGTCCAGAAGAGAGCGACAAAAATTATTAAAGGTCTAGAAAACATGACCTATGAGGGAAGATTGAAAAAAAACTGGGTTTGTATAGTCTGGAAAAGAGAAGACTGAGAGGGGACATGGTAACAGTTTTCAAGTATGTAAAAGTTTGTTTCAAGGAGGAGGGGGGAAAATTATTGTTCTTAACCTCTGAGGATAGGACAAGAAGCAATGGGCTTAAATTGCAGCAAGGGAGGTTTAGATTGGACATTAGGAAAAACTTCCTAACTGTCAGGGTGGTTGAACACTGGAATAAATTGCCTAGGGAGGTTGTGACATCTCCATCATTGGAGGTTTTTAAGAGCAGGTTAGACAAACACCTGTCAGGAATGGTCTAGATAATACTTAGTCCTGCCATGAGTGCAGGGAACTGGATTAGATGACCTCTTGAGGTCCCTTCCAGTCCTATGATTCCATGATTCGTAGCCAGTGAGTCCAGGTGTTTTGGACAACAGGCCCTGAAGGAAGGAGGTGGCAGCATGCAGGAAAGTCTGTGCAAGCCCAGGACCCAGCATCAGGCTGTTTCTCTCTCTGGATCCCTGGGATCTAGAAGGGTAGGAGTCGGTGACTGTCTGGGTTGGGGAGGGGGGAGGACTGCAGCTGGGCTCGGGGAAGGAGGGGGTATGAGTGTCTGGGGCAGGGGGGGCGTGGCTGGCCTCTGGAGGGGAAGGCTGCTTTGGATGTCTCCCTGGGCAGGTCAGTTCTAAATTTCGTTGTGGCATAGGACTCCGGGTACCTGCCTCCTTGAGAAGGACAGTGAATCATCTGAAGCACACTTTACTGTCAGACTCAAGTACTGAGAAGATTTTTATGTGGAGGCTTCTTTTAAGTTCCTTGTCTTTGTTTCTCTACCCTCTTAAATCTCTAAATGCTCTTAAAAATCAGCATTAACTTGCACATATTCTCCAAATTAATTCTCTTCCGAAGAGTTATTTAAATTGTAATTTGCTGACTATTTTACATGAGAAAATAGATGCAGTATAAATGTTTCTTGCCTTGGGATTACATGAATGGAATTTTAAGAGGCATTAGTAAAACTTCTGAAAGCACTCTAAGATTAGCATGATGGACACTGTACTTGCATTTGGTTTTCAGTGAGAATAGGAATGTAATACAGTATTCTTTTACCTTGGTAAAGTAATGTTTAAAGGAAATCTGTATCAATTTCACTTTGGCAGGAATTTGGAAATTCACAAGTTCAGGCTGTCCAATCAACAGGAATAACTGAAAGTTATTGTTTTTAAAGTTTTTATTTACAAGTGGCATTTCTTAATGTAGAGCTGGAAACACACATCTTGTTGAGCAGTGTCACTAGCCTTGTGAAAGCCGAATGGAAAAGAATATAAAATAATATTCAATCAATATTAAATTGTCAGAAGAAAAACTTTTAGGCCAAATTTTTCAAAAATGGGTAAAGTTAGGCTCGTAAATCTATACCTAGGCATTTGAATCATGGTCTGATTTTCAAAAATGCTGAAAATCTAGCAGCTCGCCCACCCACTTAGATTGTCCACATTATTCATATTAACAAGCACATAGACACCCATTTACTGTACTTGTTTTGTGCACATAAATGTGGATTATGTGCACACAATTTAAGTAGGTATCGTTTTGAAAATTTGTCCCTCGCATCACAAACCTCATTATTTTCCTCAGAATTGACACAAATGTTTAGAACTGCTACTTTCAAGTAAAGAATTAAAAAACAAAAAATAAATTTCAAACTTTTATTCATGGTAATAAGTGTTTCTTTCCTTGCCAGTCTGCACATTAGTGGGTTGAGAAAAATGCTCTTAGTTTTCCTTTAATGTGAAAAAATATTGGACTTCATTTAGTAATGCACTATATATTTGTGTGTGTTGTTTAGGCAGAGGTCCATCTTGTACACATTTAATTGTGAATACCCTCATAGTGGTATTGGGGGAAATCATTTTTACTTTTTTCTATTTTATTTCATTATAAGTCTACATGGATTGCTAAAATTTTAACTTAATTTACTTTTCAATTTGATTGAATACCTTTTAGTTTAAAAAAAATGGTTCTGAGTTCAAAACTGCATAGGGAGTGACTTTTCTTATTTTGAAATTGTACATCCCTGCTCCCAACATTCTTGCATCCTCAAACATATAACTTTGGCACATTCATCTAACCACTGAGTTATGTACAGATGTATTATATGAACTGATAACAATTGGAGTTGACACACATTATCATATGCTAAATGTTACATGTCATGTATTGTCAGATGCTACCTGTCCAGGTGATGGGGAATAGTGTCACAAAATAACAGGAGGAAGTTATCATGGATGTCATGTTTCACACTTCACTGATAGTCCTTACTGGTTGCAGTCATACCTTTCATTGGTAACTCTTACAAGCTGTGAACCCAGGTCTCTAAAAGGGATGGTTAAATCCCTTTGACACCTAGCCCTGCATTGTCTTCTTTACTGATAAGCCTAGACGGTTCTGTTTTTATACTTGTAGATTTGCTGTACTTAATAAACAGCCTCTTCCGTAATTTATTATAAATTTAAAAATGTAACTGTAGTAGGTAGCATAAGCTTATGATGCTACAGTATCTGAAAATAATATTTGAGATAAAACAGGTTAAAATTTTAAAAAAGCTTTTTTGTCTGAATTATTATGTTTGGAGGTGCATCCACAAATCAAGATCAGCATGTAAGAGTCCTTCAAGGATAAACAATTCCTGTAGAATTCAGTTTTATTCCCAAAAGCTAAGACAACTGCGTTAGAACATCTTATATCTTTGGAAAATCTTAGATTTTTTACTTGAATCCTATCCTTACATAAAGCATGATTCAACCAGAAATCCATTCTCATTGTTCAAAGTTTCACAATTTCACAGTTACTACACTAGAAATATTGTAGTAAAGAAGGGCAAAGATCCACAGGTGTCTTTCTTGTTCAGTCACAGAAAAATTGACAGCAATGTATGCCTACCTGCTTTTAACAGGTGATGGTTCCAAAGAAAAGGGTGAAGAAAAATGTGGAATAGCAAATAAAATGCTAAATATAGGGCAAAACTTTGTTCTGTGTTGCAAAGGTGTGCTAGTAGAGGAAAAGAGTGTTCAGAACCCTTAATTTTCCCAAGGCTTCAATTCTCATTGAGTATTTCCTAGAGCCACAGAGCACGGGGCTTCAGCCCCACAGGAGGTGCCAGGGCTCGGGGCTTCAGCCTCGCGGGGCATGCTGGGGCTCCTGAGGGTTTGGAAATATTTACCGGAGCTCTGCTCTGGACATATCCGGCTGAATTTAAGCCCTGCCCAGGCCCTTCCCATCAGTGCATCAGCAGAGAGGGATTTTGCTCTAGATTTAGGTTAGGATTCTGGCTCACTACCCTGGCTGGTGCATCCAGGGCTGGCTCCAGCTTTTTTGCCGCCCCAAGCGGCGAAGCAAAAAATAAAATAAAAAAGATAAAGCCGATCGGTGGCAGCTCAATCACATCGCTTCATTCTTCACCGGCAGGTCCTTCACTCCCTCTCTTCCTCTTCGGCGGCACTTCAGCGGCAGCTCAAAGAGGAAGAGAGGGACTGAGGGACCCGCCGCTGAATTGCCACCGAAGACCCGGACATGCCACTCCTTTCCATTGGCCGCCCCAAGCACCTGCTTCCTTCGCTGGTGCCTGGAGCCGGCCCTGGGTGCATCACAGCTCTGGGGGAAGTGATCTGCTAGCTTGGGGGCTTGATCAGGCTTTCAGTGTGTAAGCTGTAATCTGCAGCTAGGATGAATATTGTTCCTCTAAAGGAGCAGTAAGGTGTGCCAAGCCATGTGTTTCCCCCACTATTACCAGTTGCCCTGAAGCATCCTGTCCTGCACTGACAGATTGGCTCCAAGTCTTTACAGTACACAGAATGGCTACTTGGGTTAACTAAAAACATATTTTTTAGATAAGCAAAATAACAATTCTGTGTATTGTGATATGAAAGAGTCCAGATTTAACGTCCTACCCTAATTTAATGATTTTTAAGCCAACATGAGTAACCTGCATATATGGCAATCACTCCACCCAAAACTTACCTCAAATCTCTCTTATCATAATAATTCCTTCTCTTCTCTTAAGCTTTAGGCTTTCCCGATCCTCCATCATGTAAGTCTTTATAGCCTTCTCTTCTACTTAATATGGCTTTCCAGACCACGCTCAATTTTCATAGTTTTGCTGTGCTTGCTTCTCTTTCTCATCTGTTGATACAATAATTTAGTTACTCTACTTAATCCCACTAGACTCTCTAACACCCCAATTCCATACTTGAAATTTTAGTGTACATTTTGTGACTTAAATGTGAGTGTATGCTGTACATAATTATCATTTCCCATTAATTGGGTTTTTGTGTCATATAATTCAAAATGCTTAATTTTACATTTATATAATTTACAATTAAGTATATGTATATTGTCAAAATATAGTTCTAATATTGTTTAATATAAAACAAACAAAATATGTTAACATTATATAATCAATCAAATTAATCTTTGATGTTCTCCTAAATTATACTTTTAAAAAACATTTTCAATTCCTGTAAATTTTTACTTCCTGTTATTTTATTTACAGAATATCCAAGGTATATCCAAGCATCCAGTTCAAATTATTAAGAAGCAATATGTAAAAGGTAAAGGCAAAAGTTTTTGTTTATGTAGTTTTATAAAATGACATGCATTTATCTAAGTGTCTGAGTAAAAATATGTGATCAAGTACTATTAAAGCATACCAACATCTCAAAAATGGTGAGAGACTACATTTTAACTGTGTAGTTATATTATAACATTATCTTTTAAACTAATCTTTCTGCTGCTTCTTGCCAGTACAGAATGTGGGTTTGCTGCCTCTTCCTTGATTTATGCAAGCAAGTTTATCAATTTAAATATTCTCTGCTCTCCCGGCCAGTCCTCCTACCTTCTTTTTCCACAGTTTGGAGCTTGCATCGTTGTAATGGAACCAAATTATCCTGCCTTATTTTACTAAAAAGTTTTTCTGTGCTTTCATCTGAGAAAGCTTCTCCTAGGGAGGTGCCAATGCTAGACTGAGTAGGCCACATAAATCAAACTAACAGCTAAGGGCCAAAATATCCTTTGATTGCTAGTCAGATGGATGCTATAAACGGGATTCAAGGAAGATAGTAGAGAGAGGGCTGTAAGTCCTAGGGAATCATGACCCAAGTGATAGAGGAAGGACTGGACCCACAATAGTGAACTGTAGTGTAAGAGAGACTTGCTTACATAACCTTTTCTTCCTGCAGGTAGCTGCACAGGACCACTGTGTAGAGCTGCTGCTGCTGCTGCTTTGTTGCTCTTGGTTTTTGGAAGAGTAGTGGTTGGCTTTGCACAGGAGGCTTTGGAATAGGACACAGCTCAATATAATGAAGCAAAAGGGTTTATATAAGTGCAAGTGAAAGGAGGAGCGGAGTTTGGAATAACAATAAAAACCTTAACATAAGTGTCTATCTGAGATGAGAAAAAACTCTGAATTGCTAAAGCTGGCAGTTTGTAATTTCTCATGTTATTTTTATCTATCATCTGTGTACAAACAGTGGACACATATACATGCTTCCCAATGTTTACTACAACACATAGGCAGACCTAGACTGAGCCTGGCAAAATTCATTAATGATGCTCATGGATCATATGTAAGGCTACGATTTAATCATGGGTATTTTTAGTAAAAGTCATGGACAGGTCATGGGCAAGAAACAAAAAATCACGGCCCGTGACCTATCCATGACTTATACCATAAATACTCCTGAATGAATCTTAGGGGGAGGGGCACTGCTGGGGCGGGAGCTTTGGGGGGCCAGCCGCTGTGCCGAGCTGCAGCAGCTCCAGCCACCCCTGGGACCACTGTTCAGGTGGTCCCCAGGGCCAGCCGCACCAGTTGGTGTGGCTGACTGCAGGGCTGCCCGAGCAGCTGGCTGCAGAGCCACTCCAGCAGCGGCTGGTGTGGCTGTCCCCAGGGCCGCCTGAGCAGCTGGCTCCAGGGCCAGTTGCTTGGGCAGCCCTGCGGTCAGCCACACTGGCCGCTGCAGAAGTCACGGAGGTCGCAGGAAGTCACGGAATCCATAACTTCCACGACTTCCGTGACAAACACGGAGCCCTACTCATATGTACTTTGCAAAACTACATTTTTTCAGGTTTTCCTTTCCTTTGCAAACTTCTCCAGACTTTCTCATTTCCTCCTTTGCAACTTTTACAATCAGTTGGTCACAATCAGTAGTAGAGGAAATATACTATGCTTCAAGCATTGTTGCCTTTCCTACACCAAGTAGAATAGGATTCCAGTAATGCATTAACTTTCACTTGTCGTCCTGTCCTTTCTTCTGTAAAGACTCAGTACACATGGAAATAATTTCCTAGGAAATTGTGATTGCAGTAGGAAATTAATTCATTATTTATTTGTTGAGTACAGGATAATTGCTGTTAGATGGCTTAACTTTTCAATTCCTTGCATTTGTGGTGGTCTGTCAGGTAGGTCCGATGCTTAGCAACCTTGCCTGTTTTACAACAAAGTTTTATTGTTTTGTTTTGTTTTGTTTCTGTGATATAATATATGTTTCTCCCATCTCCTTTCTAGGAAAAGAAAATGAAATAGTAACTATTTCCCCAAGAACATTGTTTGTTTCAGCTAAAGGATATACGTTCTTAGCAGCAGGTAACAATAATAATGGAAATTATCTTATGATTGTTTATTATTAACAAAAGTCCTGTGATATCTGCTGCCAGCCCTCTTTTGGATGCCACTACATCTTCATTGACCTTGTGAAGCAAAAGCATTGATGTTAAGTGTAGTTATCTTCAAGAGTGGCCCATTCCTCACAAGCAGAGTCTGAATGTCTGTATTATAGGCAGTGCTGGTAGCAATATCTATCTGTAAAGCTACCTAATACTTTTCAGCATAAGCACCTATAATTTTGCCAAACTTTAATCATTCATGCAGAAAGTTTTTATGCCTTGGGCAAGGTTAATTCTCACTAGAGCTGTCAATCACAGTTAATGCATGCAATTATTGCAAAGCAAATTAACTAGATTAAAAAAATAGTCACGGTTAATTGCAGTTTTAATTGCACTGTTAATAGTAGAATACCAATTTAAATTTATTATTAATATTTTGGATGTTTTTCTATTCACCTCATAGAAGTCCACTCAGTCCTACTTCTTGTTCAGTCAATTGCTAAGACAAACAAGTTTGTTTACATTTATGGGAGATAATGCTGCTCGCTTTTTATTTACAGTGTCACTTGAAAGTGAGAACAGGCGTTCACATGGCACTGTTGTAGCTGGCAACGCAAAGTATTTACATGCCAGATATGCTAAACATTTGTATGTCCCTTCCTGCTTCAACTTGTAGGCTCTAAAGTTTTATATTGTTTTGGTTTCGAGTTTTTTTCACAAAATTATAACCTTTTGTGAAAAAACATGAATTCTATAAAATTCTGTTGCCCTGTAACTGAAAAATATAACAATGGAAATAAATATGGAAAGGATGTTAAAAAGTATAATAATAGAAAAGTTGCAAGGATATTAATGGAGAGTTTTATTTGCTAGATTTTTCCCATATTGAACTAAGAATCCTTGCACACCTATCCTGTGACCCAGAACTACTGAAACTGTTCCAAGAACCTGAAACCACTGATGTGTTTACTACACTGGCTTCTCAATGGTAAAAGTACATTTACACCATCTGATGTAAACCAGGCCAGTGGTTTTCAACCTGGGGTCTGCAGACTATGTCTAAGATTTTCAGAGATCCACAACTCCATTTGAAATTTTTTAGGGGTCCACAAATGAAAACTGGTTGAAAACCACAGAACTAGGCCAACAAAATGACAAAAGTACCTTCAACTCTTGTATTACTGTATATTCATAGTGATATAATGTATTTCGGCACAATACTTATTTTCTTGAAAATTTGATACTTTTTCAAAAGATTGGGAGCTGGCAAGCATACCAAAAGGATTTCAGAATTATGAAAGGGAGTATAAGAGTTCCTCACCCATGTCCTTCAAAGCAATGCATGGGTTCTATTCATCCCCTTCTCCTCCACAGCTTTCATTACCACTGGCTAATATATGGATAATCTGTCTCAAGACTCAAGTAATACTGACCTAGATAAGCCTGATGACTAGAACTGGTCAAATAACTCATTGCAAGTAGTGTGTTATAAATGCTGACAATTTTTCATTGCATAATTATTCACAAATACATTTTAAAAGGATCGGCTCAGCTGCGACCTAAATTAGCTTCATGAAGGATTACAAAACATCCTTTCTCTCTGTCATGTCTCCCGATGATAATATTCACTCCAATTACACCACAAGTATTTTGAAAACCTTAGATATCTGCTAAAGGTGTTGGAAAACAAAGTCTACCTGTACAGGAAACAGAGAGGACAGCGCTCATGGGATTCTTGTGGCTCCAGTGAGGGCTCATCTGCTTGTTGATACTTCAGTCTCCTGACAGACCCTCTGATACTCAGGAGAAAGAGCAGTGTTTCAATCCTTATCTAATTAAGTCCTTCTCAGCCCTATTCCTGGGATTATTACTCTTTGTTGATCTCCAGAGAAAGGAGATCGATAGATAAATTCCAGTGAAGAAAAAATGGTGTATTTCTAGTAACTGCATTATTTCAAATGTATTACTTATTAGTAAGGCTATGTTTTAGTCACAGGTATTTTTAGCAAAAGTCATGGACAGGTCACGGGCAGTAAACAAAAATTCACGGCCCGTGACCTGTCCATGACTTGTACTATATACTCCTGACTAAATCTTTGGGGGAGTAGCCCAGGGGTGCCATGGATGCTCGGGGTGGGGGGTGGGGAAGGCAGGCAGCGGCATGTGGCTTGGTGCTGGGGAGGGTTGGGGGGCTGGCAAGTTCCTTACCTGGCTGTGCACCTCCCTGGAAGCAGTGACATCACCCTCCCTCAGCTCCTAGGCAGAGGTGAGGCCATGCAGATCTGCTTGCTGCTTCCACCCCGAGTGCCGGCAAAGCAGCTCCCGTTGGCCAGGAACCACGGTCAATGGGAGCTCAGGGGTGGTACCTGCAGGTGGAGGCAGCGCGCAGAGCCCCCTGGCCATGGCTCCGCCTAGGATGTCATCACTTCCAGGAAGCCCCCCCAAGGTAAGCGTCCCCAGAGCCCTCCCCGCCGCCCATGCACCAACCATCCCTGAGCCTCCTCCCACATCCAAACTCCTGATGCTGCTGGTGGGAGGGGCGTGGTGGCCCGAGACTGTCCCAGCAGCGGCTGGTGCACCTGGCTCAGGGGCTGCCTGAGCTGCTCAGGCGGCTCTCGGGCCAGGCGCACCGGCCACTGCAGATGTCATGGAGGTCACGGAAAGTCACAGAATCCATGACCTCCATGACAAACTCGCAGCCTTACTTATTAGTTTGTATATGGTAGAACCTAGAGACACCAACTGAGATTGGGACCCCACTGTGCTAGGCACTTTACAAGCATGCAATAAGAGACAGTCCATGCCCCAAAGAGTTTACAGTCTCAATAGACAAGGCAGACAAATGATTGGAGAGAAAGGGTGTAGCGTACAAGCAGAGTGAACAAAGTGATGGTCGGCAAGCCTTATGTAAGTTACACTTTGTTGTTGTTGTTTTTTTCTTTTTTTAATTGTTTGTATGGAATTTTTTTGAGAGCAGATTAGCTAAAAAAAGAGACAAAGAAGGGCATGAGAGGGAGAAGTTAAGGGAAAAGGGAAGCAGGGGCCCATGGAGGACAGGTGGAGCCAGGCTGAAGTACAGAGACTGTGATGGAGAGGGCAGGATAGAGTGGGAGCAAACTGCCAAACAGCAAAGAGGGGAGAGAGACCATCCACAGTAAAGGGTGTAAAAACCAGTCAGGCACTGATGACGTCATCAGAGTCCACCAGTCCCAGCTTCTGCTGATTTTCTCTGCTACTGAGTTTCTACTGTTTCCAAATTTCTGCAGAAACACACTTCCAACCCTTCCAGGCAGGCAGGGAGGAGCCCGATTTTCAAAGGTTTATAACTTTCAAGGCCAGAAGGGACCATTGTGATCATATCTGACCTCCTGTATAACACAGACCATAAAATTTCCCCAGTATAACTCCTGTTTGAACTAGAGCATATCTTTTTATTTAAAAAATTCCAATCTTGATTTTAAAATTGCCAGCAATATTCTGGATGGAAAATGAAAATTGAAATTTTCCTGCATCAAATTTTGATTTTACGAAAAGGGCATTTCCTGTTGAAAAATAGTTCCAGTGGAAAATTCCCAGACAGCCCTTTTATCTCTAACACAGACAACCAAAAATACATTGTCCTAGTGCAGGGGTTCTCAAACTGGGGGTTGGGACGTTATTACATGGCGGGTGGCGAGCTGCCAGCTTCCACCCCAAACCCCGCTTCGCCTCCAGCATTTTATAATGGTGTTAAATATATAAAAAAGTGTTTTTAATTTATAACGGGGGTCACACTCAGAGGCTTGCTATGTGAAAGGGGTCACCAGTACAATAGTTTGAGAACCACTGCCCTAGTGCACCACTTATCATCAAATACAGTGAAGTTCAAGAGTTTTGTTCTAATCTTCAAAATCCTTTATATAATTGGTCCAAGCAACCTGCAAGATTACCTCATTCTTCATAATCATGATCCTCCATGACAGTTTCACTCCTCTGGAAGACTAGAACTGTCAACACAAGACAGACTCATAAGAGGGAAGCTTTTTTTGGCAGCTGTCCAAACACTGTGGCGTTTACTGTCACAAGAAATCCAAATGACAACCAAACTCAGAGTAAAATATAAATCTGACTTCTCTGACCTAGACGCCCCACAATAAATGAATAATAAGCAATTTTGTTTAAAAATTCCACTGAGGAGAAGGAAAGAGAGAGTATGACTTAAATCTGTGAGACACTCAAATACTAAGGTAAAGTGCTGTATAATTCCTAGCTAGACAGAGGGATCAATAATTTATGAATTCTCTGTCAAAGGTAGACTGGGATTAAAGAATAAATGAAGTTAAAAGTCAATGAGTCCTTTTGGTTTCCTGTGCAAAGTTTTCTTTTTATTGGCTGCATTGTGGCTATAGATCTCTGATATAAAATGGAGCTTTGTTATGCTTCTCAGCTGGTGAGCAGTTCACTACCACAGGATGTGTTAGTCCTGGTCTTGCCATATCTATTCATGAAAGCACTTAAGCACACACTTAACTTTAAGCATGTGCTTAAGTGCTTCTCAGAACTGGGCCATTAGTACATGGCTGATATGTTCCTCTGAGTCAAACCAGTGGAATTCACCTTTCTGCTTTGGTTATTTCCTTTTAACTTGTCCAGAACTAGCGAACAAAGTTCTTTCTGCTGCTTCTTTCTCTGGTGTCTGACTAGGTCTCCCACAGTTTTTTCAAGAATTGCCCATATGGATTTGTGGGAAATGAGCTAATAACAACAATCTTCAAAGGCAGTGTGTTTGAGCATACCAGGTTAAATAATGATTGAAGCCCTGCTCTGCTAAATTGGACATCAGGCTAGAGGCCAAGTCAGTAACGTTGCATAAATGTGTGAATTGAGCTTCAGGTATCAGCCTTAGGTATTTTGTTATGCAGCAGAAATTCTGCTTTTGGACCTTATGCTCTAAGACATTCATGTGCAGAAACCAGCAAGGTCATAACAGGTTTGAATCCACTTAGACAATCTCTACTCAGACTTGTTTTACGTATACCACAAACACCCTAAGAGTTTTATGAAAAACCTTTGTCCTGTCTAAATAGTAACTAAGAGACCATTTAACATATATCCTGTATAACCTAGCCTCACCTGTAAATCATAAAGTTTAGAGAAAAACTCTACTCAAGAGTAGTTTTACAGACGGATTAAGGTGAAACTCCAACACTACCTTAAGTCAGAAATTTAGGATGAGAATGCAGAGCCCCTTTATACTTATGGAACATTGTGTAGAAAGGCTTAGATATCAGAACTTGGATTACAGTTACTATCCTTGCTGACTGAGCCACTAGGAATGCTATCTTAATGTGGGAAACCAGGGAAATTCCTTTAATCGCAATACCATGCTTCCTTCCTGGATAAAATGGTGACATATGCCTAGGAATCTCAGTAAATATTACTTTTACAGGGCCTTCTCCAACTTATACAAGCTATTTGAGGATAACAGCAATTCCTGAAGCTCCTTAAACAAACATGTATACAGTGTAGTATAACTGCAAAAATAAATCTTCTATTACCTGAAATGCATATTTCCATTTCAGACCCTGGTGTCAGAAAGATAATTATCTCTGTAGGTAAGCATTTTCAGGAAGTGACTAAAGATATATATGCTGTTCCATATGAAGTTTGTTGATCTACTCTAAAGAAATCCCTAAGAATCTGTAGCCTCAGAAGCACCTCTCCACAACTAAAGAAGATGGATTGTTGGAGAAGTATGGTGTTTACTGGTCAAGTTCAAGTACTTACAGCTCTTCCAAGTTCACTTTCATTTCAGAGTTTTAGCATCTGAATCTGAAAGCAAAGAGAAAGTTTTGGGAGTGCTTGTGTGTGCAATAAATTCTTTCCTATATTCTACAGATTAAAAATAGGATGAGAATACAAAATTTAACCATTTCTATTATAAATCACTTAGTATCATGAAGACAGAAGGACATTTTAATGAAATTCCAGACCTATATGTGGTATGTATTGAAAGAGAATTACCTGAATGATGTAGCTAACTGCCAGCATTCTAATATTAAAATAGATTCTCCCCACTAAATAGTGTATAATTTAACCTACATACATTATGATAACAATCTCTCTCCATATGTACAATGATGCATTTGTCCTTCACTGCTATTTATCTTTGCTACAAAAACAATGCTATAAAATATTAAGACTGAAAGTTTAATGACTTAACCAGATTCTGGATAGGACTGATAAGCCTTTTCTAATACAGACGAAGGTCAGGATTCAGTCCTTTAGTGTGATTGATGTGACTGGCTTCTCCTGTCTCAAAAACTAACAATAACAAGAAAATTGGTGTATGATTCTGAAGGGTGAAATTAAAGTTGTTCATAAAAATGAAAGAAGACATAATTTTGTGGTAGTATTACATGCTCAAGATTTAGGGTAGTCCAGGATTGAGAGAACTCTGAAGGGATTGACAGTGGCCCAACTTCTACTGTTTCACTTTATAGTTTAAGTTTTATAAAAACCAAACCCACATGAAACCCTTTCAATGTATCCCTTTCCCCCAATCTGTTTCTTCCTTTACAGGCCCCGAGCAACCTCTCTTACCCATCAATGGAGCAAGAAATGGCAAAGTTATAGATTTCCTGCTTTCTGGGTAATGAGGCTTCCTGCACCATGTCTCTTCAGGTAGGGCCACTGCTCACTTAATCCACTGGGTCTTCAGAGAGGTCAGGAAAAGGTCTGTCCCCTTCAAAGGCATCCAGAAAGAAGGGGACACACCCTTTCCCTGTATACCACTGCTAGATTAAGCAGCAGAGGAAACAAGTGCCCCATAATTAGGATAGTGCATGTATGCTATGGAATCCAAGTGAATCTATAAAACTCCTCTTTAAAGTTAGTTATTTTGAAGAGTGTTTCTTTACATCTTGTCACAGGATGAGTTTGGTTGGCCCCTTAAGAGGAGCAAGTTCACATCACTTCTGTGGACATGGCCTCTGCCAAAGCCAGAAGAATTTGAGGCCTTGGCAGTCATGGGAACTGTAGGCTGCTAACAGAGCATGTTGGGTATAAAAGGCTTGCTTTTCTCTGTCTGAGGGAGGTCAGGGCAATGGTCAGACATGCAGTGAATCTCTCTGGCAAGGAGGAGACAAGAGACAAGTGTGCTGATGTTACTGAAAGGAAAGGGCGTAAGGAAGAAGCCTGCAAAAGTAGCCTGGAGAGGAGCTGAAGAAAGATCTATTGAAGAACCTTTCATAAAGGGGAGAAAACTCTTGAAAAAGGGACGAGATGTTCACCCAGACCCTGATGAGTGGACTGTAATGCAGAGATGTAATGTCTTTTCCTTTTGGACTGCTATAATGTACTCAGGAAGAGGGGGGATTTTGTTTCAGCTGAAGGGCTAAACCACCCAACCAACAGGGTAAATTCAGGCGTTGGCCATATCTGATAATGGGAAGATTGCCATTTAGTCTAGCAGGAGCTACAATGAGACACAGGGACTATATACCTTCTCCCTGCTTGTTGATAGTGGTTCAGGTTACTTCCTGATCCCCCAGAAAAGCCAGTGGATTGTGGGGAACAGTAGTTCTACCTAATGCAGCCCGAAAAATATAATATGGAAGAGGAATTGCCTTGCACTTCCTGAAGACCTCTGGAAAGTCAGCAGCGGCAAGCAGAAGGGACACAGAAATGAGGGAGAAGCTGTGAAGGGGGTAGAGGGATATGAAAGGGTAAGGTGTCAGGGCTCTTCAAGTATGGAGCTAGGCTCATTGTATCTATATTTAGATAGATTTTGGCCAACCCTTATTTCAGGTGAATTAAGGGTTTTTTGGGACCTTTTGCATAATCCTAGTTGTTTCCCTGATTTGTCTATATACATTTACAGTAGCACATATTAATGGCAGTCCTTTTAGGCTCATTTCAACCTACTGTTACTTGTAAGTACAAACATCAGTCACAAGGTGAAAAAAATTAAGACTAGTCCTAATTCTAATGCTTAAAAATTGGAGCTAAGTTTTAATAACAACAGTCGCTAATAAAACAGGAATGGAATATATACATTTTACAAAGGAAAAATTGCTTTGACATACAGGAAAATTTTGATAATAGCTACAAAGCAAACAACGATTGTTTGTGCTTACCTACATTTTTTTATAAATATATTGCCAACAGACTCTCACAGTGTCTCACATTACTCAGGAGATGTTGTTTGGGCTTCTGTTCAGGTAGTCTATGGAATCAAGCAGTCATAGTTTTCTTCACTGTCTTATGGATGAGACATATTAGCCTAGGGCTCCATCTTTGTTGACGGGCTTTTCAGGCAGTCACAGACTATTCCCTGTGCTGCTTGTACATAAGTTAGAGCACTCTGTTTTCTGAATGTGGTTCCCCAACTTCTCATTGGCTCAGTGTTGAGCTCCAAACTACATTTATTCTAATATAGGTTTTAATAATTTGCTCATTACCATTGTATCTGAGCACTGGCTTCCAGTAGTGCATTAAGCAATGTAATTACACTTCTGTCACATGTTGCTTGCTCTCTCATCCTCTTCCCAGAGAGAGAAGAGTGGAGTGTCTTATTTTAGGAGATTTTTGTTTTGTTTTTTTGTTAAATATACCTGTTGCTATATTAGATAAGTGAAGGTCAAAGAATTGCTCTTTGCACTGGGAGCAGAAAGTGGTGAGGTTTGTGATAGTCCTTAGTTCTTGGGGGAGTTCATTCCACAGTCTCAGACCTCCCCAGGAGTAGGTTCTGTTCCCACACAGATGAGCTTTATCTTATTGGTGAGAGTTCCATTACACCAGCAAAGCAAAGTTGTCAACCACAGTATTTATTTCAGAGTTCTAAATGGTCTTTAGGTATCCTGTGCCCCGGCCATGGGGAGCTTTGAAGATAAGGACTCAAACCTGATTTGAAATTCTGTGGGAAGCCAGTGTAGAGAGCAGAGGACAGGAGTGGTATGCTCACAGTAGCCTATGTGACTGAGGAGACCTGCTGCAGTATTAGTTAGAGTTTCCTAATTGCTGAAGATTTGATTTGATGCGACAAAGGCATGAATAACTCAGGCCAGGTTTTCATGTCAGGATGGGACAGCGTCTCTTAGCCAACTGGAGAGCGTAGACAACATTACCCATGGCCATTGCCATGCGAGAGCTCAGCATCAGTGAGGAATCTAAGACTACTCCTAGAGTATGGACTGAATTGACCAACTGTGGATGTGAACATTGTCAAAGGACACTGCATTATGGCTGCAAACTCCTCAAACTACTTTCCTCTGCCCACCAGCATCACCTCTGTTTTGCTCGAGTTCAGCTTCAGCCAGATATTCTTTATCCACGAAAGACAAGTTTGACACTGGTTGGCTAGGACTGAAGTATCTAGGGTGGGTTTCTTCAGTGTTGGTCAAGCTATTGCATGTTTGAAGGAGGAAGGGAAGATTCCTTCTCTGAATGAGGCATTGGTTATTTCAGTCAGGAGCGGCACCAGCTGTTCATGACTCTCTTTCACTTGTCAGGATGAGTTCCTTCATTTCCAAAAGATGGAAAGAACCCATATATCTGTTTTCTTGGAACTGCAGTGAAGTTGTCTTTCCAGCCACTGGACATAAATAGGGCTTGAAATCTAAACCTCTCACCAGTAAAACAATATGCCAGTACATATCACTTCCCTGCCCCTGTGTACATTGCAATATTCTAGGATCTTCCCTTTGAAGAAATAGGACAGAAGGTGGCTTATGCATCATATATGTAACCTACAGACCCATAGAAGGCACAGCTTGTACAAATTGGCTGGCCAGGCCTGATATTACTGGTTTGAAATTAGAATTTTCTTTCTCCTGAGTGTGCTGCCTGCAACCGAGGACAAGCTGCACCTACCTGATAGAGGCATAGAGAGGTGATGTGACCTGCTCAAGATCGCCTAGCAGGTCAGTGGCAGAGCAAGGAATGGAATCCAGGTCTCCTGAGGCCCAGTCCAGCACCCTGTCCATTGTATCACGCTGCCTCCCCCTCTAGCACCCACCAACAGTGTGGCTCTGAATTTCCCTTCCAGTGGGTAGTCCATGTATAAAATTTGATGAGTCTGCTGTAGCCTTTGAGCTATGAACCCTGGGGTTTTTTTAGCTCAGGCAGTAGAGGTTCATTTTAAATTCAGAGGTCTTAGGTTTGATCCTAGCTGCTGCAAGCCCCATCGAGGGGCATCACATTACATATACTCTAACCTTTTCTTTTACGAACACTGGAAGAACTGATTGTGTGGTAGTAATTTAATCATTTTTAAATTAGTTGCATACCCTCTGGTCATTTTCTTCTGTTGAGACAGATTTGAAGAAATAATTGCTACTGTATTTTTTTAACCTAAGAATGATTTCTACTTGCCCATTGTCTCTATTGTTTTATAAGCTAAGTTTAATTTCTGTTCTAGTTTCTATATCCAAAATATCTTTAATTCTATATCTTGTGTTATTTCTATTTTGTTTACATCAGACTCTTCCATTCAGCACTGCTGTTAATGAAATGAGAAATGGGGTACAGGTTTGGTGCTGCTCAAATATGCTTCTGAGGGATGCAGCTCATGGCTCTTAGAAGAGGTGGTTTGAAAACTGCTGTGACTATCTTTTAGTAGGATTTCATGCATGGTCCAGATTCCTCTCCCATTTTGTTACCAGTAGCACTGATTGGGCAAGCCCTTCAGTGTTTAGACAGAGATTAAAGACAAATTACTCTTGTTATTTTTGCAGAGGACTAGAATGGTGGCTGGAACAGGCAATTGAAAAATACAGTTTAATTACGATGCAATTTATTATTTATTCACTTATGATCCCACAGGGGCAAGGATGAGTGGGGAGATGTAATGAGCCTAGGACAGATGGAGTGAGAGGGTTAGGAAATAAGGTGGCCATGTTTCACATGGGTGTATGGATGGGAAGTTCTGAGGACAGTACAATCAGGGACAAGGAATTTTTAGTAGCCAATAGAAGAGGAGCAGACTCACTCAGCAGACATTTTGTGATTGACCATGAGTGGGAACTTCACAATTCAATAGTACATGACATCTTTGCCCAGTGATGGACCCTGACCAGAGACCTATTCACTTCACAGGTGAACAGCAAATGCGCGACATACTGCTCCAGTGGAGCCCTTGGCCACAGCTCCCAGGGCGACGCCCTCTTATTCCCCTGGTTGGACCAACTCAACTACGCCTTTCCTCCACTACCGCTCTTACCTTGAGTACTACACAAGATTCAATGAGACAGAGCCTTGATAATTCTGATCGCCCCCCATTGGCCCAGACAATTCTGGTTCCCCAATCTTCTCTGCATGTCATCCTGTTCACCAATTCCTATCCCCATCAATCCAGATTTGTTGATCCAATGCAAAGGCGAGATCAGACATCCCAATCCACCCTGCACTACACCTCAGAGAGTGGTATTTGGATAGGCATCTGCCTTAGAATGAATGTGCTCTTCAGCAGTTCAGAACATCCTTTATAGCAGCAGAAAAGACTCCACCAGACATTACCGGGCCAAGTGGTGATGTTTTTCATCATGGGCTCAGCAAAAACATGCTTCACCAGAATCAGCAGGGATTCCCCTCCTACTCAATTTTGTTCTGATGCTGAAGTCCTGGGGTCTCACCCACAGCTCTTTGAAAGTACACCTGGCAGCAATCCATGCAGTCCAGCCTGTCTTCACACATCCACTGACTGCTACGTTCATCACAACCTTCCCACCTATCAGAACCTATAGCACATCAGTGGGACTTGAATCTTGTTCTTTCTGTGCTAATGAAGTCTCCCTTCAAACCCTTAGCATCATTCTCTATGTCCCTCCTTCCATGAAAGTTGCCTTCCTCATTGCTATCGCTTCCGTGAGACGAGTGGGCGAACTTGGGGCCATGATGGCAGACCCGCCATTCACGGTTTTCCACAGAGATAGTCTCACTGTGATTACACCATAAATTTTTACCAACAGTGGTTTCTCAATTTCACATTAATGAACCCATTCATCCACCTTTTTTCTTCTTGAAGCTTCATACATCTGCAGAGGAACATTGACTCTGTTCCCTCAATGTTTGATGAGCTCTGGCCTTCTATCTGCAGAGAATGAAACCAATCAGAAAGTCCCCTAGCTATTATTCACAATAGCAGAGAGACTCAAGGGACAGGCCATCTCCACCCAGAGAATCTCTAAATGGATTTTGGGGTGTATTAAACTCTGCAACCAACTATTAGGTCTATGCCCCCCCCACCACGAGGACTCAGGCTTTCACCTTGGCCTCCCGTCAGAATGTGCCACTCATTGACATATGTGGAGAGGCCACATGGAGTTCTTTACACATCTTCACTGTGTACTACACCTTAGTACAGGACTCAGCCATGGATGCCTCCTTCAGCACGACAGTCCTCCACACTACTGTACCATCCTCATCCTCACACCCTCATTCAATTTAGGTACTGCTTGTTAATCACCCTCGGTGGAATACAAGAGGGACCACCACTCGAAAAAGAAGAGGAGGTTACTTACCTGTAATTGGAGGTTCTTTGAGATGTGTAGTCCCTATCTGTATTCCACTTCTTGCCCTCCTTCCCCTCTGCTACTCATTTGCTGGATTTGCAGTGGAGAAGGAACTGAAGACACAGTTGGTCTGCCCCATCTTTTATCATCTCGGACAGAAGCATGAGGTGAATCAGGGAGCATGCGCGGACCAATGGACGCTACTTTCAAATTCTCCTAATCTGGAGGCATGGAGAGCATGCATAACTCCTCAGTGGAATACAGATAAGTACCAAACATCTGAAAAGACCTCCAGTTACAGGCAAGCAACCACCTCTTTCAACTATATTTATACTGAACTGGAGTGGTCTCAGCCAAAAAGAGTGCAGAAATGCTGTGCAGTTACTGACTAGGTAGAGCATGTGCAGCCCTTTGCACTCTGGTTTATTACAGCATTCAAATAATACATATGTTCTCAAGTTTTTGTTTCACCCAGCTGACCAAAGAAAAACATAACCTAATTATGTTTCCAGAATATTTAAGGGCAGATACTGCCACCTTACTCATGTGGAGTAGTTCCTTACTCCAAAATTAGCTTAATTGATATCAATAGGTCTTCTTGTGAACTACAGTACTACTCACTATGAGCAATAGTGCTAGGTTCTCTGGCTCTTAATAATTAGCTATTTTGATTATATAATTGTGGGCTAGATTTTGGCAGTGTCCTGCAGTTGTAACAGTGCAGAACTGTGTGGCTCCAAAAGAAGGCCCGGAAGCATTCTTCTGGAAAGATTTCATAGGATTGTATTTGAGAGAGAAGATTTTATTCAGAATGTTCCATAACAGAAACTTTAATTCTTGTGGGGAATACCTATAGCCTATTGTAATAATGAAAAATGATAACAGAGTTACTGCAGCTATTAATTAAGACATGAGTATGTTTTCAGAAATGAAGCTCTGGAAGAAAAGAATGGAAGATTTCATATTCTGAGAGTTAATGTTGTGCCTGATCGAAGCAGGTCTGATCTTAAGTAATCAAATTTCTCAGAAAAACAATTGTTCAGTCTGTTATCCTCATTATTGTTCCTTAGATTCTGTGAGGTAGAATACTTCCTGGAGCTCCCCAGCTCACAGGGAGTGCAATACCCTTAAGAGGTGCAACATACTCCCCCCCACACAGCTGGAGGGGACAAGATGGAGCCATGATGCCACCTATACTTTGTTCCTCTGCACCTATTGCAGCACAATGCAGCAATGGGAGAATAATAGAAAGCAGCCCCTGCGTATGCCTCTGGACTGCAATTCTGTTTTCCTTCTCCCTACTCCTGTTATACAATCACTTATCGGGTAGGCAGAATCTGGCCCTATTTGAAGGTGCTTCTTCTTAAATCTGTTGTATCCATGTCCTCAGCTAATAATTTGGTTTAGGAGTTTATTTAAACTAGTATATGATTTGTAATCATGTGCATAAATTGGAAGCATCTCAGGCTGGTTATCAAAATAACTGTAATGATAACAGATTGAATCATTGTTCTGGGTAAGTGTGATTATTTAAGACGGTGTATGCTTGGATCAGGCACAAAGCACTCAGAGTATCAGATCCTGCATTCCTTTATTCTGTAGCATCACTTCTGAAAACATACCTGTTTCTTAATTAGTAGTTACAGTAACTGTTGGAATTTTTATATTAGTACAATAAGCTATATGTCCTCTTCACAAGAATGAAAGTTTCTGCTATGGAACATTTTGAAATCTCTCAGCTACAAGCCTAAAGGGATTAGTGGGACTATTGCAAATATATTATGTTTAATGGTTTTTGAAATAGTTATTTCACCTTTGAAATGCCTACTTTTCAGATGAGGCAACTTTGGCACCAAAATGTGCTCTTTCTTTCTTTCTTTCTTTCTTTCTTTCTTTCTTTCTTTCTTTCTTTCGAAGGGGTCAGATTTTAATCTATAATATACTGTAGTCATTACCATTTATCCTGGAAAATCCAATATTACAATTGCAGATCTTACAGATTTTTCTACATACATATTATCACAAATACAGTGTGAGAATAGAACATGGATATAGGTACTGTACAAAGACTGGATTCTCACATCATTCTGAAGTGTTCAAAAGTTGTGATCTTAGAATTTTGAAATCATGTTACTGAAATCTTATAATAGACATACAGTGCCTGTGATTAATTGTAGTTTTAAGAAACACATTTAAGGCTGTTTTCAAGATCCTACTCATGGTATTTAAGGTACTTTATTAAATTGTTAATGTGTTGTATACAGTGTACACAATAAAAACTATAAATTACAAGGCGGTGAGGTAAAGCATAATGATCTTTTGATGGAAGAGATCTGGAATTTGCACATTAATGAGCTATAAACCCAAAATTCACAATGACTTTTGATTTGAATACTTATAATATATCTAACATACCCATTTATTATTATTTGTTGGCTTGCTTCAGGGAGTGAAAGAATATTTTTCTAGTAGCAAAATGGCCTTTCATCAATACATGTATGACATATTTGCAAAAGAGAGAAATAAGCAGTCTCCTATTATTGTGAAGTTTAGCAGACATAACACCTGCTCTATACTGTCTTACGTACTCTAAAAAAGATGAGATCCCTTGTTAGTAGTTTTTGTGAAGTAGAGGCATTAAAACACTCAAGCATGGATGCCTCACTATATTCAGTCAGCTGTAGCAGTTAGGAATGAATTTTCTTCAGCTCCTGATAAATTGCACAATTAGTTAGGGACATTATGGTTAGAGATGAGCCTGAACCAAAACCGTGAGTTCAGATTAGAGGTCATTGCTCACACATCTCTCTATAGTGGACAGAATCTGAACACCCTTAAATTTGGGAAGGTTCAAATCTAGATTTTGAACCCCCAACTCCAGGAATGTTCAGATCCTGGATTTTTAGTTCAGATTCTTATAGAAACATAAGGTTTAGATCTTGGGTTCTGGTTCAACCGCATCTTTAATTACTGCATGAGTTTTTCAATGAGTTTTCCTCCAATATTTTCATTGGATATTGCATCCCAAAAGTAACTGGTAAATATTAAAATATATTCTTTCTTTGACCTTCTCAGAATCAGAGTTTTAAAGATATTTTTAAGCCCTAATAATTTCAAAACATCCAAGGCTGTTGAGCTGGAATATTTTAACAGCTTTGCTTTTGCAGCAAAGCAATTTCTATCTATTTTAAAAACTCCCTTGCAAGAGGTGGTAGTTGATATTAATGAAATGTAACAGTTGTCTTGCTTTGCATTCTGATAGACTGTCTGGATGGCAGCTTACAGCAATTTCATCATGTTGCTCACAATTCCCTTGAAGATGTGCAGCTGTGACATTTGTTTAGACTAGCAGATAAGGCACAGGGAAAAAGTCTTTGAGAAGAATACTTGCTTCTGTTTTTAGATGAGTTAAACAATAGCATGAGTGAAACCATTTTTTTTAACCAGAAATTTAACAAGATAGCTTAATTTGAGGCCAGGACCAGAGGATTATTGTTATTGTACAATACTTAGTTTCCTATAATTGATCTAATACAGCTGAAAAAGAAGCTATAATTTTAATAATTTTCTCCATTATGCATGCAACAAAATAAGGGGGCTTTGTGATAGAATAGGACAATTCCATCCCAAGAGTCCTTTGTCCCAGCATCAGTGTATGACTCTACTAATTCCACAGACCGATATATATAAAAGAGGCCAGCTTACTATATTCTTGTTCAGTTGCTTCTTTTGCTTTAAGAAAATAGCATGTGTTGTATGGGAACAGAACATAGTTTGACATGCTGACTTGACTGTAGTTCATTTTATTTCATTATTCTCAGTTAATCCTTTTTTCTTCACCTTTTAATGCTAAGGTCAAGCTGTATCTTGCTAAAATTGAGACGGAATAGGTCTGGCTGGGCATATATTATTGGTCCATGTCTTTTTGAAAATGGTCTGAAATATTAAAGCACAGCTGGACACAATTTATAAACAGCTGCATCTCAGGACTGCACACATCAAATTGAGATTTACATTCTTGGATTTTTTGGTAAATGGAAGCTGATGAGTTAATGGGTGTATGCTGTATACTAATACTCTGAATTAAGTAGAGTAGATGTCAAATAAATTAAATACAACATTTAGAAAACACAGGTGTGGCATGTATAATTTCCAATCTTAGGAGCTAGAAAGCCTTTACTGCTTGATCTGGGAGTAATGGAATGCTTCTCAGTCATCTCTTCGCACAGGTAGATGAACTACTCTGCTGCTGGAGTTCTGACTCCAAACCCAATCCCTTTCAAGAACATCCCATCCCAAATACTCCAGTTTTCCTTCTGCCTGTAGTTCAACAGAACGTGGGCTTCTTTGGTGTCTCATTCTCAAAATAGGAAGCAGGGAGATGTATTATGCCATCCATCTGAAGCAGGGTTGTTCTTTCGTTCCTGCTTTCAGCCTCTACCATGCTCTGGGTTTGGAGATTCAGCCAAGATCTTCTTTGTCCATGGCACAGGCACCCTCCTTTGTCTCTGTGGGAAGGCCTCTGCAGAGTTCCTGTATGAGCTGCCTCCTTGTATCAAGACCAAGACCAGAAATGATTTGATATAGCCCTTTCCGGAGTTGCTGTATTATCTCCCAGAATGGCTTCCATTCCTCCTTCAATGGCTGAAGCCTCCACAACAAAGGTAGTTAATTAGGTGTGGAAGGCAAAGAAAATGGTCCAGTAGTGTTGGTCTGTTTACCGTGTCAGAGATGCAATCTCAGAGAGATGCTACCTCACCCAGTTCATGGAACCACTCTTTGGTCTTTGACATGATGTTTCACTATTCTTTCAGGTCTGTTGCTCACCACCAGTGTTTACACTGGGACCTGAGCTGGTGTTTCCCACTTCCTTTCACTCTGTATTCACAGCCACAAAGAGTGAGACAGAATCATTCACCAATTAGTTAATTCATCTAAGAACCTGGAAATAGATCTTGCCTACTCAGATCAGTTGGCAGACCTGAGACAGCTACAATGGTGAGAAGACAGCCACATTCCCACTCCTGCAGCAGTGAAGAGGGGGAGACAAGAGCACTCTCAAGTTTCTCAGTTAATGTCAGAGAACCTAAAGTTCTTAACTGGAAAAAGTCCAGAATTCTCAACCTCCCAACAGAGGTCTCTGAGTGCTTGTTTGTCCCAAGGTGGAGAATAACTATTTCCCGATGCACCCTGATCTCCTAGATGTCAAATGTCCTTGGGTTTAGCTTGATGGTGAAAATCTCATTCTCAAGGTGGTTCACAAGTTTTACTGACTCCCTAAGGAATGCTTCAGTAATTTATACTGGCAATAGACATTATTTAGGACATAGCCTTGGATCTAGTCTCCTTATCTGCATCTCTTTTGACCTGCAGTTTGGTAAGAGAGCTGGACAGTACAGGAAGCTGCCAAGGAGTAGGGTGACCAGATAGCAACTGTGAAAAAATGGGACAGGGGGTTGGCGGTTATATGTGCCTATATAAGAAAAAGTCCCAAAAAACAGGACTGTCCCTTTAAAAATGGGACATCTGGTCACGCTGCCAAGGAGGAGATGAAGCTGTTGTGAAATATTGAAAGCTAGACTTGATGCCCATCTTAGAGATGATTTAAGAATAAAGAAATCAATCCTGATATAATACAGGCCAAGGAAAACATTTTAACCCTCTGCTAAAGCAGATAGGTTAGGACAGACAGGTGACAGGCAGATGGGTGAAGATCAGGAATAGTTAAGTGAGTGTACAGGAAGGAAGTTTGTAGATAGATGACAGGCTGGACTGGGAAGAGGAAAGGAGGTAGATTGAGGGAGGAGCTACAGAACCACCTCTATTACAGAAAGGATTACAAGAAGCTGGGAGCACTGCAGCTTTTTGATCAGAAAAGCTGTTTTCGATACATCACTGTAGCAGAAGGTTGAATAAAAGGGCTAAATTAAATTGAACCCAAATTTAAACTGTTTCCTAAGGAGACTATGGTTATACTGTAATACGTGCAATCTTGGTTCCTTTATCTCCCAGATACCATGTTTAAATTGTCTAATAGAAGACATTTTTCATCTGTGCTACATTAGTATCTTGCTTTACCCATGAAACTGTATATCGACTTTCAGAAAACGGACTTTTTGGCATGAACCTTACACTAGCAGCAGGATGAACTAGATGATGATGATGTAACATTTTTTTCCATCTCTATCGTCTGTCATTCTGAGGTATATAGTGGCTCATATATTCTACCCACTGTAAATGTAATCCTATCTACATCATTTAAGGAATAAATTTATAGTATTTGTCTTATGCAATCAACATAACAGTATCCACATAAAACTTGAAGTATTTCTAAGCCTTACAGCTGTCACCAATTATTTAGAATTCCAGCCAAAACAGAATCTCATGTGCCAACATTCCAGACATACACATACAATATGAACAACCTTTAACCCATATTAAACAGCAACAGCTGTTTAAAAACCCCACACATGCAGTATACATTTCACTCTTATGAAATAACAGAAATATACTTTTAGAGAACTGATAAGCAGTCATTACAGTCATACGTACATTGGTGCTAGAGTAGTTCAGAGCAATGCTCTGAGTCTGACAATTTATATAGCCTCTAGTCAAGTGACATCATGTGCAAGCAGGAAGGAGGGTGGAATAGCATGTGGTTGCGACACAATGCTTTTATTAGTGATAATGTGAAGAGTCAGCACTAGATCTGGGTGTGATGAGACCTCCAATAAAAACACCCTTCTGAAATAATGACTGTGTTATTTTCAGTTTAAAAACTGTATTAATGTCAAGAGCCTAATATTGTCTCTCTGTAAACTCTAACAAGAGGGCAGGTAGTTTGAGGATGTGTGTGCTGTTCCTTTAATTAGGTAGCAAGAAACCAGGCATCATGGGTCTGTGTTTCCTTCTGGAGGCTGCTCCACATGGCTGATGATAGCCTTCTTTTATTAACAGTGTGCTCCTTTAGCTCAAATGGGAGAGTTCTTTCAGTGCTATGTATGTGAAGATTCAAACACTGCTGATGACTGGTGTGTGTGTGTGTATGGGGGGAAATAATATATGATATGTAATTAAACACTGTATCATAATACACACATACAAGGAGGCAGAATTAAGGTTTCACAGGTAACTATTATCCTTTCGGACATGCCCCAAAGTTCATGACGATAGGTGAGGATGGGGATGTAGATCAACCTGTAAACCGAGAGCTTCATCTGAGAACTCAGCTCCTGCTTCACCACCATGGATCGGTACAGTGCCTGCATCACTGCTGCCGCCACACCCATCTGCCGGTTGATCTCACGCTCCCACAGAGATCATAGGTACAAGCAGCGGAAATGAGGTTTCTCCACAGGGTGGCTGGGCTTACTCTCCGAGACAGGGTGAGGAGCTGAGCTATTTGGGAGAGCCTCAGATTAGAGCCACTGGTGCAGACACCTGATAAGAATGCCCCCTGGGAGGCTTCCTTTCAAACTCTAACGGGCACATCTCACTGGGAGGAGGCCCCGAGGCCAATCCAGGACATGCTGGAGGCATTGTATCTCTCAGTTGGCCTGGGAGCGCTGAGGAATCCCTCAGGAGGAGCTGGAACCTGTTGCGGAGGAAAGAGAGGTGTGGTCCTCCCTACTCTCAGTGCTGCCACTGCGACGTTCACCAGGAAAAGCAGCATAAAGAAGAAGAATGTAACTATTATTCTGGCATTTCCTAACTTTTGAGTGCTTAATTTTACAATCTTAATGTTTTATGATAGGGATTTTTTGTATGCAATATATAATATGAATCCTTAAGTTATTGTGAGGACCTTAGAATAGATGTAATTGTTGAAATGATTTTATACCGCAAAATTGTATTTAGTAGTGTATTTACATGTTGTGTTAATATTTGTTTCCATGTTATTTTTTTAATTGTTTGTATCTTAATGGGAGTTGCTCCTTTAAAAACAGAGCAGTACACTTAATTGCAGAGTATTTTCAGGGACTGTCTCTTCAGTGTTTGTACAATGCCTAGCACAGTGGTGTTCTGGTCCATGACTAGGGGGCCTAGGACTATGGTAATACAATAAATAAATAAATAATGTGAGACTGAGTGCAGTGTGGAAGGTTTTGCCTGTTTCCCGAAAGTGGAATAATTTTTCTTGTGTAAGCTCCAAAAAGAAAATAATTTGATTTAGTCAACTTATCTTTCAGGAAAGCAAGCCTCATTCTTGAAAGTGTAACATTTTGAGGGCTTTGCTAGTGAGCTAAAATCTTTCACCTGTAGGTTACCAGTCTGAATCCAGCCCAGCTCACCAGGTATTAAAGCCTGTTCCCATTTGGTGACCCATGTAGGAAAGAAGTTTGGTGACACTCCATCCCTATTCCCACACCACCATTACCACCAAGCTTTGCATTAATTGGCAGACTTAGCAGAGAGGCCAAGAACTGTGCGGGCCATGGAAACTGATGTATCTCAGTTTTCCATAGAGGTAGAGTGCTTCAGATCAGGGCTGAGGCATAATAGCATGTTGTTGTGTGTTGGAAGCTTCTCCTGCTACTTCCCTGTATGTACATCATTCGCCAACGCTGTCAAGCCAGTCCCTTTCACCAGCACTAAATCCATACCTTTTTTTAAAAGTTGAAATATACATACAGTTTAGTTAGTTATAAAATGCAAATAGCCCATTACAAAACATCAGACATAGAGCTATACAAATCTTGGCAGCTACACATAATCACACATGGGCAGCTCTGTAACCTTTTCTGTTGTGATTCTTTTTTAGCATGTATCATTCACAGCTTCTTTGACAAGGTCTACATAATGCTGCCAACATCCTGTGACAGTGTACCCCATAAGGCTTTATGGGGAGGGGGTGCTTATAAATGTATGTATGACATAACTGGAATATGTTTTGTGCTGCCTGTGCCAGCTAACATATCTCCGTAAAGGTTATGGTCTACTATATGTATTCATCCTATTTGTACATATATATATCATTTTCTACTTGAGGTTAAGAATATGGGCTGTATGCTTGCTTGGTTTCTAAGTAAGCTTTGGGAGGCATTTGGTCAGCTTCTTTAGGAAGGAATTCGCCAGGTTAAGTACCTGATCAGGAAACACTTGGGGAACAATGCATCTTGGAATGCTCCAATCCACATAAGAAGTCTTCCTGGAGACATGCAAGATACCATGTGGACAATGGCTTCAGCCTGTAAAGACTGAGTCATGCAGGGACATGTGACTTGTCCAGGTGACTCCAGAACTCCATCTTGGAGCTGGACTTTGCATAGGAGGGAGGAGGGGGGTCTCCTCCCACAAGAGAGAGTCTATTTAAACCTGGGGGAGACCCCTCCATCTTGTCTTCAGCTGGCTAAAGAAGGAGCCTCTCCACCCCCCCAGGATACTTGAAAGAAACTGAAACAAAAGACAGAGACTACAGGGGTTGTGAGAGATTGCTGGACCCAGGCTAAAGGGAGATTAGCCTGTAAAAGGGAGCATTCTGGAACTGGTGAGGAACTTATCTGTATTTAGTTTGATTAGGCATAGATTTGCGCATTTTATTTTATTTTGCTTGGTAACTTACTTTGTTCTGTCTGTTACTACTTGGAACCACTAAAATCCTACTGTCTGTATTTAATAAAATCACTTTTTATTTAGTAATTTACTCAGAGTATGTATTAATACCTGGGGGAGCAAACAACTGTGCATATCTCTCTATCAGTGTTATAGAGGGCGAACAATTTATGAGTTTGCCCTGCATAAGCTTTATGCAGGGTAAAACGGATCTATCTGGGTTTAGACCCCATTGGGAGTTGGGCATCTGAGTGCTAAAAACAAGCACACTCCTGTGAGCTGTTTTTGGGTAAACTTGCAGCTTTAGGACAAGTGATTCAGACCCTGAGTCTTTGTTAGAGCAGACTGGAGTGTCTGGCTCAGCAAGACAGGGTGCTGGAGTCCTGAGCTGGCAGGGAAAACAGAAGCAGGGGTAGTCTTTGCACATTGGGTGGCAGCTCCCAAGGGGGTTTCTGTGATCCAACCCGTCACACATCCTTTTTTATTATATTAACTGCAGTCAGCTTCTCAGATGGAGAACCTTTCCCAGGAATGCTGAAGTGTCTTACAACATCTTTCAAAGGTTGATTTCCTTTCATTGTCACATGTTCCCAACATCTCTCGGAGTTGCTCAGGTTTTTTGCTTTATGGGTATTTTTGAGCTTTTTTGTTGAACCACAGTGCATTGAAATGTGCATCTTCATATTCCCTTTTTAAATTTTGTGAGGGATGTTCAGGTTTTCCAAGGAAATGTACATCAGAATTTCTTCATTGTTTTGTCCATACTTTTCTGATCTAGAGTTAGGTCTGATATCATCAACAGAATGTTTTCTGCTTTATTTCCCATGGTGTATATAGAAAAATTGGTATTCCTAATTATAAGTCCTGATGTACTAGAACTGTTGAGAATGCCCATCCATTCTGACTACACTAATATATCAGCAGCTTTGGGGGGGAATATTATTGTCACTGGCCTTGAAAAGTAATAAATTATATATATGCTTGGTTTTAATTCTTCTTTCTGACATTAATGTACTTTTAAGGCAGCTTGTTCTTCCCCTCCCTCATTGCTCCTATAGAACCAGGGGCAGCTTCAGGCACCAGCGCACCAAGCGCGTGTCTGGGGCGGCAAGCCGCGGGGGGCAGCCTGGTCCCGTAGCTTTGGCAGCAATTCGGCAGCGGGTACGCTGAAGGCGCGGGACCGGCGGACCACCCGCAGGCATGCCGCCGAATCCACGATACCAGCAGACCTCCCGCAGTCATGCCGCCGAAGACGGCCTGACTGCCGTGCTTGGGGCGGCAAAATACATAGAGCCGCCCCTGTATAGAACTGCCCCCTCCATCTCTCTTTCTGTTGGATTTAGGCATCTTTGCTGAAGCTGCTTTGTTTTTGGCCTGTAGTCCAGGTCTCAGAAGAGCTACCTCTTTAAGGAGTTTACATTTCCTGACCCTGCCTGCTATTCTCCTTAACTGTATTCTGCACTGGGGATTTTGCTGACCTCATAACCTTCTTAGTGTGCTTAGCTCTTCTAGTAAGAGCTGTAAAACAGTAACTCTGTAAGTGCCTTCCAATACAAGGACTCCATTCTTTTTTCCATCTAATAGGTGTGTATCAGGTAAAGTAGGAAGCAGTATCAAGCAAAGGAAGGTACTCCACAAGCAAACCATTGTTGTGGAAAGATATGCAGGGAAGGATGGGCATCTGAGGATGAGAGCACAGATGGGGAAATGTTGTACATGTTGGAGATGGACAGTTGAGAGAAGAAGTGGGGGTGGGAGAGGATGTGGATGACGAGCATGAATTTGGTAACGGAAGAGGGTTGAAAGGAAAGACAAGGTACGAGGGAAAGAAGAGGAAGAAAACCAGGAGACTGAAAAAGAGAGGTAGAAGAAGGAAAAATAATGGAAAATCCAAACTTTTGGACCATGCAAAGTTGAAAATTGAGGAGCAGAAACAAAAGAAGGCTACGTATAGAAGGCTTCATGTCAAAAGTAATGACAATTTGTGTTTTCAGGGAAGGACCCCCGAATCTCCTTGCTAGAGTTGAGAATCAAAGCCTCCAACAAATTATTTCTTTTGAGTTCTCCTCTGCACTGATCTCTACTCCCTTGATATGTACTCACCCTACCTGCCTCCTCCAGATACAGACCATTCTGATTTAACTGCAATCTGTCTTCATCTGAATGTCTAGGCTTAACAGCTGAGCCCCATTTGGGCCTAATCAGCTTCTTCCCTCAGGCTCATGTTTATTTTAAAAAAATGCATTTAGACCACACTGCTGATTACAGTGTGGGCCAAATTCAGACCTGGTGTATGAAGATGCAACTCCATTGGCTCTGTCTGTTTTGCATTATACCACAATTCAATTATATAATGATGTTTTCATGCTATTTGCATATATCACTTTCTTAGAGCCTATAGCTACAGTACCATTATCCCAGTTGCAAACAGCACTAGCTTACCCTGGATACCATGACATTTCATAACATGAAAGATGAAACTCAAATTAAAATAAGATGCTTATCTAGAAATAGATTTGTACAATAACTTCTACAACAAATCATATTTGTTAATGTAAAAATAAACACACTGACAGTAGAAAGGAGGTTAAGGGGGAAAGTCCATTAGGGATTTCTCACCTGACAGCTGCATTTAGGAGAAGCTGACCCACCAGTGTCATTTCATTCTTCAAAGGAATAGCATCCCCCCTGCCAACTTCACACCTCAGGAATGCTACTCTGAACTACAGAAAGAATCAAATATGCTATTAATAAAACCAAACATTGTGAGGACAGGCAGGAAGACAAGTTATTTTCATTTGTAGGCATGAAAAACAGTATTTAATTGACTCATGACTTGCCATTTGCTCAAACATTTGTGAATTATGCTGTTGTCTCTTGCTTTATTGAATCCCGTTCCTATGTGTGATACACACACATTTAAACTTGCATAAAGTGCTAGACTTAATCCATTACTGCCAAATACTGGGATTCCCCAGTCTGACACACTAATACAAGTGTTGACTCACCATATTCTTTTTAGTACTATATTAAAAGGAATGTTTGACATCAAGTACTTAGATTTTAATCACTTTTGGGACAGCATATCCATATCTCTTGAATAATAAAAGATGAGAAAATGTTAAATTTAACAGTGTGTGACTGGCATGAGTGCAGCCTGCCTGGACTGTTTGAGATAAGGCAGCCAACAGAAGTGAAATTGATGAGTCTTACTAATAGGAGACCTCATTTCAGCCAACTGCTACAAAATCTTAACTGAGCTTTCATGAGTGAGCACCATTATTTGAGTGAGAATTGCAGGTTGTGTGGATTAGTTAAATCTGACTGTGTGTGCATATATGGATATAATTACTGGTAAATTAAGAGGTATTTGTAAGATGTGTCATACATCTAGGTTAGAATTGTCAAAAGTACCCTAGTGATTTAGGAGCCTTAGTCCCATTGACTCTCAAAGAGATGACGTCTAAGTACCACATCACTTTGAAAATAAGATTGAGGCTCCTAAATCTCTTAAGCACTACTAAAATTGTACCTCTAGTTTAGTGTCTCATAAATAACATGAAATAGGGAAATGCAAAACATAGTTCCTCCATAAAGGACCTACCTTTTCCTTGCTGCATAAATCATGAGCGCAAAGAAGGTAAAATAACTTAGGACTGAAGGCTTCTATGGTAGTTTTCAATTTGGAGTACCTGTTTCTCCCTTTTAAAACTGTAAATAACCCTAACCAGTGGGAGACTTATATGTATTTTCAAGAATACCTGAATAGCAATCCATTCTCAGGAGAAATAAATAAATAAATATGAGGGCAGGGGGCAGAGGGAGGAGGAGAAAAAAAAATCACAGCCAAAATGGCTTCTTAGTAACTCACATAGAGCATTTTATCTATAATCTCTCCCAGAAAAAATGAGTCAAAATAGTTTCCTCAGACTTCAGTGGTAGGCTTAGACAATTTGGAACCAGAAGTACAGGCCACGATCCTGCAAATGTGTAAGCACTTTCTTAACTTTACTATCGTGAATAGTCCTGTTGATTTCATTTGGACTACTCATGGTAGTAAAGTGAAGCACACGTATAAGTGTTTGCAGGTTTGGGACCTTAGTATGTTACATAATTCATGTGACTAATATCAACCAACTCAACTTGAAAATGCACTGCAAAACCTTCCTGTGGATTTTTATCTAAGTATCCAGACAATTTGGAAATCTGCATTCCAAATCTTCAACATTTTTACTTGCAAGGAAAATCCATGCAAATTACTGAATTTTCAAAGAACCTCTGTGGAATCAAAATATTTTTCACAGTTCTAGTCCTCAGTCAAACTTTTCCAAACTTCAAATATTTGGGTTTGATTTTTGTTCAGGTCAAGGAACATCAAAGGGTTGAGTTAGTTCTTATTTTATCTGAACCAGTTCATCCATCTCTAATAATACATTAATCTTTTAAGAGCAGATGTTTTTCCAACCAAGCCAGTGGTAGAAAAGGGAGATAAAAGGCCAAGATTAGCCTGGTTCACTAGAGACAACATCCCCCACCAAATTATATGACAAAAAAGCTGTGGATTCAAAGCCCAAGATTAAAGCCTCCCTGAGCTTCTGTTTATATGCTGTATGTCTGCATTTATGAAATTATTGACTTTAAAATGTATTTTCAATGATGTTTGGAATATATATTTGCTTTTAACTAGAAATAGAAGATGAAACCCATATTATATTTGTGCTTAGGAGGGGTATTCCAAGTGAACAAGTGAAGCATGCAGATAGAGAACAGGCAAAGCGCGTTGTCTACTCAGTAGTTTATGGAGCAGGTAGGGATCTGTATAGAACTAGAAACAAGTTTATTCTCACTACTGTTTACTTTTTTAGATGATTAACTAGAGCTGCAATGGATTTGAGTTCATTTGAATTTTTAAAAGCTAGCCATACACTGAATTTCTGAAGGTGAATAACGTGATCTCAGAATATTGCATCTTGATATTTTTGACTATCATAAAATAGACTACTTAAAAATCATTCAGAATAATATAGTAGCATTAACACAATATGAATGTTATTCCCTGGTTAAGTTGATGCGTTAACTTATTTTGCATTTTGACTTCTAAGTACATCTGAGCTACTATAAGGAGACTCATGAGTCAATGTAATTCAAACATCTGTCTTTACCTACCTAAAATTAGTATAATTCAGTATGGAATATCTGCTGCATACCACTGGTGGATGCATACATAGAAGATGAAAGAAGTTGTTATCGGATCAAGGACAGAATTTGGCCTTGAATGTTGTTATTTTTATTAACCTCCCTGTACTGTACCATAAGTGTAAATAGTACTTTACAAAATATTGTAGAGAAATAAGATTTCTGCTCTTTGGAGCTCAGAATTTAATTCAGACAAAAATATACATACCACAATTCCTTTAATATTGGTGAAATTTCTGTTTTAATAAAATGGGCTTCTCCTGTATACTTGACTATCACGATCTCATACCACTATGTAAAGGATTTTCCTTTATTATCCCATTCATTTCATGATTTAATCTATTTTTAGATGTGCTGATTTTTTTCTTAATCTACTATAAAGTACTTCCATTTATATAGCCTTCCTAAAGGTGACCTGCAAAAGGAAAAATAGAGTTTGTTTCTATGTTACTTCTATACAATGTAAAGGGAAGGTCTCCCCCTGAAAAGATTTTGCTTGAAACAAGTGAAGATTCTGAATAAAAATCACTTCCCCTCTCACTTTCCTGAATTTGTCTTCTCATTAATAAATATATTTTTCCAAGGCTTGGATTTCTAATGTAAAGAATAAATAGAAATAACTTTCAGACATTTCTACATCACAAAAAAAATAAAGGACCCAAATCCAATTTTGATGCCTTTGCATCTCATCTTTAATATTTATTTGGCTGATAGACTGTCTTTATTAATGACCTGGATGTGGCATCAAATTTTCAGATGACACAAAGTTAGGGGGTTTGCCAAAACTTTGGAGGATAGAGCTAAAATTCAAAGGGATCTGGATAAATTGGAGAACTGAGGTATAGACAACAAAAGGAAATTCAACATAGACAAATTTAAGGTGCTACACTTAGGGAAGAAAACCAAATGCACAAATACAGAATGGGGGGGAAATGGCTTGGCAGCAGCACTGCTGAGAAGGATCTGGGTGTTGTGGTGGATCACAACCTCAACATGAGTCAGCAATGGGATGGGAGATGATAGTTCCACTCTACTCAGCACTGGTTAGTCCTCAGCTGAAGGACTGTGTCCAGTTTTGGTCATCAATGTATAGAAAGAATGTGGAGAAACTGGAAAGAATCCAGAGGTGAGTGACAAAGATTATCAAAGGGATGGAATGCAAGGCATAAGAGCAAAGGCTGAAGGAACTGGGTATGTTTAGTTTGGAAAAGAAGAGATTGAGGGGGGACAAGATAGTGGCCTCCAAATACTTGAAAGGCTGCCATTAAAAAGATGCAGAAAAGTTGTTTTCTCTTTCCACAGAGGGCAGGACAACAGGCAATGGGTTCAAACTACAGCATAGCAGATTTAGATTAATTCTCAGGAAAAGCTTCCTAACTGTAAAAACAGTAGGACAATGGAACAGACTTCCTAGGGAGGTTGTGGAAGCTCCTTCATTGGAGGTTTTCAAAAGCAGGCTGGATAGCCATCTGTCTTGGATGATTTAGACCCAACAAATCCCACACCTTGGCGGCGGGTTAGACAACATAACCTTTGCGGTCCCTTACCACTATGATTCTAAGTCACATACAAGTGTAGTTATATCAAGATATTACTGTACGGCTCTAGTTTTTAATGTTTTAGGGTCTATACTGCTACCAGATTTCTTATTTCAATGTTTTATTAAACAGTTAAATCAATGAGTAGTGTTAGTAAATTTGCCTTTAAGAGTACTAGCATTTCTCAGTCTATCAGCCAAATAAATATTAAAGGTGAGATGCAAAGGTACCCAGAAGAGATCCCTGTGGTACCCCACTTGAAACCTCCCTACAGAATGTCATGTGGGACTATGTCAAAAGCCTTGATGAAGTTCAGGTATATTATGTCCACCACATTCCCCCTATCCACCAAACCAGTTACCCTGTCAAAGAAGGCAATCAAGCTGGTTTGGCATGATTTGTTCTTGGTAAATCCATGCTGGCTGCTAATGATCCTTCATCCTCCAGGTATTCTCAAATTGAATGCTTTATACATTGCTCTAGTAGCTTCCCATGTATCGAAGTCAGACTGACTGGTCTATAGTTCCCCGGCTCCTCCCTTTCCCCCTTTTTAAAGATGGGCACTATGTTAGCCCTTCTCCAGTCTTCTGGGACCTCTCCTGTTATCCATGAGTTTGCATATATTATTGCCAGTGGCTCCGAGATTTCTTCAGCTAATTCCTTCAGTACCCTCAGGTGAATAGCATCAGGCCCCGCTGATTTGAATTCATTCAAATTGTTCAGAAGATCTCTAATGTATTCTTTACTTATCCCAATCTGCATCTCTTCCCCTTTATTGTCTATAGTAAGTTCACTATACATTTTATTTTTTATGAGAAGACTGAAGCAAAGTAGGCATTGAGCAGCTTTGTCTTTCTATCATCTTCCGTTACCAGCTCACCTTCTCCACTGAGCAGCGGACTCACACCATCCTTGATCTTTCTTTTTTGTCTGACACTTAGTAGTCTTCAGGAATTCTTCCCCCATTTCAGAGAGCTCTACCTATTTACAAATTTAGTTATGTTTGAAGCGCAACATAGCAAATGAAGAAAACAAAATGATGGTCATATCATATAGTTCTTTTCTGGTCGTTGAGCCTTTACACTTGGATCACATTTCCACAGATTACACTTGGATCACATTTTCAAGGTCTTCCATGAGAGCTAGATATGTACTTAAAAAACAAAAACAAAAACCCTGAGACTCTCACCTAATCACTGGCCTCCAGAAGTTAGTACTTTAACACAAAAACAAAACAGCATGAGAAGTGACAACACTCCAGACTTCCTGTCTACTTTGAAGCAATTCACTTCACATGTGCCTCGTTCATCTGTAAAAAATATAACGAGGAGCACCAAAGTATCTGTTAATTAATTAATTAAATCCTAAATTAGGCCATGTCTATATGTACAGCACTGCAGGGGTACAGCTGTACAAATACAGCAGCACTGCTGCAGCACATCTGTTAAAACCATCTCCATGAGTGGCATAAGCTATGCTGGCAGGAGAAGCTCTCTCATGGACATGGCGCTGTGCACATGAGTGCTTATGTCAGTGTAACTTATGTCACTCGGGGGGTGGAATATTCACATTTGTTACACTTCTCTTGTGAAGCCAGAAGCAGTTTCCTAACTGGTATAGACAGACTCTGGTAATTCAGTTTTCTGAACAATGAATGAGAAATTTTGGGGAAGTGGGGGAGAGTTAAATTAATTGGTCATCAAACAATAATACAATACTGGAATAATTCCATTAGGAGTCATCCCAGATGTCTTGCAAATTTCTGATTCTAGCACCTTGACTAGATTTGTTCTTCCAGACATCTGTGCAGCTCCTGACATAGCTGAGTACAAAATACTACAGAATTGTTATGAGATGCACATCAGACTGACAGTGATGGCATTTGGGTGGCTGAAATCCTCCCTCTCTCAAAAACGCAAGCTAGTTTCTCTTGATATTATTACTGTGACAACTAATATTTTATATCTCTGGTGCTTCAAGACATTGCCTTTCAGCAAATGTTATTTGCAGACACAATGTTGTTTTTGTTCCTATGTAGCTGACACCTAAATATCTGTCTTTGAAGCCTAAAATCAATAATGTTGATGTATGGTTTTATTTGCACTTGAACTACTTGGTTCATAAATTTCTTTAAATTGTACCTCTTAGCTTTTAATCTCATGCCATGGAAAACTCTGATCTCATTTTTCTCTCATACTCCTTTGCTTTATCTTGTTACATGTTCACTTTGATATAGTTTTACTTCCCCAGCATCTAGATATGTGTTATAAGTCTTGTTGTGACTTTCTCTACACTTCCTTTAAAATCCATCCTTTCTCTTCCATCCCGCCTGTTAAAACCTTGGTCCATGCCTTGATCATCTCTTGTTTCAATTACTGAACTCTTCTTCTCTGTTGCTTCCGTGCATTCCACTTCTCCAGCTTGTCCAAAACACCCTACCTTAAATCATTCGGCCCCCTCACCGCCATCCTCACATCTCTTCATTCACTTCCCTGCTTATTCAACATTGAATTCAATCTCCTTATCCTCATATCAAGGCTCTGCATAAATCTACCCCTGACTAGTTTATGAATAAAAATGAACAAAACTAAGAGCCCTGCAGGATACATTGTATGAATCTAAAATACAGATATTATCCTAAAATTCATATTTAAGCTATTAAGATGTAATATGCAGTGGGGAAAGCCTCTGCTGAGTTGCACCCAAATTCAGTAAGGCATTTCAGCGATGAGTTTAGTCCTTTCCTAATCAGTGAAAACACTTAAGCTTAAAATGAAACATATACTTAAGTAGTTTGCTGAATCAGGACCTTAGTGTATGTGATCATCCAAATTTGTGAAAATAACTACAGTGGTCGTATTCCATTAGTCAATGTACAGTTCAGTATTAATATTTATAACAAAGCAATATTTAAATGATGTTCTGTTTTACATTATTGTGCACAAGGTAAAGAACGTCTTGCTGGATGTTTGGGAATTACTCCTCTTCAAGCTGGTCAATTTATAGAGAGTTTTCTGATGAAATACAAGAAAATTCATGACTTTACAAAGAAAACCATTGAGCAATGCCACAATGAAGGTAATAAAACCTATAAGATGCATTCTTGTTGATTGTTCAGCTGCTATGCTACATTTTACAATAAGGACAGAGACTCAACTCAGATAATGCTTGTAGGATGAGAGAAAAAGTTGCAAGAAATGATGAAAATATCCACGCCTGATTAATGTGGTCTACCCTGCATTATGCTGGCAAACTGGGAGGATCTGGTTGGATCCACCACAGCTGCTTCTTCCCAGATATTGTTATTTACTGGGAATGCTCTTTACTATTTGTGAATGGCAAGAAGTTCCTTTCTTTTGAATATGGCTCTCAACGTCCAGTTATCCATATTTAAAGTTGCTTTGAGATTAACTTATTGCAATGCAATGTACATACCACCATATTGTCAAACTAGTTAGAAGTTGCTGCTAGGGCATAACACAGCCTGCTTAGTAAGCCCTGTTTCACAAAGAGAGCACGTTATGCCTGTGGCTGTGATCTGCACTGGCTACCCCATGATTTCTTGGTGAGCTTTTGGGTATCAAAGGCTATAAAGTACTAAAAGATATGAACTCAAAACACCATCTGTGTGTCCCATGTAATATCACAGTAGATGTGATCCTCTGAAGAGTCTAAGCTAACAATTTAGTGGCTGTCTACACTTAAAGCACTGCAGCTAGGGTGACCAGATGACAAAGGTGAGATATCGGGACGCGAGGGGCGGCAGCGGAGGGAAAAAAAAAAAAAAAGCCACCGGAGTGCCTCCCCCCGCACCAGCTCGCCTCGTCTCCATCTCCCCCTGTAGGGGAAGGTGCCCAGCTGGTGCAGTCCCGCTCACTCAGACAGCAGCATTTCAGGCAGGCGGCAGCTCTGCCCTGCAGCACAGAGCACCCCAGGATTAGGAAGTGAGCGGCTGGGGCGTGCTCAGCCTGCGGCCGCTGTGACCCCACCAAGTTGCCCTGCGCGTGGGGCGAGTCTGTCCCCACGTACAAGAATGGCCTGTAGTGCCGACCCACCCGCGGCCCGTCCCTGCGCTGCGGCCCCGGGGGGCTCAGGGCAGGGCACGGCACGCGCAACAGCTGGGCAAAGGGGCCGGAGGGACACAGGAGCCCTCGAGGAACGGGGGCCGCCAGCCACCCCAGGGGAGGGGGCCGGTGGGCGGCAGCTCTGCCCCTCAGGCGTGGGGTCTGGGCGCGGCACTGGCGGCCCGGCCGCGCGCCCCGCAGCCTCTCCCACCTTCACACGGCTCAGGATGCTGGACAAACAAGCAATTTTGTCCTCCCCAAATCCCCGCCCTGGCTCTACCTTCTTCATGGCCGGACCACACACGCTGGTGTCCCCTCCCTCCAGCGCTTGCACCGCCATACAGCTGATCAGCGCAAGCCTGGGAGGGAGGAGGAATGCGGCGTGCTTGGGGAAGAGGCGGGGCCAGGGCAAGGATTTGGGGAGGGATCCGAGGGGGCGGGGCTAGGGCAGGGATTTGGGGAGGGATCCAATGGGGGAAGGAGGGGGTGGAGTCAGGGCGGGGGGGCACGAGCCCCTCTGGGCTCCGCCTGTGCGCCAGAGCGGAGGGCAAAATTGCTTGTTTGTCCCGCGTCCTGACCGAATGTTGGTCGGGACGCGGGACAAACAAGCAAATATCGGGACAGTCCTGATAAAATCAGGACGTCTGGTCACCCTAACTGCAGCGGCACAGCTGCACTGGTGCAGCTGTGTCGCTGTAGCGCTTAGTGAAATATTAATTATGCCGATGTGAGAGCTTCTCCCATCCACCACCCAAGAGGTGGTAGCTATGTCAATGGAAGAAGGCCCATGTCAACATAGCACTGTCTATGCTTGGGGTTAGGTTGGTATAACTGCGTCGCCCAGGGGGGTGGATTCTCTACTCCCCTGAGCAACGTAGTTATATCAACATAAGTTGGTCTAAACCTTAGATTTGGGTTGGTGGCAGGATGTCCTCAGTGAGGGGTTTTTCACTTTAGAATTAACATTTTGCTTTTCGTCCATCAGAGCACTAGACTCACCTGTTCTTTTCTCAAACTTTCTCAGAGGAGAAGTTGGTTGGGGAATGATAGGATAAAGTAAAGGTCTGTTTTTCCAAAGGTTGATCTGATCCGTTTAATGTCTATGTTGCTACTTTTGGTAGTGCATCTATAGTGTTTGATAGGCATAATTGAAACATCAAAATATATAACAATAAACATTTAGTGCTCAATGTAGGCAAAGTTATTGGCATGTTGACTTTCTATGCTTAGTTTTGAATTTGTGTGCATGTGCACATGCATGAAAGCAGGTAGAGCTGTTCAGGAAAAAGGGAGAATAATTAGCAACAAGACAAGGCTGTTCCTAGGAGCATTGGTACCGCTTGGTGCAAATGGCGTTAGATGCCTCCCCAACAAGTTGCATAGTCATTTACTTGGTGCTTCCTTCCTCACACCAACCTACCTGATCTCTTAAGATGTGTCACTTTATCCTAAAGTTTTTTGAAGTTCTTTTTTGAGTACTTGCCCATATATATTATTACTCCTGGGGGAATTCTGTGTCACTGTGTGGCGCAGAATTCATGTCTCGCACAGATTTATTTGCTTCCCCTCATAAAAATGTCTTTCTGATGGGGAAACAAAGGGAAGCTGCATAAGCGGTCATATGCCGCTCCCCAACAGCATGGGTGTGTCGTTTGGGGTGCCTGGAGCAGCCAACAGAGAGGTAAATCACTGGGGGGAGGGGCGGGCCTGGGAGCACCCCAGCTGGTGCTGGGTCAGACCTGCCCCCCATCTGCCCAATGCCCATGCATCTGGACCCCCCCATACCCATACTCCGCCCTGCCAAGGCGAACCCCCCACACCCAGAACCCCCCCACTGAGCCTCCCGTACCCTATCCCCCACCCGGCTGAGCCTCACCCCCTGCACCCGGAGCCCCGCTGCACCCACAACCCCCACCGCACCTGGCCCTTCCCAGCCCCGTCCCGGCCAGTCGCTCCTATCCTGCGCTGGGCTCAGCTGCTAGTCCCTGCTGGATTGAGGGTGGGGTAGGAGCACACTTCCCCTGCACAGAGCACTTGGGGCTGGACCAGGGCTGGAGCTGGATCAGACCCACCCCCAAAAAGCTCCCCTAGATTTGCACCCCCCGTTTCCTGCCCTCATCACTCCTCAGCCATGGAGGGAGGTGTCACTGTACAGGGAACTGCTCCCACATCCGCCTACTCCCTGTGCATCCAGACCCCCCATACTCAAACCCCCCGGCGTAGTCCCATCCCCCCTGCATCTGGACCTCTGCATCCAGACCCTCATGCCTGCACCTAGACCACCCCCTGTTGAGCACCCCACACTTGAATACTCACCCTGACAAGTCCCACCCCCTATGCACCTGGACATCCCCACAAGCCTGCCCCACCCTACTGAGCCCCAACCAGCTGCACTTGTACCCCCCCCCCAGCAAGCCCCACTCTCCCAGCACCCAGTCTCCCCACAACCAGAACCCTCCTGTAGTAAGAGGAGGCCCTGAAACATAAACTCTTGCGTCAGAGGCCTAGTCTGAGGCCTGAAGCCTGAACCAAAGTACTTCCAGGCATTGCTAAGCAAAAGCTGGGCTGTGAGCCAGAGGCAGGCCCTGCTCACAGAAGTTGGCAAGAAGAGGGCTGCTAGAAGCAGGTGCATCTTAAAGACAGGGTCAAAAGGACAGCATGATGGATAGAAACAACATGATCAAAGGGGAGACAGCACCCTAATGAGCCAAGAGGCTGTACCTCAATACGTCAGTAGGGATGAGTAATCTGTCCTGTAATCGTATAAAAGTAGGTCCTGAAGTGCGCATCTTTGTCTGGCCTAGGGGGCAGTGGAAAGTCCCGCCACTGACTGAGCCGGTCCATTGCCAGGGGGCACAAATTCGTAGTATGTCTTGTAGAGTCTATGGGAAACTATTACTGTGCTTCGTTTGACAATAAACCTGGCTTGGGTTCCTTCGTACCTTACTAGAGTCTGTGGTCATTGGGGGTTCTCTCGGAGTCTGCTGTGTCAGCTATCTGCGCAGAGCTGGGGCAGCACACAGAGGGAACACACACGCAGCCGACTGTTATCATCATCGAACAAGAGCAGAGCACCACACCGGTAGCTACTGACAACACCCCCCTACTGAGCCACAGTCACCTTCACCTGGACCCTTCCTCCAGAATCCCATTGCCCCTGCACCTGAAACTCCCTCAACAAGCCCTTGTTCATCCAGATCCTCCCTGCACCCAGACCCACCCTCTGAGCTGCTCGCACCAGATCCCCCACACAGAACCCTCTCACCCTGCACCTGGATCCACCCCCACACACTAAGCCCCTCCACACTTGGATCCTGCCGGATTGAGCCTGCCTGCCCACACCTTGTGCACATGACATGGGGCTGCTAACCCTGGGGAGTTGCTTCACCTGCAACTCCTGAGGGAATTCTGAACCAAAAAAATAAAAATTCTGTGGATAGTATTTTAAAATTCTGCAATATTTATTTATCAATAAATGTGGAGGCTCCAGCATGGCAGTGGGGAGCACAGGCCACTGGCTGCATTGAGGTGGGAGACCACACTGCAGCCTTCCTCCGCCTGTCCCCCCCCAGACACAGACCACTGGCATGGGCCCAGCCCTTGCGCTATGTCAGGGTCAGGTGCAGCTTCACCGCTGAGTCTGTGTCCCAGAGGGGAATGGGCTACAGGGTGATCTCCTACCTCTGTGCAGCCAGTGGCCTGTGCTCCCCACTACCATACTGGAGCCTCCACATTTATTTATTGACATAAAATCTGCAAGATTGGAGTCTTTTGGCCAGCAGTGTCCGCTGGGGCCATGCATGCATCCTGAATGTCCTTGCACTCCCATACTACAAGCATAAAAGGCAGTGCAAAACCAACCACCACTCACCACCTGGGGCTCCAGTTGGGGAGCAGGGTCGAGGCGCAGGGATTTGCCCCACTCTGGAGCCCACCCACCCACAAGCCCCTGTGCCCCAACCCTGCTCCCTGGCAGGAGCACTGGGTGGAGCGGGGCAAGCCCCCGTGCCCAGACCTCACTCCCCGGCAGGAGTGCCAGGCGGGTGGAGCAGGTTGGGGCATGGGGTGCCTATTTTTCTGGGAGTCCCCAGTTGGCCAGGGCCCCTGGGCATGGCCCCATTGGCCCCGTGGCTATGCCACTGCTTCGCCTCTCTCATTACTTCACTCCTAGGGTCTGGATACTCACTAAAGACAAATGGGGATGTGTAGAGGCCACAGGATTTAATACAAGGAGAGTCTGCAGCTGTTGGCCCAAAAAAACAAAAAACAAAACATTCTTCATGGCCCTGCAGCCACAGATACTAAATACAGTTCAAGAGCACAAATGCTGACTGCTGCACAGAAGAAATATGTAAAAATTTTGGCTCTTGAATTGGATTATAGCTTTGTAACTCTGAGGCTGAATTTTTGTGGGCCAGCAGCCATCAAGTCTATTTAATGAAGAATAGGTTCCTTAGGCTGTTTTATGCTGGAGCACATCATATATCAATATAATGCAGTATAATTTGACATGAGCAGGGTTCATTCTGGGAACAGAAGTCTTATTCAGCAAGTATCTCAAAGAGAAAAAAAGAGGACAGGTTTTAAAATTTTACAGTAATTTGTAATGAATAATAAGATGAACCAATTCCTTCACTACCCCAAACAATCACTTATGAAAATGTAAGTTTAATAAAATAAATATATAATTTGTAAAAGTGCACTGGTCAGTTGGGTGCATGCATGCATCCTAGCCCACATGTCATACTCCTCAGTCCTGTCAGAAGGGAACATTCTGGGACCTGTAGTTTCCCCCAGCTGGAGCACATATGACCAGGAAAGAGTTATGGGGCTGGAGGATCATGTGACTGCTTTGGGACGGGGGACTATATAAAAAGAAGCCTGATCTCACTCTGAGAAAGTTAAGGTAGAGACATGACCTGGAGGGAGACTCTCCAAAGTGTAGGACTTGAGAAAATTGCTACTGTAATACAAGAATCACTGTAGTCACTCACCAGAAGGCCAGTCCCGAGTGTCTCTTGTTCAACAACTAAGTTTCAGGTGCCCATCCCTGCAAAAAGACATCCCTATTTCCATTCAGTTGTGTGTATAAGAGACCAGGTAGATAATAGACCAGGTAGATAATAGAGCGATCAAATAGATAATTTGAACTTCATTGCAATTAATAGAAAAGATTTTGAGGCACTTAAGGCATTACCCACTGCAGATAATCAAGCAAAAAGAAAGTTATTTGCCTGTCTGGTAAGGGGAGCTTTTCAAGATGTGTTGTCCAGATATATATTCCACTCTTGGTGACCTAACATCTCAGATTGGAAATAAGGTGTGAATTTTTAAGTGACAGTAACTAACCATTGGAACAATTTACCAAAGGTCCTGGTGGATTCTACATCAAGAGTGGATGTTTTTCTAAAAGATCTGCTCTAGGAATTATCTTGGGGAAAGTTCATGGCCTGTGCTATACAGGAGGTCAGACTATATGATCACAATGCTCCCTTCTGGCCTTGGAATCTGTGCTTGAGACTGGCCAGCAGTGTCTGTTGTGGCCACGCATGCACCCTGAGTGCCTTCACGCCCCTCTCCAGGGCATAAATGACAGTGGGCCCAACAGCCAATCAGTTCTCTCTCCACTACAGAATCCAATCTATAATAGGAATCAGTAATAGAGGGGAAGGAAGGTAGGTCATGGAATATATATAATATATATATAATATGGAGAACACAGAGAACACATCATGAAGAATTGAAGTTACTGTACAGGTAAGCAACTTTTCTAGATCTAGATATATTTCAGTCTTAGTGACTCACAAGAAGTGACAAGATGTAATTTGGTGGGTGCTTGGAGTCTATCTAAAAATGGATTTCAATACAGTCCTGCCATAAGAAACACCTGCTCTGGAAGCTTCCACTAATGAATAGTATTTGGTAAATTGGAGAGAGTCCAGAGGAGAGCAACAAAAATGATATAAAGTTTAGACAACCTGACCTATGAGGAAAGGTTAAAGAAACTGGGCATGTTTGAGCTTGAGAAAAGAAGACCAAAGGGAGACATAACAGTCTTCAAATATGTTAAAGGCTTTTATAAAGAGGACAATAATCAAATGTTCTCCATGTCCACCAAGGGTAGGACAAGAAGTAACTGGCTTAATCTGCAGCAAGGGAGATTTAGATTAGATATGAGGAAAATCTTTCTAACTATAAGGATAGGTAAGTAATTTTCTCAGAGACTTCTGCAGGCTGAAAATGATCTGGGAATGTCTGAGGTTGCACAGTTCTTTCTCTATGAGGTGAAGTTGGGAGAATGCCCATGATAAGGACTGCACAGTTTCCAGTATGGCCATGCAAGGATATTATATGGATAAGACATAAAGGCCCAAGGAAAACACGATGATGTTTAGGTTTGTAGGAGACCCAAGATTCCCTTTCTGACCCATAGAATTCAGAAGAAGGGGCTTTAGGGGAATAGATAGACGATCCCTTCCCACTGTGTTGTGAGTCAGATGAGGAATAAGAGAATTCCACTTCTAAAGGAGGGGCTGCTGAGGCAGGAGTACTGGGTGTAATATTGGAGCAGCTGTTGTGCTGGGGAGGAGATCAGTATTGATGTAACAGTGGCATGCATACCAGAGGACTGTTAAATTCAACCAAAAGTAATCGACACTCCAGCTCCTCCAAAACATCAAGATCCTTTGGAACCACATATTTTCCTGGCACTGATTTAGGTGGTATGGTGAATCTTTGGGCTCAGGTATAGGGGTACCTGGTGTCAGGGCCAAGGAAGAGGTTGTCACTGGTTCTCAAGTACTGGGTAGTAAGTGCTGGGGCCGGAGCAGAGCCAGGTCTGGGGAGTGGGCCTGGATGCTAAGTGGGTGGGCCATGGCCCACCCAGACCTACCCGTGGCTATGCCTTTGGGGCGAAGTTTTAGATATTTGACATTTTCTTTATCAGAACTGTCAAAGAATATATATACTCACCCCAAAATACATAACATACTTTTCAATACAAACATTTTGTAGGAAAAATCAACAATTTGCAATCTATTGTTACCAGTCACAGTGAAGAAGAGTGCATTGTCATCAAACTTGTTACTTTAATAACTGGTTTCAGAGTAGCAGCCGTGTTAGTCTGTATCCGCAAAAATAACAGGAGTACTTGTGGCACCTTAGAGACTAACAAATTTATTAGAGCATAAGCTTTCGTGGGCTACAACCCACAATATGCATCCGAAGAAGTGGGTTGTAGCCCACGAAAGCTTATGCTCTAATAAATTTGTTAGTCTCTAAGGTGCCACAAGTACTCCTGTTATTTTTACTTTAATAACTGCAACTAATCCTGTGTCGGGAAAATTACTTTTCTCAGAACAAGGTGGGTGAGGTAATATCATTATTTGGACCAACTTCTATTGGTCAGAAAGACGTGCTTTCGAGCTTACACAGAGCTCTTCTTCAGGTCTGGGACACTTACTCAGCTAAATATAAATGGAACAGATTTTTTAGCATAAATAGTTAACACATATTTCAAGGGACCATTCAAGGTGAAGTGGCCTATTAACACCCATCCAATCATAAGGAGGAAACAAAGGGTGGGGGAAGCAGCTGGTGGAGAGGGTTGTTAGTGTGTGAGATATTTTTGTAATAAGCCATAAATTCAGTCTCTATTCAGTCCATGATTTTTAGTGTCTAGCAAAGTTATGAATTTAAGCTCTCTTGCTCATCTTTTGAAAATGTTGTGCAGGTTTCCTTTGAGGATTAGGACTGATAGGTCAGATATAGAGTGATTGCTTTGTGAAAAGTGTTCACCCACAGGTGATACGATGGTTTTGTGTTTTATCATTTTCCTGCATCATTTTCTCAGAACAGCACTTTCGACCTCTTTTTATAACAGTATATAATTGATTCAGACTTTTACTCACAGAAGACATGCTGTTCCTTGTTTATTCTTTGCAGTGCTTAAAAAATTACTATAACCATGGGTTTTAGAGACAAGGTGGGTGAGGTAATATTTTTTATTGAACCAATTTCTGTGGTGAAAAAGACAAGCTTTCAAGATACACAGAGCTCTTTTTCAGGTCATCACCTCCTCCACCAATAGAAATTGGTCCAATAAAAGATATTACCTCACCCACCTTGTCTCTCTAAAATCCTGGGACCAATGCAGCCACAACAACACTGTACATAACCATGGGCTGTCATTTCATGCCATAATTGCATTAATAAGTTAGTTCTACTAAGGAGTAGTGGATTACTGCAAATATTTAAAGCCATAAATATGTCCTAAACATCCTGTTTGATGAAGTGCTACTCAGGCAATATATTTTGTTTAGATCTACTTAAAATAATATAGCTTTCTTTTCTTGAAAGATGTGTCAAAAAACATTCCCACTTCTGTGATAATGAATCCGTGATCTATGTATATAACCAGCAAAAGTCCCATAGCTAAAATCCTTGGCTGCGAGCCAGTGCAGGGATGGAAGACACCTGTCTCTACTTGCGTCCATTATGAGCTCTCAGCAATCATATAACCAGTATAGCTATACCAGCAAACCCTCCTAGAGGAGGTGCAATTTTTACTGGGAAGGGTTGTTTTGCTGGTATAGCTTATACCAGTTTACTGAATAAAATAAGCAATACCAGCAAAAGGACTTTTTTGCATCTGAGTCTATACTGGGGCTTTTGCTGGCATTGGCATGTTGCTTAGGGGTGTAATTTTTTTTTCCACAGTCCTATCCGACATAGCTATACCAGCAAAACTTTTAAGTTTAGACCAGGCCTGAGTAACTTCGATGATTTGAATTGGAATTGAGTGTGCTTAATGCCTTGCAGGGTTAGAGTAATGGAGATATCGGTGATATGTGGTTGCATCCACATTTCACTCTACCAGTCAGACTACTTTTGATTAGCTGGGGAATAAATGTTGAAACAAGTGACTTAGGCTATTTTCAATATTCAGTAATATTGGCCAAAAGCATCAGAAAATTGCTGACAACTTCATATTGGAAGATTTGTTTCAAATCTCATATTTAACCACTCCATTAACGCTATTTTCTATTTTACATATCAAAAGGATATGTGGTTTCCATCATGGGACGTAAAAGACACTTGCCTAATATCAATGCTCGAGACTACAGACTACGTACTCAAGCAGAGAGGCAGGCTGTCAACTTTGTTGTCCAAGGTAAAAAAAAAAAAAAAAAAGGAGGAGGTTTAATTTCCTCTGACTGGGTGGAGGTTGACAAATGAAGTCAACAGACAAGAAATAATAAATGGGTGGCATGAATTAATTTTGTATTTTACAGCTTTAAGTGACAGAAGTAAGAAACACTCACTAGCCGGTAGGGAACAAGAACACAATGGTAAACTACAATACTCTATGGTAGCTAGCTGTATGAGGTGGATTACTGCTGCAGCACTTCAAATGCAGTTTTCCTAAGGCTGTCTCTTTTTGGTTTCTTTGTCAATTTGTGACTGGGCCTGTGTACACTTACAGCCCTGCAGTGGCGCAGCTGCACCAGTACAGCGGCACTGGTGCTGCTGTAGCGGTGAGTGAAGACGCTACCTATGCCAACGGGAGAAGCTCGTATTCCACCTAACAAAGAGGTGGTAGCTATGTCGACAGGAGAAGCCCTCCTGTTGACATAACGCTGTCTACACTGGGAGTTCAGTCCTTGTAATTGCATTGCTCAGGGGGGTGGATTTTCCACACATCTGAGAGATGTAGTCGTATAGACATAAATTTGTAGTGTAGGCCATGGCACAGAAACCAGGGTTTCAGTGGTTTTACTACGAAGAGACTCAAATTTTTATTTTTTCAGATTTCTGTTTTTTGAGAAATACCTATTATAAGAGGCAACAGAGGGTCCTGTGGCACCTTTAAGACTAACAGAAGTATTGGGAGCATAAGCTTTCGTGGGTAAGAACCTCACTTCTTCAGATGCAAGTCTTGCATCTGAAGAAGTGAGGTTCTTACCCACGAAAGCTTATGCTCCCAATACTTCTGTTAGTCTTAAAGGTGCCACAGGACCCTCTGTTGCTTTTTACAGATTCAGACTAACACGGCTACCCCTCTGATACTTGACACCTATTATAAGAGACGTTGTAATGTATTATTATTATTTCTGTTGCAACCAGGGCTCATTCTTTGTGTGGAATGAGCAGGAAGAAAGCATTAAAGAGTTAAACAGGACTTATCTTTGCAATATAAACTAGCAAACTTGCCAAACAAAATGCAATAAATCCACCTAATTTATTTATGTCAGTCTGCTGAGTTCACACCCCATTTGAAGTAACTTTGGTATCTTTAAATGACCCTTGCTGCTGCTTTAAGGTGTTGCATTAAAAATCTACAGGTTTTTACTTATTTAAAGAGCTGATGTTGGCATGATTTGCATAATACTTGCAAGTTAGAGTGGAGCTGTGAACCCTATCATGCAAATGAAAAGTACTTTTTAGACATGTTTATGAAGGTGCTTCTCATGAAAGTGGCTTGAATTTTCCTTTAGGAAGGAGCAATGAATTGTTGGGGTTTTTTCCCCTCAAACATTCTTTATTTTAATGTTTTGTTTTCAGAACAGGCAAATTAATTATGTAATATTCTGGACTATTGTCCATTGGCAGCCGCATCTTACAAGGAGGTGTAGAGCATCTGTAACTGAAGCCAATGGGAATTGAGGACACTCAGCACGTCGCAGAAGACATTTGGTTCCTTGCAGGCCTGAATCCCAAATTTCAGACAACAAATTTGGGTTTTTCAATTTTGAAACACCAGAAGAGAATTTTGTAGAATTGGTTGAAACTTGAAATTTCCATTACAGAGGAAATTCTGACATTTCAAAATTTTCTTTTCTCCTAAATTGAAATGAAATTTTTGAAATATTGAAATGAGCTTATTGTAGCTTTCTATTGACTTTATCGTTTTAACTAAGTATATTATATTATATTATATTTATTCAAAACAATAAAATCAAAATGAAGCACTTTGACCTTATCAAAACGAAATGTTTCAGTAATTTATTGTCAAAAATGTCTGTGAAATTGATATGTTCCCACAAAACGTTTCATTTAGTTGAATCAGCATTTTCCAGTAGAAAACTGTTCCACTGGAAAGCTTTCAGCCAGATACAGAATTCTGATAGGTATTTGGGAAGGGTGTTAAAATGGGGTTTATAATTAAAAAATATTCAATTATTTTTAAATATTACCAAAAAATTCCTTCCTATGTTGAGATTTTAATTTCATAATTTCAGGTCTGAGATAGTTTTTAAAGACCATATTACACTCCTCTATTTATACTGACTATAGTTACTGTGGTAAAAGATACAGTAGTGATTTCATATAGTAAGGTAGCATCTTATCTTGGTGACAACTTATACTCAAAAGACTAGGAATGTATGGGGTACCAATTTGAAATGGCTGTCATTGGCTTTGATATGGTTATTTTTGAAGAAATTTGTCTTATTAGCCATTCCCTAGCTCAGTTTTCTTAACTGAGCTTGTGTCGTCTTTTCTAATTCTATTCCATGGATTTATTATAGCTTTAACTCATCAAACGGTGCCTTACCATAACTAAAATCTAGGTTATTTAGGCTATTATGCACTTTGATTTTTCTCATGGATAAGTTAAGAAACTGCTTTTCTCTCTCACACATGCGCGCAGTATGTAGGTATGTATATTTGGGATGATTCATGTTTCAGGGTATAAGCCAACCTTTAATGGTAGTTCAGAAAAAAATTTCTTGGGGGGTAGGCTATTCCATAACTTCCTATTAGAGGCTTTCTTGCATCTTCCTCTTCTGAAGCAGCTGGTACTAGCCGCTATCAGAGACAGAATACTGGGTTTAGCTTGACCATTGGTCTGGTCCAGTCTGGCAATTCCTGTGTTCCCATATCAATATTAAAGGTGAATTCATACTTCGTTAATAGTATTAATTAGCAATTTTGATTCTTTGGTAATATTGAGCTTGTTCTTTGTTAACTTTATGGAGTCATTTTCAGACCTGCATAGTTCAGAGTACTAAAGAGCTCTTCCCCGGCCCCATATTTTATATTAAAAACAGATCACTTTTTTTTGTAGGATCTGCAGCTGACCTTTGTAAAATGGCTATGGTTGAGATTTTTACCTCCGTTGCTATTTCTCCGACTTTAACAGCCAGGTTAGTAAGTGAACCACTGCAATGTTCTTTTTCATTTTACGACAGAAGTAGCTGAGATAAAGGCATTTCTGGAATTTTATTCTTTATTGTTCCATGTAATATGACATATTGTACGTACACTTTAACTATGACTTTTCTTTCATATTACTCTATTCAGCTAGATGAATGTTTAGTATGCATCTGGATCGTTTAACAAACAAGGGCTGATGCTATTACTTTATATATTCACTGGAAGATTTTTGTTTATATTTTTGTGCTCAAGCAGATTTCTGTGTAAATCTATCCACATATACTGTGCCTGGTCATCAGATATAATGAGGACCCACAACTTCATTTGAAATCATTGGTGTTCAGCATTTTTAAAAATTAAGCCCACTGGTCATGTCTTTACTTATTTTGAATTTATTGTATCAAGTTGATTGAATATGATGTATATTACTAACACATTCAATGGATTAGGGAAGAAAACATAGTAGCCAGGAAACCAGTATTGAAGCGAACTGTATGAACAAATTGTTCTTCTCAGTAGGCAACTTTTATTTATATTGTTTATTTATTATATTTATGTATATTTTATGTAATAAAGGGAAATATCTTATAGAATGTAAGGGAAAGCTAATGCATCACAATTTCCTTTTGTTAGTATAACTATGCACAGTTGGGCAATAGATCACAGGAAAGCCTCCAGATTCTTATATACCACTAGAAAGAAGAAAAGAAAAAAAAAACTAGTTTTCAATCATAAAAGAGAGAACTGTTGGTGCAGAAAGTCACTAAGCAATATTATTATTAGCTCTAATAGAAAAAAGCCTTGAAGGCAAACATGGGGGGAAAAAAGAAATGAATCCTGGTCTTTCATAAATTTGTGGTATGTGGTCAAATAGAACTTGAGGAATTTGAAGTAGAATTTTAGATAAAAGCAGAGAACAGAGGTTTGCAAAATGTCAAAGTTTTTATTGGAATATTTCTATATGATATTGGGATTTTTGTAAAAAATCTCAATTGTGATAATAACATATCAAATAATTCAACAGGACTTTTCATTGAATCAAAAAACCCAGGATTTTGCCCCATAAATATACTTTACAATAATATAATACTTTTTTGTTTTTTATTTGTACAGCACCTATAACCATGACTAGGGCTCCTAGTACTATGGTAATGCATATAATAATATTAAATAATAACATAGCTCTTTACATGTTAAATATAGTTATGTTATTCCTTAAATATTTACTCATACATACATCTCACAGTGATTATGAGCATGAATATTAATAAGTTACAAGCTTTCAGTAGAGACCTCACAAGCTACCCTTCATGGGTAAATACTATGAAAGTGAGATATTCAGTGTGGGGAGTTTGTCAGGTCTGAGACATGAGCTGCTTATAAAGAACAATGAACCCTTTGCCTCTTGGCACCAATAGGCCTCTGTATCACACCTCCTATCATTAACACAGTAGGGCTAGCTGCAGGCTATTCTGTAGGTGTCAGTTCTCGGTGCTCTTTCCTAGACAGGGCGTCTGCTACCACATTTTCTTTCCTCTTGGTGTGCACAATCTCCATCTCATATTCCTATAGTGCTGGGCTCCATTGCCATAGCCTAGAGTTGGTACCTTTTGGTTATGTGTAACCACACCATACCAAGAGAGTGATCTAACACCCTAACATTTCTGTTTCACTGATAACGTTTTAGCTGTTTGACTGTTCATCAGGGCCGTCCCACAACATTTTGGCACCTGTGGCGGGGAGCTCAAATGACGCCCCATGCCCCCTTGCTTGGGCCAAAACTTTGAAAGGTTTCAATTCTGCCTTCTTCCTGTTCTACTCCTTTCATGGTACTGCTCTGCTACCTACCCCAATAAAGGAAAACTAACAACTTAAAATGCCTTGTTCAAAAATTTTAAGTAACACTTAACTTTCAAACGCCTGAACAGCAAATGTAACTTTTCTTGTCTGCATAGTAAACACTGGCATTTTTATCTGTTTGAATAATCAAAGTGGTGCTTTCCGTGCCTTAGTTGCAAAGATTTGAACTGCTTCCTGAAGGTTCACAGTCTGGGCCAGCTCATGCTCTATTGAGATGGTTGCAAGGCCGACCAGCCTCTCCTGTGTCATTGTGGAGCGTAGATGTGTTTTTATTAACTTCAGCTTGGAGAAGCTGCGTTCCCCACTGGCAACTGTTACAGGAAGTGCTAGAAGTATGCGCAGAACAACAAAAGCATTTGGAAAGAGGGCGGTCATCTTATTTGTGCACATATATTCCAGAACAGCCTTTTGGAGTTGATCTGCTGAAATGTATCTTGAAAGGGCTTTCAGTTCATCACCTAAATCACTTGCATCAATATCGTGCATGTCACCATGTGTCAACACTGTCTCTAGTGCCTGCATTGCTGGTGTAGGTCTTCTTCAGGTATAGCGAGGAGTTTTGGAATATCATACAACATCCCAAATATACTGCTGTGTTCCTTGAGCTTCGTGAAAGGTTCTTCAACTGACTGTATTGCACAATCTAGCACCTAGTTAAAGAATTCAACTTTGAATTGTTGTTTGGGGTCTCTTATGGGATTATCCTGTGCCTCGTAATCAAAATGTCTTCTTCGGTGACTCTTGTATTCTTGAATGGGTGGGAAAATAGCTTCAGTGTGAAGTTCCTCTGCCAACTTCTGTGCACACTTCAGAACATTTTGAAATCCCTCATCTGACCGGTAAGACTGTAGGTATGACTTTGCTTTGTCCAGTTATTCCATTGCTACAGATATATCAAGGTCAACACCTTGGAGTCTCTTGCTTACAACATTTATTTCAAACAGTATGTCATACCACAACACTAAGCCACACAGAAATTTGAAGTTATGTATGTTTCTGGTGATTCCATTTCCCTCTGCCACTGTTCTCCCACAAACAGTTCCTGTCATAGCATTATCCTCCATAATGGCAACTACAGCATCATCTATCATCCCAATTTGGTGTTTGATAGGCTTTATCGCCTCCACTTGACTTTCCCATTGTGTGGCACTCAGTGGTTTCAGTGTCAGAGAGGATGTTCCCAGATGTTGCTTCAAAATTTGCCATCAATGAGTTGATGCAGAGAAAAATACATAGATGCTTTGAATTACATTACAAAATTCAGCAGCCTCACTAGAAGCTGATGCTGCATCACCGACCACCAAGTTCAATGAATGAGAACTGCATGGGACAAAAAAGCTAGAGGGTTTAACTCTCGGATCCGTGTCTGCACTCCTCTGTTCTTTCCTCTCATGTTGGCACCATTATCGTAGCCCTGACCTCTCATGTCAGCTATCGCAATTCTTGTATCTTCTTTAAGAAGCACATTTGTCATACCAGCTCCTGTAGTATCATCAATGTCAATAAATTCTAGAAAATGCTCTCTGATAGTGACCATTGCAGGGACATTTTTCACTAGGTTCTGTTGTTGTTACAAAATGCACCATTAAAGTCATTTGTTCCGTATGGCTGATGTCAGGTGTGCAGTCCAGAATAACAGAGTAATATCTTGCTGACTTCAGATCTGCCACAATCTTCTGTTTGACTTTTGTTGCCAGTAACTGTATGATCTCATTTTGAATTGTTTTTCCAAGGTAGTGGTGTGTATACATTTCTTGGGTGGTGACTCTTCTAAGATGCTCCTGGAGTACAGCATCAAACTCAGCCATCAGCACCACAATTTTAAGGAAGTTTCCATTGTTTGGCACATACAGCTGATCTGAAATGCCATGCAATGCTAGGTTTTGGGTAGAAAGCATTCTCACAATGGCAATGAGCCTTTTCAGAACATTTTGTCAGTAAAGAGACTCTGATGCAATCTTCTCTTGATGCTGATCATCTATGGTGGCCTTTAACCTTAGTCTCATCTCAAGCTCTTTCCACCTATGGAATGCTCTCTGGTGATTTGCTGCCTTCTCGTGGCATGCCAGATTTCTAGCCAGATTTTTCCAGTCCTTTGTTCCTGTAAAACCCAATGTGGCTGGAACATTAGACTGGAAGAGTTTGCAACAAAAACAGTATGCAGCATTCTGGGTTTTTGAGTACATAAGCCATGGCCTCTCCACTTTGTCACCATTGGGGATTTCACGCCAGTAATGTGTTGGATGGAAACTTCTATTTTCATTGTCTTTGGGGAACATGAAGTTTTTCACTTGCTGTGGCCCATGCAGTACAAGGAAGTCCCTCAGGCTACTGCTCAAGTGGGTCCACAGTCCTGGATCATCTAGACGTAAGGAACTAAACTCAGCAGCAGCTGTTTCTTGTGCCTTCACCACACTCTTCTGTGATCTACACTTTCTTCAGGAATGTGCATGGTTACATCCATTTGAGATGGAGATATGGATGCTGCAGTAGCTGCCAGGTCACTTGCACTCACCGAGAACATTTGTGTCTATGTATCTCAGGAGAGCTCCTTCCTGCTTAGATAGAAAAGCTTCCTTTGCTTTCTTTCTTTTTCTGAATGCTGCCCCAGAGGGGCGTTTTCTTCTTTCACTCATGACTGCTGTTCTGTGCCAGCTATAGTGGCTCTCAACACTCAATTGAAAGGGACAAATAAGCAGGCTGATAGCAGGACCTGAGTGAGGGAAGATATCAGTGTCTTAAGGGCCTAAGTGGATCCTAGTACTTCAGTTGACTGCCTGTTCTCCTCAAGTGGGTTCAGGGAAGCAGCAGGAAACAGGAAGCTCCCTGAGAAGCTGGTGTTAATCAGTCCAGGCTCCTGGGGGTGCTAGAGAGGTACATAAGAGGCTCCTCCTCCTCTCTCTCCCTGCAGCTCCTGCTGCTTTCTGTTATTCCCTCTCACCTTTTCTCCTGCCTGCCTGTTATATCTCTTGTGCCCTCCTTCCTCCAGCACAGCACTCCACCATCTCTGTGCATCTAGAGCAGAGAGAATACATATGCACCAGCAGCAGACACAATTTTCTACACTTTGGGTCCTAGTGGTGCCCCCCCACAGTCTGGCACCTGAGGCAGCTGCCTCAGTTCGCCTCATGGTAAGGCCAGCCCTGCTGTTCATACAATCACATAACACTCTCGCTCTACAACAGAGTAGTTTTGTTCGGGGGGGGGAGGGGTCAGATTTTTTACTAATGAATGCAATGGGGTGTTTTTTGTTACTCTTCTCTGCTTGTATTAGAACTGCCCCTAGTCCAGTGTTAGATGCATCTGTACACTGTTCAAACATTTTATAAAAATCAGGACTTGCCTTAACTTGCTTTTCAGACAGAACCTTTTTTTGTTTTATAAAAGACCTTTTGACAAGCCTGACCACTTTGTCTGGTTTATTATTTTTACAAAGGTCTGGGATGGCTGATACAATATTGCTAAAGCCTTCTATGAACCCTGCAATAATAACTTGCCAAGCTTGTGAAGGGTTGGATTTGCTTCTTGTTATGGGATACAGTCTGTGGGAAGTTTCTGCATGTTATATGTAACTTCATATGTAACTTTCCACAACCTCCAAAAGGTCTTCCCAAGAATTTTGCATCTTGTGCTTTTTTACTGGGAGTAATATTAACACTAAGTCTCCCACATCACATGAAATTTCAGTTATTTCTGTTGTACCACTCTTCTTGTGCAGCCTGGCTCTTTAAAAGATTTTGCTCCACCAAATTCATCATGGATTTTAAATCCTCTCTAAATTTGCTTACATATTCAGTTATGGGCACCCTCTGGTTCAGAGCCCTCCTCCCAGGAGTCCCTAAATAAGATCCAAGAGACCTCAGACCTTTGTTCCATAAAGGAGGTCAAATGGGGTGAACCCTTCGGATTTTTGGGGTACTTCCCTGTAAGCAAATAATGAATAACACAATAATGCCTGCCAATCTCCTGCTGTTCTGCACAGGTAGATTCTTAGCATGGGCTTAAGAGTTCTAGTGAATCTTTCATCTAACCTGTTCATTTCTGGGTGGAATGGAGCAGACATTAACATTTTACCCCACGCTTCTTCCACAATTCACTAAATATCAGGGGCATGAAATTTGACCCTCTATCTGATAGAACAGGGGCGGGCAAACTTTTTGGCCTGAGGGCCGCATCGGGTTTCCAAAATTGTATGGAAGGCCAGTTAGCGGAGGCTGTGCCTCTCCAAACAGCCAGGCGTGGCCCGGCACCGCCCCCTATCCGACCCCTCCTACTTCTTGCCCCCTGACAGCCTCCCCCCCCCCCCGGGACTCCTGCCCCATCCAACCCCCCCCCCCCCGTTCCCTGTCCCCTGACGCCCCCGGAACCCCTGCCCCTGACTGTCCCCTGCCACCCCATCCAACCCCTCCTCTCATTCCTGACTGCCCCCCCCCCGGGACCCCTGCCCCTGACTGTCCCCCGCCACCCCATCCAACCCCTCCTCTCATTCCTGGCTGCCCCCCCCCGGGACCCCTGCCCCATCCAACCACTCCTTCTCCCTGACTGCCCCCTGCCGTCCCATCCAACCCCCCTCTCCTTCCTGACTGTCCCCCCAGGACCCCTGCTCCCATTCAACCCCCCTGTTCCCCGCCCTCTGACCGCCCCGACCCCTGTCCACACACCCCCCCGAGCACCATCCCGAACTCCCCTGCTCTCTATCCAACCCTCCCTGCTCCGTGCCCCCTTACTGCGCTGCCTGGAGCACTGGTGGCTGGCAGCGCTACAGCCATGCTACCCAGCCGCCCAGAGCATTACGCCGGCGGCGGAGTGAGCTGAGGCTGGGGGGGAGGGGCCAGGGGGTAGCCTCCCAGGCCAGGAGCTCAGGGGTTGAGCAGGAGGGTCCCACGGTCCGGATGTGGCCCGCGGGCTGTAGTTTGCCCACCTCTGTGATAGAATCTGTTTTGGAGAACCCATTCTGCTTAATATAGAGAACAGTACATCTGCATCTGTCTCAGCTTCCATGTTTGACAGGGTGACTGCCTCTGGACTGGAGGCAAAATCATGCACTACTATTCCTCTTTGAGTGGTTGCACATGTCCATTCCACTGTAGGTGTTTGCGCACTTCAGTGCACAGTTGTCGGAGAGTTTTTTCCTTGGCAGTACCTGTCAGAGTGGCATGATTACTCTAGACTGCCTTGTGCATTGCATTCAGGCATAAAGGGCCAAGCTGCCCCTGACTCTCCTCAGTTCCTTTCTACCGCACATGACTTTCGTTGGAGCTCTCTTTCCTTCTTTCTGCAAGTCTTGTAATCTAGCATGTAACTATTGCCCATCTTAGAATCTGTGTAGTTTAATTGGTGTAGTTAAAAAAATTGTTGTTTGTGTACTCCGGTGCCCAATCTGGGTACTGGTCCCAGTAAGAGTAAAGCCACATTCTCTGGGTTTCAAGCCCTGCCATTCTTGTGGTAAGGTGGTGCCTATCAGTGACCCTCATCACAGCTGCCTTAAGTGGTTGGGGGAGGCTCAGTAAGTGACAGATGTAGCATGGCTTTAAGCCCTGCTCCAAGAAGGATAGGGCAGTCAGACTTAAATGTCTTTTGCTGGAATCAGCACTCTATCCTCCGACAGAACCATGTACCTCAGTCCAGGTACCGAGTGCCTTGTCGTCAGTCAGCCGTGCTCTTCCAGCGTTACTGGCACCGAGAGGCAGATTGGCATTGCCAGTACTAAAGAAGAGGCACCATAAGTTGGACTCAATAAAGGGAGGCGAAGGGGTACAGTTCATCTAAAGACTTGGGAGTGTTCTGAAAAAGGAGGCACTCCCCAGGGCACAGCTCTAAGCAGGGGAGTTCATTGACTCCAGAGACCAGTACGGGCCTGTTGAAACCAAGTCCTGAAGTACAATAACTGGGATCTCCTCACACCCCAGTACTGAAGAGCACTTTCCTGCTACCATCTACTCCCGAGGCATTTGAGGCTGCAGGAGAGTTATTGAATGTCTCAGTCCCCCCATCACTAGCAGTTCAGGAGTCTCGCCCAGCACTTGCGTTCAAGGTACTAATGTTATTTCCTTCACTGCTGCACTATGTAGGTCCAGCGGATTTGGACATTAGAGTACCAATTAGAGAAAGGTGCAAATGATCTCTCCAGCTCCCCTTTCTTCAGAGTCTGAACCTACCTCACCAGTACCAACAGGTACAGCCCAGCCATGGTCCCAAAAAGAGGATTCTTCTTTGTCAGATTCTGAAGTGGCCTCCTATGTGTCCCAGTCTGGCCACTCTCCCCATCAGGAGTATAGTACCAACCCATGCTGTTTTCAGCCTCAGTATCAACAAGGTGAATTCCCAAAGGATACATGGGCCATGCACAGTTGGGGACTGGGGCCATACCAGTGGGCCTTTTGGAACCTGTGGAAGTTTCACCCTCATTCAAGAGAATCCCCCATCCATGTTATCCCTGGCTCCATCTATTGGCCATCAGGAGCATTAACATCACAAGCACCCTTGCATCAGTACCACACTCAGCCCCAAGCAGATTCAGGGCTCTTCTCACAGACAACCCTGAGAAGGGCGAGAACAGGACCAGCCCCCAGTTCTACTGGCATCCTCTTCCTCATCCCATGATGAGGCAAATGTGGCAGACCCTATTTCTCCACCCTCTGATGATTTCCAGACACATTAAGAATTGTTGAGGAGGAGGGCTTTCATCCTGGACTTCCACCCAGAGTGTAAGGATCTGTGGGACTAGAACCCAGGTCTGTGGAGCCTGGGATGGCTGACATTCCCACCAGGAGGGTATATAGATTGACAGTACCCTGCAGCCCTCTGATTGTCCAAGCGGACTATTTAATCTGGAGGGTACCCCAGGAAGTTGTCTGGGCAACCACAGAGACTTCTGACCCGCTGCGACTCCAGACCACACTTTGCCTTCTGATCTCCAGTCTCCAACCCCAGACTGACTCTGACCCTTACTCTTGCCTCCTGATACCAGCCTGGTACCACCTCTGATCTCCGGTCTCCAGCCCTGGTACCAGCTCCATCTCACTGGTACTACCTCTGATCTCCGGTCTCCAGCCCAGGTACCAGCTCCATCTCACTGGTACTACCTCTGATCTCCGGTCTCCAGCCCTGGCCTAACTGTGACCCCAACTCTTGCTTCTTTATCTCAGCTCTAGTGATTCTGCTGATCCCTGCTCACTGACTACCATCTTGTGGCCATCCTTGACGTGTGGACACCAGCCCAGCCCAGGCAAGACTACCTACTCTCCAGTCCCTGACACAGAGGAAGTCCAGGAAAAGTCCCACAGGTTTGTGGACATCTTGACATCAAGAGCCCCAGCTAGGATAGCGCTGCCTATTAATGAGGCTATTTTAGAACCCAGCAAGGTTCTTTGCAGACCACAGCTTCCCTGTCACCTACTGCCGAAAGGATTGAAAGGAGGTACTATGTCCCCTCTCAGGGGTTCGAACATCTCTATAATCATCCCCCTCGAGCCTCCCTAGTAGTGTTGGCAGCCAATGAAAGAGAGAGACAGGGTCACCAGGCATCAAGCCCGAAGAACAAAGAGGGCAAGAAAGTTTTATTCCATAGGTGAGTTACAGATTTGTATTGCAAACCAGCAAGCTCTGCTGGGGCGATACAATTTTACCCTGTGGGATAGAATTTCACAGTTCAAGGACAAGCTCACAGATGATATAAAACAGGAGTTTCAGACAATGATCAAGGAGGGCAGGCTGGATGCCAGAACAGCTCTGCAGGCTGGTCTGGAAACAGCAGACTCTGTGGCCTACTGCATGTCCTCTACCATCACTAGGAGGTGCTCTTCTTGGTTGCAATCTTCTGACCTCCCTCCAGAGGTTCAGCAAACAGTCCAGGACCTCCCATTTGAAGGGCTATCGTTCTTCTCGGCAAAAACTGATGAGACTTGGAATAGTTGCAGTGACTCTAGAGCAACCCTACAGTCCCTGGGCATTTACACCCCAGCAGTGAAGTGGAAAGCCTTCCATCCTCACCAGTCTCAGCGATTTCTGGGGTTTGCCCCTCAAGCGCTGGACCTGCCAGGGAGGATGAGCAGAGATTACAGAGGACAACCACCACCATCCTCTGTCACTGTAGCTACCGGCTCATCAAGGCAGGCAGCATCCTCCAAGAGCTCATTTTGATAGGCTAGTCAAGAGCAGACTACCAGTTCTAAGAGTGGCATCTTTTTCTTTCCCAATTTTTGCAAACCACGTATCCCACTTCTGTCATTCTTGGGCCCACATCAGAACACATTGGTGGGTTCTAAGCACAGTGAAAGTGAGATACACACTCCAATTTATTTCTACCCCTCTTCCCATCCCCCTGCCCCGTCCTCTTTCAGGGACCTCTCTCACAAGACCATGTTGTTGCACGAGACACAATTATTTCTTGTTGTAGGAGCTATAGAAGAGGTCCCTCCATTGTGGGGTTTTACTCCTAAAACTTCCTGATCTTGAAAACAGAAGGAGGTCTCAGGCCTATTTTAGATTTAAGAGAGTTAAACAAGTTCCTAAAGAAATCAAAGTTCTGAATGGCTTCCATAATTCCTTCCCTGGATGCAGCAGACTGATATTCTGCTCTTGACTTAAAGGACACTTACTTTCATGTGGCAATTCATCAAAGCCACAGAAAATTTCTAAGGTTTATAGTCAGTGGTTTCCATTATCACGTCACAGTGCTCCCCTTTGGTGTCTCAGCTGCCCCTTTTGTATTTGCAAAATGTATGGTGGTGGTTGCGATTTTCTTTTTGGAGGTCAAGGATCCACATCTTCCCTTACCTAGACAACAGGCTGATAAGAAGTCAATCCAGGTCACAGGTCTTCTCCAGCATAAACGTAATCCAATCCATGTTTGAAGCGTTCTGCCTGCTGAGCCACACAGAGAAGTCAGTTCTTTCTCCAGTACAGAAAATAGAATTTATTAGAGTGGTCCTGGACTCGACAATGGCTAGAGCTTTACTACCTCAGGAGAGGTTTCAGAGAGTGCAAAATGTCATTTTGGACTTAAAATCTTATCCCCTCTTCATGGTAAGAAAGTGTTTGAGGCTGCTGGGACATATGGCAGCATGCACATATGTAGTCCAATATGCCAGGCTGCATTTCAGGCTAATTCAGGGCTAGCCGGCCAAGGTGTATTCACCAATGAAGTACCACGTAGACATGCTAGTTCTCATTATCCTCCCTACACTGGTGGATAGATTCAGCCAATGTCTGCAAGGGAGTTCCCTCCACCCCACCTCACCAATCTCTTACCTTAGTCACGGATGCCTCAGACTTGGGTTTGGCTGACTTGGGACTCCTGCAGACGCCTCCACAGAGACTCTCTGTCTGCACATACATATCATGGCGTTGAGAGCTATCCAGTTAGCATGCATTGCATTCCTTCCTCACATCCAGGGAAGGAGCTTGTTGGTGTTGACCTACAACACGTTTTATGTAAGCAAACATGGAGGGGTTCAGTCTTCATTGCTCTGCTGGGAAGCAGTTCTGCTTTGGGACTTTTGCATTGTCAACTCTGTACTTCTGAAAGAGACTTACCTTCCAGGGACCCAGAATAGCTGGCAGATCGCCTGAACAGGTTGTTTATCAATAGTGGTCCCTTCACCCTGACATAGCAAGGTTCATTTTCCAGCTCTGGGGAACTCCCAAAATGGATGTGTTTGCAACAGAAGTCTGTTTGCTCTCAAGCTGGCCACATCCCAGGTTCATTGACAGCCGCTTTCTTGCTGCTGTAGTCAGAGGGTCTCCTTTATGCTTTTCCTTTCATCCCTCTCTACCCAAAGTTCTGTGCAAGGTCAAGCAGGACAAGGCCCATCTTATACTGATTGCCCCGGCTTGTCCCCATCAGAACTGGTTTTCAGAGCTCTTAGACCTATCAGTCAGTCCCCACTGTCAATCCCACTTCACACAGACTTTATTATACAGAATCATGGCTGCCTCCTCCACCCCAATCTTCAGGCAGAGGAGTCCTGCTCTAGGGAAGTTCAGGAGGTGCTGCTGAATAGTAGAAAACCATCAACTAGGAGTACTTACCTGGCTAAATGGAAGAGGTTTTCCATCTGGTCCATACAGAAAGGGGTTTCCCCATCCCTCACTTCTAGTCAGCACATTTTGGACTATCTTCTGTCCCTAAAACAGCAAAGGTTGTCGATTAGCTCAAGCAGAGTGCACCTAGTGGCTACCTTGGCATTCCACCCACTTTTTTCCAACCCAATATCTGTAAGATTTTTAAAGAGCTTGAACAGACTATTTCCAGAGGGGCAGAACCGTGTTCCCCCACCGAGCCTGAATCTAGTCTTAGAATCATAGACTATTAGGGTTGGAAGAGACCTCAGGAGCTCATCTAGTCCAATCCCCTGCTCAAAGCAAGACCAACACCAACTAAATCATCCCATCCAAGGCTTTGTCAAACCGGGCCTTAAAAACCTCTAAGGATTTAGCAAAGCTGATGCTGATGTGTCCTACCTTTGAGCCTCTAGCAGCCTACTCCCTGTTGTACCTTTTTTAGTGGCCATTATGTTGGCCAGGAAGAGTGGGGCAGTTGAGGGCACCAGTTTCAGATCTTCCATATACTTTCTTCTATTCACACAAAGTTCATCTTTGTCCTCACCCAAAATTTCTCACCAAGGTGGTTTCTGCTTTTCATATTAATCAAGCAAGTCTTCTTGCTGACCTTCTTCCCAAAGTCTCATGGTCATAAGGGTCTGAATGTTAAAAGAGCTTTAGCTTTTAATCTGGAATGGACTATACCTTTCAGGTCTTTGACTCAATTGTTCACTGCAGTTGCAGACATATGAAGGGCAGTCCTGTGTCCACTCAAAGGATCTTATTTTGCATCTCCAGTTGTATTCACCTGTGTTACTAGTTTAGTTGGCTAATGTGAAGCCTTTGGATAGTGTGTTGAGTTATTCAACTAGGTCCCAAGCAGGGTCTGTGGCTTTTCTGGCTAATGGTCCTATAATATACATTTGCAGAGAGGCAACCTGGTGATGTTGTCATACTATTACCTTTCACTACATGATCTCCCAACAATCTAAAAACAATGATAAATTTGGACAAGTGATACTTTCCATGTTCAAATAGACTCCGAACTCACTTCCAGTTTGCACGGCTTATGAGTCATCTACAGTGGAATGGACATGTTCAATCACTTAAAGAAGAAACAACTATTACTAATCTCTCTATAACTATATTTCTTCGAGATGCTGCACATGTCCATTCCACAACCCACTCTCCTTTCCCTCTCTATTGGAGCCTTTCCATAAAAAGAAAGAGAGGGGGATTAGGCCAACTTGGCCCTTTGTACCTGTGTGAGGTGCACAAGGCAGCAAAAGGTGCTCGTGCTGCCCCATCAGGTACTGCTAAGGGAAAAACTCTCCTGACAACTATGCACTGGAGTGTACAAACACTTATAGTAAAATGAACACATACAACACGTCTTGAAGAACAAGTTACAGAGAGGTTAGTAACCATTTCATGTGCATCTTTTTCCATTTTTGGATGGCCGGGGAAATGGCCCTGAGAGTTCCATGACCCCATAAATCGTCACAGTAAAGGCTACAATGGAGCCTTGCAGAGACTGGTAGGTTTCTTCCACGTCTGACATAAGTCATATGTCCTACAATACTCCTTTACTTCACCCTAAATATGAGGCCAGTAGTTTTTCTTAAGCCTCTCAAACGTTCTCTCTCTTCTCAAGTGACCAGCAAATGGGCAGTCATGTATAACCTTAATAGTTCTTCACAATCCTTTTGGGCACCACAGGCTGTCTTTAGGGCTCTCCATGGTACCTGTCCTTACCCACACGGGCTCCCCTCTATATTCTGTGCTGCTGTATAAAGAACTTGCCCCTGCTTTCTTTCTAAGGGGCATCAGTGCAGATAGCCTCCCTTATACTTTCTAGAGAAGGGTCAGGATCTTTGCTGGGTTTTTGTTCATACCCAAAGCTGTCCCAGACAAAGAAGCTGATTTCTCAACTCCCTGCTCTGAAGACAAGCTTCTGCTGCCCACTGCTAAGGGTGTGGAGGTTTTGCCTCCCTCTACAGGGTCCATGTTTGGGGACTCAGAGTTATACTCTTTCTTAGTGCGAGTTATAATATTAGCAACTCTAGACAAAGACAATATATCATTACTGGTTAACCCATCCACTGGAATGCTATCCACTATTCCAACATTTAAAATACCTCCAACTCTATTTGAGCTAAAGGCACAGTGGTTTCAAATTTTCCTAATCAAGAAGTCTTCATTTTCCCCTGGGAGCACATCAGCTTCCATAACCATTTCTCTTTTGAGCAAAGATATTTGGACACCAGTGTCTCTCCAACCTGGGCATACCTTGCTATTTACTTTGGCAACTTTAATAATTTTGTCATTGACCGCCACTGATTCAGGTCTTACAAAATTAACTAAGGTCCCCTCAGGACCTCCATGGGTCCTGAGGCCAAGGTAGCCACATTAACCTGGGCTGAATGGGTTTGTATTTGGATTCCCCTTGCTTAAGGCATTCTTTTTTCATGTGCTCAGTGGAGTCACATGAATAGCACTTTCTTGGGCTGTCCTCCTGTATTAAAGGCCTGTAATTATGATTACTAGGAGGGGATTGGTTCTGGGATAGTGGGTGCTTGGAATATCCACTGCCATCCCTTTTCTTGCAGATAAAACAGGCCCCCCTTTTACACTGGGCTTCTGCTTTTCCCTCTGGCGTTTTGCGCTCACTGAACAGACTGGCCTGTACGTAAGATCAATGATATCAGCTGCTTCCCGTACAGTGGCTAGGGTTTTATCCCAGACCGACTCTCTAACTTCTTCAGTACCTATACTCAGGAAATGTTCCTGTGAAAACTTCTTTCCAATATCCATAAAACTCTTGGAGCAAAGGACATTGACACATTATAAAAATCAAGAAATAAATGGAATGGACATTGGCGGGACACACTGTATGCAGCCAGACAACAAAGTTACCTCAATGTATTAAATATAGGATGATGTACTATAATATACTACACTACACATTTTGGGCCAGGTTGTCTGCACTGATTCCAGCCTCTTTGTGCTACCTGAACTGCACAAAAGGGACAGAATCTGGCTGCTGGTGTCTGGTTGAGAATTCACAAGGGGTGTGATCATCAGCTGGTGTTTCCAGAATTGAAAGTTATTGTGTTACTCGTCTCAGCCAGTGAGGGCTTTGCTGTTGCTAAGCTATGTATCAGCTGCCTGACACATGACCATATCTGTCTTGGAACCAAACTCTTCAGGACTCTGTTACCTGCTAGGCAAGATTTAGACAGGCAATCAGTAAACTCCAATTCCCAAATTCTTCACAGAAGTCTTGCTGCAGTGCACAACTCCTTCTTACTGGAACATTCACAAAACCGTTATCAAATTTGCTGGTCCTTTAAAAAGACAGTACCACAGCAGCTTACTATCTTAACTGGGGTTAACAAACATCTATTTCAATCACAGCATTTATAGTAAAAGTAAAGTACGTTTATTAATAAAGGGGCACAGATTTAAGTGATATCAAGTATAAGGAATAAAGAGAGAGATGGTTACAAACAAACAAAAGTAGAATCTATTTCTAAGACTTCAATCTAACTTAACAAACTGGAGTCCTTTGTTCAAAGTTTTTCTCACCAGTCTTTTTTCCATATCTTTTAGCCAGGACACTTCACAGAGCTAAAAGTGCTCAGTTCCTTTGTCTCCTCAAATGAAGGATAACTTAGGGATTTTCTCCCCCTCTCTTTATAGTCCAGTAAACCTTTGAAATGTATTCTTCATAATGGTATTCCCAGATAAAGTTCCTTTCCTCTGCTGAGTGCAGATGCCATACTGTCTGGTATAGATTCTCCCGCTGGTGATTTTTATAGTGCGCATGATCTCTTCCTGAAACCACTAATACAAATGAATTGCTCATTGAATTTGGCCACACTTGGTCTGAGGTTTTGGCCTGTTCCCTTTGTGTGGAGAAAACCTGTTTACCAACTCCCCATGACCTGTCTGGTTTAAACACATTTAGTCATATACTTCCAGCACTCTTTGTGGGTTAACTGTACATATATCATGCAAGAATACTAATATTCAGGGAGTTTAGTTTTCCAATAATATCTCCAATAAGTATATGCAAGCCTCTGCAGGTAGTGGTATCTCTCTGGAAGTGTTACAGCCTGACTGACTTTTCCTAATCACTCCCCACCGGTGTTAGTTCCTGGAGGGATGTGGACACCCTCCCCTACGGAATTACATACAATCCCTGCCCCACAATGATACATAAACTTAATACAGTAAGGTGTCCCAAAGATATTGCAGGAAATTGCCATATCTCTCATAATATCTGTCCTTATATCCTCACCCCCTTTGTAAGTACTTTAGTCCCTGTTAGAACTTTTAACTTTTGAGTCATATGTTTTTACTTTGGACTAGCATAACACTGGTCAATACATTTTGAAATACCTTTCAAAGTCACTTAGGGCCAGATTGCTCAGCCCATGAATAAAGGATTCACAGTTATTCCTATAAGTAGTTCAACTGATTTGCAATAGGGCTACTGTAGGCTGCGAGTAACTGTTCACCAGTGTGAACAAGGGGCTCACTTTTTAGCTATTTATCAGTCAATTATAGTTTTTGAGACCTGTACATTAAATGGGTGTTTTTTCCAGGACATGATCACTGAGAAAACCCACTTCTCACTGACTACATAGTGCTTTCAACCAGGTGCTTAGAGGCAGCAGCATTGGTGCTGCTGCTATCTGTAATGATTTGCTAGGACTAGGACTACTTCTTGTATTCCTTTATCTATTCCTTAAGGAATTGAGTTTGCACATGTTTCTCCTGTATCAAGTATGTGAGATTTTCAAGTTTATGTTGATTTCAGATCTCCAACTGTCCATTTTCACAAAACAGATTGTGGATCTGCTGTGAGGTAACTGTATTTGCTGGCTTATAACTTTTATCCTTGACTTTCATATATATGGGCTATTCCACTGCCAGTGTGAACAGTGGTTTTGCTTGTGGAAGTGGGGAAAGAGACCTTTTTGCCACATGTGAGAAATAAGTGCTCTTGACTGTCCTCCAGAGGTGGTAGGGTTCCTTGTCACACAGGGCAGATATTATGCTGGGGGGGAAAGGGAAGCATGCTCAGCTGCAGATCTTATTGTTGCTTCACAAGTGAGCATTGTGATCTCTCCAGCAGCTGCTTCCAAATGCCAGTAGGTGGCTGAAGGAAGCTCTTGTTCCATTCCCAAAGCCGCCAACCTCATGCCCCTTGGGGTTGTGGAGTGTGCGGCTAAGTAGGCTAGCTATTACCTTCCCTCCAGCATTCAGGGAGCATGGGTAGCAACATTCTGCCAGGATCCTGCATAGGTCCACAAAGTGGCAAAACGGCTCCTATGCTCTCTTTTAATACTTAGACAGGACTAGCCAAAACATAGCCCATTTTTTAAAAATGAGCTAAATGTATTCAGTGTGCAGAATGTCATAAATACCAAGGGCAAGAAGAGCATTCAGTACATAACTGGTTTTAAAATGTCCCCTGTTACTCTAATTGGAGCATTCAACACATACCAATGCATTTAGTTCATTAAAAAAATTATTTGCTGGTCACTTTTAAGTTTGATATTGTTTAAGCTACTTGGATCGGTGTGAAAATTACATTCTCATTAATTAACCATCTGTTCTGCTATGATGTATTCAGAGAGAAAACATATGTTTTACATGTAAATTGAATGATAGATAAAATGTTAAAATGCCTACTTTTATTATGGGAAATACTGAAAGAGATAGTTCCTTTTAAATTCAGGCAACGTGTATAATTCCTGCAAACAGAAATCATCCTCGCCTACAGTTTTTAAGGTAAAAGTTGCAAATAGGCACTGTATTCAAAAAGCTTCACAGATAACGAGAGAAACTTGAGAATTCTGCATAATCTTGCAACGCTATTTTAAGAGTATTTCTCATTCTTAGTAACATGACAGTCTTAATTGGAGTGATCTGCAGACCTTTGGGGGGAAATAAAGCAGCAGTTATGTAACAAGCAGCATCTGTAGTGTCACAAAAGACCTTTAGTATGAGGAACATAGGTACTGCCATACTGGATCAGACCTAAGGTCCATTTAGTCCAGTATACTGGCTCTGACAGTGGCCAGTACCAGATGCTTCAGAGGAAGGTGTGAGAACCCCATAGTAGTCGGATGAGAGATAATCTTCCCCCCTCATAGGTCTCATCTTGGTCTCTAATAGAGACTCTGAAGCACAAGGTTTAATATCCCTTCCAAAATTTGCTGTCTTTAATTATTATTTTGGTTATTATTGATGTTGCTATAAATATCCAATCCATTTTTTGAATCTTGTTAAGTTCTTGGCCTAAACAACTTTCTGTGGCAACAAGTTCCACAGCTTAATCACACACTGTATGAAAAATATTTCCTTTTATCAATTCTGAATTCCCCAACCCTTAATTTCATTGGATGTCCCATTGTTACGACTCTACCAAATTCATGGCCCATTTTGGTCAATTTCATGGTCATAGGATTTTTAAAATAATACATTTCATGATTTCAGATATTTAAATCTGAAATTTCACAGTGTTGTAACTGTAGGGGTTCTGACCCAAAAGGAGGTAGTGGGGGCATTGCAAGGTTATTGTAGTGGGGTTGTGGTATTGCCACCCTTACTTCTGCACTGCTGCTGGCAACAGCACTGCCTTCAGAACTGGATGGCCGGGAAGTGGCATCTGCTGGCCAGGAGCCCAGCTCTGAAGGCAGCGCCACTGCCAGCATCAGCATAGAAGAAAGGATGGCATGGTAGGGTATTGCCACTCTTATTTCTGTGCTGCTGCCTTCAGAGCCGCCACTCTCTGGCCGCCCATTGCCACCCTTACTTCTGCGCTGCTGCTGACAGTGCTGCCTTCAGAGCTGGGCATCTGGCCAGCAGCCACTGCTTTCCAGCCATCCAGCTCTGAAGGCAGCGCAGAAGTAAGGGTGGCAATACCAGAGACCCCCTACAATAACCTTGTAACCCCGCCCCGCAAGCCCCTTTTGGGTCGGGACCCCCAGTTTGAGAAACACTGGTCTCCTCTGTGAAATCTGTATAGTGTAGGGTAATAGCACACAAAAGACCAGATTTCACAGTCCGTGAAGTGTTTTTCACATCCGTGAATTTGGTAGGGCCCGACCCATTGTTCTTGTGTTCTAAGACAGCAAGAACAGAAGTTCCGAATCTACCTTCTCTATACCTTTCATTACTGTATATACTTTTATCGTGTTCCCTTTTATTCATCTCTCCTTACTAAGGTAAACAATTCCGAGCTTTCCAGTCTTACTTCAGATGAGTTTTTCTAACCCTTTGATCATTCTTGTCACTTTTCTGGGAACCTTCGTAGTTCTGAAATTTTAAAAATCTACAATTTTTACAATCTTGTTCACTCCCCAACTACATGCAAGTTTTAAGCCTTCTGTTATGCATTTGGGTGCTTCTGTATCAAAATGCGGGGGGGCAGGGGGAGGAAATGCTGGCATTCTGAGATGGATGATGATTTTAAAGTACTTTTTAATGGGGCAGGAGGAGAGCCGAGGCACTACAGCTAGAGCTGGTAATCAGAATATAAAATATGATAATCTTGTAGATAATAGTGGAAGTTTGATGATCAGGAACACATTACTGCTGTAAATGAGGAAAAATTCCATGACAGTAGAGTTGGGCTGGCTTTGTAAGGTATTTCTAATTATATATTTATGTTGCTATGTTAATGTGATTGTTTGAAAAAACAAACCTGAAGTAGCGTACTTTTAGATACCTCTGGTTATAAAAACATTTACAAAATAATGATCAGATTTACATTTTTATTATAGTATTAAGTAACTTTTTACAGGAATTTTTAATTATATGAATAGAGATTTCTCCAGAGCAGCTAGACGTAAGGTCAGTTTCAACTAACTCTTGTCCATTTGGAAATTCAAAAATTCATTCATTTATATACATTCATTTACAGTTTAATTGCCAGAGTACCATGGAACCAGAAATAAAATGTGTTTCTTTTTCATTAAAACGTAACCCTTGGGCACTATAGGCCTGGTTCACATTTACAGTAAGGCCACTTTATTCTGCCTTAGTGTAAAAGAGAATCTGGCCCTATGCATTGTAGGCTTTCCCACTTAGCATATTTTAAGTCTAGACTTTGAATCTTCTCCTAATTTCTATTCTATTCCGCCATAGTAAGTGCATGAGCAGAAGGCTCTCTCAAAGTGACATGTCTAACATCTGTGGTTTGTTCTTGATCACATCCTCTCCCTTTTCATCAAGGCCCCTTTCTACAACTCTGGCAGTGTAAATGAGAATCTGGTGCGTCTAGGTTTAGTTCCCAGTTCAGAAAAATAGAATCATAGAATATCAGGGTTGGAAGGGACCTCAGGAGGTCATCTAGTCCAACCCCCTACTCAAAGCAGGACCAATCCCCAGACAGATTTTTGCCCCAGATCCCTAAATGGCCCCCTCACGGATTAAACTCACAAACCCTGGAGTTAGCAGGCCAATGCTCAAACCACTGAGCTATCCCTCCCTCCCCAATTTTAAGTGTAATTTTAAGTATAAGAGTAGTCCCATTGATATAAAGTGTGCTCGATTCATGTGCTTAAAGCTATGCATGTGCTTAAGTACCTGGGTAATGCAATAAACTGGTTTGAGTCCTTCCTGGAGGGATGCATCCAATAAGTAGTAATGGGAAACTGCACCTCTACCACCAGACCCCTCATTTGTGGAGTTTCATAAGGATCAATTCTCTCTCCAGTCCTTTTCAACATCAACGTGCAGCCACTAAATGAACTGGTCAGACAACATGGACTCAAGTGCTAGCAATATGCAAATGATACACAGTTCTATTTATCTTTCACCACATATGACCACACCACTACTACCAAGACAGCCCAGTGCTTGGATGAGATCTGCTCTTGAATGAACAGCAGCTGGCTGAAGCTAAAGCAAGCAAGACAGATGCTGGTGGGCAGAGGAAAATAGTTTGAAGAGTTGCAGCCACAGTGCAGTGCCAGTTGGTTGAAAATACGCACCCACAATTGGTCACATCAGGTCATAGTCTAGTTGGATTCCTTGCTAATGTTGAGTTCTCACAGAGCAGCACCCACAAGTAATGCTTTCTACCAACTCCACTTGGCTAGGAAACTCCATCCCATCCTGGCAGACAAAGGGCTAGTCTACACTTACTCTGTAAGTCGATTTCAGTTACGCAAGTTGCTCTCCTGTCAACATAGCTTCCGCCTCTCGGGGAGGTGGAGTACAGACTTCGACTGGAAAGCACTCTCCCATCGACTTAGCATGTCTTCACCAGACCCGCTAAATCAACTCCACTGTATCGATCACAGCAATGCTGATTTAGCCAGTAGTGTAGACATGGCCAAAGGCCTGGCCTCAGTTATTCATGCCTTCATCATCCTCAGATGGATTACAGCAATATGATATCCCTTCAGGTTTGAGGCCTTCAGCATTTAGGAAACTCCAACTAATTCAGAATCCTCCAGAGTGTCTGCTCAGCAATACAAGCTACCATGAAGATATCAGATCTGTCTTATGCTATCCACATGGCTTCCCATAAAATTTCACTCAAGTTCAGGGTATCAGTCCTTATCTTCACAGCGCTCCATGGCATGGGCCCAACATATTTAAAAGACCATCTAAAGTTCCGGGACAAAGACCATAGTCGACAATTACTCTCCTCTGGCACAATGGAACTCTCAACAACAAGAGTAAAGCTCATCTGTGCAGGAGAGAGAACCTAATTCAGACATGGTCTGAGACTGTGGAATGAACTCCCCCAGGAACTAAGGACCATCACTATTTTCTGCTTCAAATACAAGGCACATTTCTTTAACCTTGCCTTCTCTCACATAAATACATAACAACAGGTATATTTATATATTTTTTAAAAACTCCAAAAAAGACACTCCATTGCACACTTTTCTCCCTCTGGGGAGAGAATGAGAAAACAAACAATATGTGACAGATGTGTACTCACATTGCTTACTGCACCACTGGAAACTGCTCAGATACTATGGTGAAGAGCGCAATACAAAAACCTGTATATAATAGAACAGAAAGTACCTGACTGAATTGATGCTTTAATCAATAAATAGTAGATCTTATAGGAATTGGGACATCTTGTGTGTAAGGGGTCAGAGTAAGGCACATGAAATCTGTGTCTTTGCCTTTAATAGGTGCTAATATAATTATAAGAAATTTCACCACATGGTTAACACACTGACTTAATGTGATGTATCCTCATCTAGTGGCTGAGGATAAGACCCTCCTGCTTACTATTTTAGTGGTACTAGCACCTTGAAAATCTTTATCTATATTTGATGGGAATATCTGAAAGCCCAGGGATTTGGTCAAGAAATTCAAATGTAATAATGAAATTATTATTGCACCCATTGATAAGTGCTTTGGGATCTTCCAGGGAGAAAAATCTATCCACTCCATAATAAAAAAATGCCTTTTATCTTCTGAGAGCAGTAAGTGGCAATCTAGCCAAATTTTAGAAAAGGGTTAGATCCCCGCTGTTATCTTGTGCTTAGGGGAGTCTGGAATATTCTTGTAATGGAAGAGCTCCCAGACAAGAGGAATAGTTGTTTCTAACAGATCTGGCACTATTTCTAGAATATGAAAAAGACAGGACAAAAGACAAAGAGACCAGAAACAGAAAATATTGTTAGTATTCAGCCTCTGTTCTAGTAATATAAAAAGCTGAGGGATGTTAAACTTCCACTCTTGTATAAGCTTTCACTACAAAAATGTCCACGGTGCTGCACTGTAGTTTGATTGTGATTGTTTTTCTTTGTATCTGCTCACATTCTGCAAAATGAAAATAAAAAGTTTAAACAAAAAACAAGGTACAGGAAATACCGTAGGTCAGGGAAGTGTTTTTGCTTCAGTGCCCTTTTCCACACACTCTAGTCTAATAGGACCCTTCTGCCTATATTGTGCCAGAGTCCTTGGGTGCTCTCCAATATGGAAAAACAACATGATGGCTCCAGAGTAGCATGCCAGCTAAGGAGTCAATGAGCCTATTGTGTGGTCAGTCCTCAGGAATTTTCAGATACTTGCTCTGTGTAGTCTGCACCTAAGCCTATGACTAAATGCAGACAGTAATCATATATTTTGATGTAGTATAAATAGAAATAAAATTCTTCAAACAGCATTACCAATAATGTGTACCAGAGCTGTATGTGTTTAAGGCTATAATCCCCTCTCAGGGTTCTGGAGGTATAAAGGCAAGTTTTTCAAGTTTCACTCTAGTGTTTTAGAATATCTCCAGAATCAGCAGTTTCTGTATAAAAAAATATAGTCTTACCATGTGCAATTGGAGGTATATTATTCCTTCTGCTATATTAAGGAATTTCTCAATATGATACTGTTTAGCCTGTGACACAGTTAGTTATAGTCAATCATTTAAGCATTATCTTAAATATGTAAACTAATAAGTACATGCAGTGACCATGAGAATTTTTCAGAACCAAAACTTATTTTCTGATTTAAATTGCGAGATTGGGAAAATGTAATATAATACATATTATTTGATACTGGAGAGACTGCCTGGCCAGATGGATATTTTGACCTCCCCCATTATGCTCTGTAATTTTGTGTAATATGCATTGCATTTAAATGATTTCATCGTGACCAATGATTCAGCTTGTTGCTATAATTTAGCATTAAAAGGTGATGTGTAAATAAAAAATAGAAATGTTGTTCACTGCAGCAATATGTACTGAATGTCCCCATTAACCAGGCTGAGAAATGCATTTAGCACTTACAATAAACAAATAAAACCTAACCTATATTTAAAATTATTTTTACCTTCTATGAATACCTGAAATACCAGAAAAGTCTACAGAAGCATTGGACAGGGTCCATAGGGTCTTAGTTAAGTGGTAGTTACAGTTTCAAAGTTTCATTTTTAACATTTTATTACTAGCCTGTGGGTGTTCCAGTTATTATACTCAGATGTAAACTAATAAAAGAAATCTGCATCATATACTTTTTTAAAAAAACCTCTTAGCTTAGTTCCTGGGCTTATTGCTCTATCTGAATTTTCCTGAATCTGATTTCCCAGAATGCTGGATTCTGGGACATCACAGTGGAGCCAGGAGCCGCAGGACTTTATGGGACCTAAAAGAAAATTTTTGAAGATGTATTTTTAGAATAAGACCTAGTCCCTACCCATATAAGCACACATTCTAAGTTCATATTTCAGGAGAGCACTATATTGAAGTCAAAAGGAGTTAAGCATGTTCTTAAAGTAAAGCATGTGCTTAAATGTTGTCCTGATTAGGGATGGTTTCCTGAATCAGGGCCTGAGTTTGACAGATACTACAGTGTAGACTTTTACTACACCAAGGACTATTCCCTGATTATTCCCTCATTTGTTCATGTTCAACTGCCCTTGACTTCAATTTGAGTTGCATTCATGCAAATGATGGGATAATCAGGGATAATGACAAAGGACTAAAAGGTCCCATTTCAAATCAGTATAGGTTTCCCCCCCCCCCCCCCCAGTTCATTGGTGAATTATTGTCAAAAAGCTCCATGGAAGAAATGTGTTTTGAGGAAGGATTTGAATGACAGAGGGTTGTCATATGGGGAAAAAAAGAGGGAGTTTGTTCTAAAATAATGAGACGGGAATATGGAAGAATGTAAATCCTCTTAGGCAGGTTACTTTTAAAAGAACATGAAACCTATTTTTCTGATCTTAGTAGAAAAGTTTATATATTGAGAATGATTTCTTGGCTTGCATAAGTGAAGACTAAATTGTGTTTGAAAATAATACAGATGCAGTTTTAAAAAAGAAATCTATGAATGATAACATTGTTAGCTTTGGCTGCATTCATGACCATTTTGGCCTTGTCTTCATTAGGAAAAAAGGTGTGTTCTTAACTTGAGTTAACTAACTTGAGGAAAAAGGCTTATGAAGACAAGGTAGTTTTCACATGAATTAGCAGATCAAGTTAGACACCTTTTCTTCCTAGTGAAGGCAAGGCCTTAGTGTTTATTTTCTGTGAATATTTAGGCAATCAGTTTATTGGCAGGAGGGTTTTCAGAAACAACAAATTTGAAGAAGAAAACGTTGGAAAATATTTGCAGAAAATGAATTCTGAACTCATAAATGTAGTATTTGCACTGGAAACATATTCCTAAGAGTTGTACTAATCCATTCAGAGAACAGAAAGAGTACCATGCATTCACTGTGTCCATCACATTCTGAATTTTGAATACTCTCAATGCTGTGCAAATGAATGTTCTATAGACCAAAAATTAATCATTCAAATGATTTGGCCAATCACTTTGAATAACAAATGTTGAAAAATAATATTTTTAACAAAGGAAGAGAAAGGGGCTAAATTCAACTGATATATTTGTTTCAAATTACTTAGCCCTTTCTGTACCAGCAAGGCTACTTACTGCTCCTGGTCGGTCATCCAACTAAGTGATCAAAATAAAACAAAGATTCACAGACTAACATTTGGGTCATGAAATGTCGGAACTCTTTTTGACAATGATCAAAGACCAGAATGAAGAATAGCTGTTATTGCCAAACCACTGAAGAGGTAGAACATAGACATGGCTGCCGTCCATGAAACCAGATTCACTGATGATAGGATTACTCATTTATTGGATATGGGGAAGCAGTAGATGTGAAATACCTTGATTTTAGTAAGGCTTTTGACAGTTCCTCATGACATTCTCATAAGCAAAGTAGGGAAATGGGGTCTAGATGAATTTACTATCAGGTGGATGCACAAATGGTTGAAAGCTCATACTCAAAGAGTAGTTATCAATGGATTGCCATCAAATTGGGTGGGGGTACCTTGTGGGGTCCTGCATGGTTCAGTCCTGCATCTGGTACTATTCAATATTTTCATTAATGACTTGGATAATGGAATAGAGAATAGGATTATAAAATCTGCAGATGATACCAAGCTGGGAGGCATTTCAAGCACTTTGGGGGACAGGTTTAAAATTCAAAATAACCTTGACAAATTGTAGAATTGGTTTGAATTCAGCAATATGAAATTCAATTAAGACAAGTGAAATTCAATTAAGACAAGTACTTCACTTAGGAAGGAAAAATCAAATACACAACTACAAAATAGGGTATAACTGTCTAGGTCAGGGGTGGCCAACCTGTGGCTCTGGAGCCACATGTGGCTCTTCAGAAGTTAATATGCGGCTCCTTGTATAGGCACCAACTCCAGGGCTGGAGCTACAGGCGCCAACTTTCCAATGTGCCGGGGGGGTGCTCACTGCTCAACCCCTGGCTCTGCCATGGGCCCTGCTCCCACTCCACCCTTTCCCACCTCCTCCCTGAGCCTGCCATGCCCTCACGCCTCGCTCCTCCCCCCCCCCAAAGCCTTCTGCACACCACGAAATAGCTGATCGGGAGGTGCAGGGAGGGAAGGGGAGGCACTGATCGGCGGGGCTGCCGGTGGGTGGGAGGTGCTGGGAGCGGGGGGGGGGGAGGGGAGGCTGATGGGGGGCTGCTGACATAATACTGTGGCTCTTTGGCAATGTACATTGGTAAATTCTGGCTCCTTCTCAGGCTCAGGTTGGCCACCCCTGGTCTAGGTGGTAGTACTGCTGAAAGGGATTTGAGGGTTATTGTGGACCACAAACTGAATATGAGTCATCAACGTGATGCAGCTGCTAAAAAGGGTAATATGATTCTGGGGTGTATTAACAGGGACGTTGTATGTAAGGCACAGGAGGTAATTGTCCCACTCTGTTCAGCACTGGTGAGACCCCAGCTGGTGTACTGTGTCCAGTTCTAGGCACCACAGTTTAGGAAGGATGTGGAAAATTGGAAAGAGTCGAAAGGAGAGCAACAAAAATGATCAAAAGTTTCGAAAACCAGACCTATGAGGAAAGGCTGAAAAAACTGGGCATGTTTAATCTTGAGAAAAGAAGACTGAGGGGCAGCTTGATAAGTCTTCCAATATGTTAAGGGCTGTTATAAAGAGGGTGGCAATCAATTGTTTTCTATGTCCACTGAAGATAGGACAAGAAGTAATGGGCTCAATCTGCAGCAAGGTAAATTTAGGTTAGATATTAGGGAAAACTTTCTAACTATAAGGATAGTTAAGCTCTGGAACAGGCTTCCAAGAAAGTCATGGATTCCCCATGACTGGAAGCTTTTAAAAACAAGTCAGACAAACACTTCTCAGAGATGGTCTAGGTTTACTTGGTCCTGCCACAGTGCAGGGGTCTGGACTTGATGACTTCTCGGGGTCCCTTCCAGACCTACATCTTTATGCTTCTATGAATCCCACCTTGAGGAGGTGAGAGCAGGCTACACCTACTACGGGATTGGCAAGGCTAAGGATGAACCGAGACTGTCGGGGGTAGGGTTCTCCATACAGTCTGACATTGCTTGCAAGCTTGACTCACTCCCCAAGAGAGTCAATGACCATTAACGTGCTCCATGTAAACTTATCCAGAGACCAGTACACCACCATTATCAGCGTCTACGCACCAACAATGACTCATACTGATTGAGATCAAGGAGGCCTTTTATGAAGGTCTTAGCAAGGTCATCAGGAGGTTGCTACACCAGGACAAACTCATTATCCTTGGAGACTTTAATGCTCGTATGGGAGCCGACTCTGACATGTGGAGCAGGATGCTAGGCCATCGTGGCACTGGAAGTTCAAACTCTTTCCAAATGTACCAAGTTCAGTCTCATTATTACCAGCACAGTTGTCCAATAGGCTAACAGATATAAGACAACATGGATGCATCCTAAGTCAAAACAGTGGCAAATGTTGGACTATGTAACTGTACAGCCTAAAGACATTAAAAATGTGTACATCACCTGCTCTTTGAGAGGCACTGACTTCTGGTCAGACCTCACCAAAGCATCCCAGAAGATGCTTCAAACCAGAAAAGAAGATCAATGTGGCTGCTATGAAAGACACCAGCAAACAAGCAGTTTCACAGACACTTGAAGACTGTGTTAGCTGGCGTCCCAGAGAACTCCACAGACACTGAGGCAACCTGGCAGAAGCTCAGAGATGTCAAAGAATGCAACTGTTCTGACTTTCAGAGATATGACTTCTCCTTTTATACCCCATTGTCTTCCCTTGATTTATTCTTTTTGCTTGTCCATCTGTATTGCTTTCTTCTCTCTGTATTGATATCAATCTCTCCTATTTCTCACCATTCTGTCTTTCATTTATTTCTCCAGTTCTCTTTAAACAGTGTTCATAGTGAGCAGAATGGGACAAAAAGCTGCCTCAACATTTCACTGGTGGCCTCATTAGTATTTTAAGCTTTCATTACAAAAATTCTAGGCCCAATGATGACAGTTTAAATGTCAACTTCCTGGATTCACAAAAAGAGTCAGGCACCTAACTCTCTGTTTTAGCATCAAAGTCCTAGCTTTGGCTCCACTGTGATGCACAAAACTTCTATTGAGCCCTGTAGGCACCTATACTCACTTGACCGTACGTTTTTTGCAGTAGTTCCCTATGAGCCTCTGTATATAATTATCTATTATATAATGATATTCTGTTTCTTCCTCTGGGCATGTGCACTGCTGTCTCCCTGTAATGGTGTCTTTTCCGTCTGCTGCCACTTGTAACTCTGCCACTTCCTTTTCCACCACTGGTTTTTCATTGGTTGAGGTCTGGTCTGGACCATTTCTTTTGTTCAATGGTATGCAGCCTTTCTAACTGCTGAATCCTTATTTGCTATGTAGTCTTGATGGGTAGTATGTAGTGAGTTCAAGAGTTCTTTGATTGCCTGCAGACTCGAGTCACTGCTGAGAAGCATTAATGAAAGATTTATGCTCCTCAACACTGGCCTTGTTAAAGGTCATTATGCTTCTTTCATCAGCGCATTTGCCCCAACAATGATCCATCCAGATGAGGATAAGGAGGACTTCTATCAAACCCTTCTATCAAACACATCAGTTTAGTCCCAGGTAATGGTAAGTTGATTAGGTGATTCCATCATCACAAAAATGACATTTGTACTTTCTGTGACCTCCTATGTGTCTTCCCTTTCAATATGTGAATTACTGCATACATTTTCCTTAGAATACTTTATAAAAAGTCTCTTGACAGAGGATTTAATCTGTTTTGGCATACATGGAATCTATTATATAATGATATTCTGGTGATGATCACTGATTGCATCTGTTGAGGCACTGGGAAATGGATAGGGACTTAAATTTGTTTGTTTGCTTAATACACATCAGGTTTTGGTGTGAATTCAGGCTTGCATGCATAGGATCCTTTATCATCCAACTCCAGCCCCAATCCTAGTGCAACTTCACAGAAGGTGGGAAGAATGATGATGTAGCACCATAAGCACTAGATGGGGGATCATGGCAATTTTCCTGTTAGATCGCCACAGCACATAGGACATTTGGTCAGTTTTGAAAGGGTGTTGTGGGCAGGCCTCATTCCTCCAAAAGAAGCACTACTGTGGTAAAGGTTATAATAGAGCGTACTGCTGGGAGCACAGGAAAGAAAGTCTAAGGTCAGCTCAGGAACTGTGAAGGCAACACTGAGCCAGCCCTGTTTGTTGCTCCTGCACAACAGCTAGTATGGACCACCTGCCTCTGGTCTTTTCTCTGTCCAGTGGCCCTTTGATCTAGTGCCAGCAAGGAATTTCCTGTTAGTCTCTCTCTCACTCCAGCTAAATCCTCTCTCTGTGTTACAGACTTATAGGGGGAGCAAGAAAACCTCATTTATCAGACATCTTCTTAGCTGCAGTTTAAAGGGCTGCTGAAAGGAAAAGAGATCAGGTGTGGGCAGGCCAGACCACTAGCTTTGCAGATATAGGTGGAAGGGAGTTCATTGCTAGGGCCAGCATTACTGACTTCTGACCTTTTCTTTGCAGTGGTCCCTTTATATCCTTATAGCACCCATCGGTGCCCCTCAGAATCCCATCCACTCTATAAATGCTCCCAACACATCCATTAGCCCAGGCTAGCTTTATTTGGAAGAGTCTTTCTCCCCCCAACAAAACCACCCCATTGTCAGATTGCTTGTGTGGTGGATGGGAAGAGAGAGGTAAGCAGCTTGCTTTTCCCCTTGGGCAGGAATGGGTCTTTCTGGTGCCCAGGGTCTCCGAATGGATGAAAGGGTTCACAAGTGCTGTTTGAAACAGCTATGTGTTGTCTTCTTTCTGCAGGCAGTGCTGTTCCAGGTGCCCTCTTGGTCACACTCTGCTGTTGACATAGAAAGCAGTTTTCCATGCATGGCAGGGCTTCTAGGACAAAAAGGGAGCAGTGCTCTCAAAACCCTAAAACAAATACCTTCTAATGAACAAGATTGGTGATTTACTGTTTCCTGAAATATGATCTTTGTGATTTCAATAGCTTTTTAAAGAAAAATTAATACCATATTTAATGTTTCAAAAAGCAATTATTTTGTTTTAGTATTAAAAATACGCCTTCAAAATGTTACACTGGCCTACCTGCAGAGTGTGCTGCACTTAATCATTCTTATGCAGTATAGCCAAAGAATTAAGAAAATGTAAGCCTTTAAATCAAAATCTTAGGGAGCATTTAATATCGCCTGTAGAAAAGGAAACAGAGTTAATCTGTGCCTAACTTGCAGTAGTGAAACTATCCCATCACTGAGTCTGGCAAAAGAGTGATTCTGGTAACTTCTGTTCCAAGGTTGTACTGAGGCTGATTAACCTACTCGTTGGTTATTTAAATTGTCAAAGCTTGAACCCCAAATTATTCTCTCACACAGCTACTGTGATTACACTCACCAAGCCTGCAAAATGCATATGCACACTGACTAGAACTGAGGTATTTCATAGCTGGCCACAGTGCGGGGGGGAGCTTGGGGCTCTGGTGGGCGGAAGGGAGGGGGCCAGGGGCTAGCCTTCCTGAACCGGTGGTTCACGCGCCACTCATGCCCTATCCCAGAGTGCCTATCACCCTTCCCCGCCCCATGTCAACACTCTAGCCCTATGAATGAGTTGCACTGTGGGAAAACTCTACTGCCCACCCCGTTTCCTAACTGTGGTGATGTTATTGATGGGACTCAGGTGCTCATAAGGAGCATATGAGTACATAACCTGCATAATTAGCTCCTTTGGTGGCTGTCTCAGTAGAATGACAGCAGTGTGAGAAGGCTTTATACTGAATTACCATCTAATCTGAGAATTAGAATATCAGGATTGGAAGGGACCTCAGGAGAGCATCTAGTCCAACCCCCTGCTCAAAGAAGGACAAATCCTCACACAGTTTTGTTTTTTTACCCCAGTTCCCTAAATGGCCCCCTCAAGGATTGAACTCACAACCCTGGGTTTAGTAGGCCAATGCTCAAACCACAGCTCTCCACCTTTAGGCTGAGTCCCATTAGCAGGAAAATGCCCCTATGCACCTGTTCTGAGGACAATTAGGCCATCAGTCTCCAGGGCTATCAAACTATCAAAATTAAACTTTGCAATTCTTAATTTTTAAAATGGGATGTTCAGTGAAGGTGTTTTTGTTTGATTTTATTTATTTATTTATTTTTGTCTCTTTGTTTTGAAATTTGACGTAAAATGTAGGTTTCAGAGGAAAAACACATGCACGCCCCAGCCTGGCTGATGCCGGCTGCAGAGAGGTGAAGTGCATCACCAGGATTGGGGTGCAGTGTGCTCCAGCACTGCGCAGGGATCCTTATTCCTGACCCCACTGCATCCCAGAAGGTAGGGGTAAGGGATCACCGAGAGGCTGCGGGGAAGTTTTGGGGCTGGCTCCCACTCACTGTCCCCATGGTGTATGCTGTCCAGGCGCCTCTGCACATGCAGCCCCAGGGAGGACCCAGGAGCAAGGGACAGAGAGTAGAGGGGGACCAAGTGGCTGCCCTGAAGGGACGTGGAGCACGATTGAGGGAGGGATGACCCTCAACATCCTGGCAGCCAGAAGCCTCATCCCACCTGTCAACTTTGCTCCCAGCTCTGGACAAGCTCTGCACAGCAGCCAGGAGGAATCAAAGCCACGGGGAAGTTTTAGGGCTGGCTCCCACTTACCTCCCTCACCGTGCATGCTGTCCGGGCACCCCTGTACACACAGCCCCAGGGCAGGCAGGGGGAGCCAGAGAGCGGAGGAGGACCAAGCAGCTGCTCTGCAGAGAGAGGGAACAGCAGGGATGGGGATCATCCCTCCCCCGGCCATGCTGAGCTGGAAACTGTGCTGCTTCCCCTCCCTGCAGGGCAATAGACTGCGCCACAGATTGTCAGCATAGAGAGGACCAAGGAAGTTGCCCCAGGGAACTCTGGGATACATCTGGAGGACTTCTGGGACCCAAGTCAAGCTGGGGCTGCATGCACACAGGAAAGCAATAGGGCTTGGACCGTTCAACCCTGCAGGATCCTGGGACCCTAAGTTCAAGCCCTTGGTTAACCCAATTGGTGTGTGGCTGCAAGGGGGGTTAGGCTTGAGCCCTTATCTCTCTGTGCTTCATATCCCCATTGGTAATGTGGGGATGATACTATCTTTCCCTTTAGATTGTAAGCTTTTCAGTGAAGGCATTGTTTCTTATAATGTATAGGTACAATGTGCTGAGGACAATAGGGTTCCAATCTTGGTTGGAGCTCTAGGCACTACGGTAATAATAATAATTAATAATTACCAGTATACCACATAATTTCTGTATTTATTTAATCAATAAAGTTAATAGTTTTCATTTATTGTATTGCTTTACAATATACCCAGAAGATTTACAAACAAAATGTTTACAATTCTTTGTGATTTGTGACCTTTAATATTTCATTTGAATGGTAGAGAAGAAGCTAATATAATGATTTATCTACTTATTGGAAATCATAACATTTCATCTGGCTGTGTTCTCTTGCCACAGACTATACTACCCTCATTCATTTCTTTCAGTATTCTGTGTCCCAGTTTTGTTAGAAATATGTTAATCTGTTTCACTCTGCCTCTGATCATGGTGTGTAAGTGACTAATAATTTAAGATCTATTATTAGCTCTCCCCACACTGTTAATCAATGTCATATTATTATTTAAAGCAGTGTGAAACTATCCATGGCTATTCTCTCTAAAGCTGTAAAAAGTTAAAACTAGTAACAATTCTGATGTTTCAGCTATTTCTAAAAAAAAGGTCACTTGACAAACTGTTAGGTATTAATCAAACTGTGCAATAAGCATTGTATTTAAATGTAATATGTGGATTGCACAGCAATTCGGAAATAGCTGGTACTTTTTATGGTCCTTTTTAAAGAGAGATGATAATTAAAATAAGTAATAAAGTAAATTGAGCAGGATAAAAATATGATCACATATAACATTACCTTCTACATTTGGCTTATGAGTGGGAATTTGGCTCAAGGAAAATATATGCCAGATTCTGTGCATTCTACAATGGAAATGATTCAGTAGAATTTATTAATTATTGCTATTGTGATTGTATCCTTGTACAAAGATTAGGTCCCCATTGTACTGAGCACTGTACAAACAAATAATACAAAAACAGTCCCTGCCCTAGAGAGCTCACAATTTAAGATTTAGACAATATGTAACAGGTAAATAAACAAAAAAATTGGAGGGATGGAGGTGGGAGAAAAAGGTAAGAGTAGAGATGGATATATTGCCTAAGTTAGTAAGTACAGTAGTCACAGGTGGTTGCCAGATGGTAGTGATTGTTACTGTGATGCCTACAACATATACTATGTAAGTTGTTTAGTCCTCTGTGATGGATAGTGTTCTGCAGAATTCATACCTCCTGACTTTCTCAGGGTGCTCTTTGATGGGGTGAATAGCTGTTATACACTATGAAGCTAAAGAAGGGGTTGGTGCAGGATCAAAGAGACACAATGGAAGTGGTTCAGTTAAGCACGCCTGCAGCTACTTAAAAGACTTCTGCTTGGAAGTCTGAGCTTGGAAGATAGGGTACTAAGGAAAAGAAGAAAGCTCTCCCTAGGAGCCTTGAGGAAAAGGCTCAAGAAGCTGTAAGCCAACAGATCCTGGCAATGGCTGAATCTGTGGAAGATAAATAGTCTTGTGTGCAGTGTTGTTATAGCAGTGTCAGTCCCCCCAAAACCTCCCCCAGCTTTGCAACCATCTCCCCCGCTTGCGCTATGTCAGGGTCAGGTACAGCCTCACCCCGAGTCTGCGTCCCGGAGAGGAACAGGGGCTGCAGGGTGATCTCCCACCTCTGTGCAGCCAGTCGCCTATGCTCCCCACTGCCATGCTGGAGCCTGCACATTTATTTACTGACAAATAAAATTTTCAGAATTTGGCAGAATTTTAAAATTTGCACAGAATTTATTTTTGGTGCAGATTTTTTTTTTTTGATTCAGAATTCCCTCATGAGTAGGTGTTTTTATCTTTTATCATTTTCCTGTGTGAATTCATTCGAGAACAAAGTGACTGTCTGGTTTTATCCATATAGTTATTATTGGGGCATTTAGTGCACTGGATGAGTACCCACATGTTGTGGTAGGCCTGTGTAGGACAAATGTATCTGGAAAGGTGTGTTGTGGGGGGTGTTGATCATTGTAACCGTGGAAATATGTCTGCAGGTTTTGCATCTGTTGTTCTGGCAGGGTCTGGTGCTGCTTTGAGTTGGTGAGTCCTGCTCTATAGGGAGTCTTGGCAGACAACTGGTATCTCTGTACACTGATTAGTGGTTTTCACTAGAATTAGTTGAAATACACCATCCTCTGGTCTTTCTTTTGGAGTGAGGTACAATAAGCCCTTGCAGAACTTTTTGTTCTGACTTTTTGTTCTGAAGAAAACTGGACAGTGGGATGAACCATTAAAGAACCACCTTCCATACTCTCTTCACCCACACACACAAAAAAACATTAAGAAATCCACTCTGTGAACCTGAATAAAGACCTGCTGGGACTCCTTAAACAGCTGGGGCCGACTGAGGACTGAGAGAGAGAGAGAGACAAACACACACACTGTAGATAAGATCCAATCATAGCCCCTTCCTGGGATTTGCTGTATCAATAATTTAAATCCCAACAAATGTAAACTTCTTGCCCGAGCTTATTCCTGAATGTGGCTATTTCTATGGTTGTTCCCTATAGGCCCCTTTTGTCCTGGGCTCCTTCTGTTTTAGCAGGACACTCAGAGTTTCCAGGGTTAGAGGTAACAGACCTCATTTGGTCTGGCTGTCAATAAGGCTAGATATTTTCCCTGTTTCTTAGATGAAGGAACTGAAAGTAAGCAGCTTGCTTAAGGCCACACAAAGTCAATGGCAGAACCAGGATTAGGACATGAGACTTTCAAGATTTCAATTCTACGTTCAATCAACTAGACCACAATGCCCCTCTTTCTACTAATGTGTCAGCATGTGGATACTTGCCTTGCACTTATATGTCAAAGGTTTCTTTCCTGAAGAGGATTCCAGTGTCTATGGGCTGATCTACATTGGCAGCACTTTGTCACTGTAGCTCTACTGGTATATATGGGGGAGGGATAGCTCAGTGGTTTGAGGATTGGCCTGCTAAACACAGCGTTGTGAGTTTAATCCTTGAGGGGGCCACTTAGGGATCTGGGGCAAAATCAGTATTTGATCCTGTTAGTGAAGGCAGGGGGCTGGACTCAATGACCTTTCAAGGTCCCTTCCAGCTCTAGGAGATAGGATATCTCCATTAATTTATTTTATTTTAAATTTATATTATACTGGCAAGGTGTCCCATTATGGATGTGCCTTATACCCACAAAACTGTTCTTTTGCTGACATAGCCTTGTCATAACTAAGCCCTTTTATTCTAGAGAATTAAACGTTTGCCAGTTTACAGCCCAGGAAACTGATGACGCGGAGTGGCCTGCAGGTGTCTACTATGAAGGAAAAAGGAATGGTGGCGTGGAAGAGGTGAACCTCTCCACGACCCTGGGACGTCTGCAGCGACAGCAGATAAAGGAGCTGTGCACAAGCTTTGCACCGATTTTCTCAGCCACTCCAGGGCGGACCGAACGGGCATACCACTCCATTGACACAGGTAATGCTCACCCAATTAGAACCCCACCCTACCGGGAGTCACCTCATGCCCAAGCGGCTATACAAAGGGAGATCCAGGACATGCTACAGATGGGTATAATCCGCCCCTCTACCAGTGCATGGGCATCTCCAGTGGTTCTAGTTCCCAAACCAGATGGGGAAATACGCTTTTGCGTGGACTACCGTAAGCTAAATGCTGTAACTCGTCCTGACAACTATCCAATGCCACGCACAGATGAGCTATTGGAAAAATTGGGACATGCCCAATTCATCTCTACTTTAGACTTAACCAAAGGGTACTGGCAAGTACCACTAGATGAACCCGCTAAGGAAAGGTCAGCCTTCGTCACCCAGGCAGGGGTGTGTGAATTCAATGTACTCCCTTTCGGGTTGCGAAATGCACCCGCCACCTTCCAAAGACTTGTAGATGGTCTCCTAGCAGGATTGGGAGAATCTGCAGTTGCCTACCTCGATGATGTGGCCATTTTTTCTGATTCATGGACAGAACACCTGGAGCACCTGAAAAAAGTCTTTGAGCGCATCCGGCAGGCAGGACTAACTGTTAAGGCTAAAAAGTGTCAAATAGGCCAAAACAGAGTGACGTACCTGGGGCACCAGGTGGGTCAAGGAACTATAAATCCCCTACAGGCCAAAGTGGATGCTATCCAAAAGTGGCCGGTTCCAAAGTCAAAGAAACAGGTCCAATCCTTCTTAGGCTTGGCCGGATATTATAGGCGATTTGTACCACACTACAGCCAAATCGCCGCCCCGCTGACAGACCTAACCAGAAAGAAACAGCCAAATGCAGTTCAGTGGACTGATAAGTGTCAAAAGGCCTTTAACCAGCTTAAGGCAACACTCATGTCTGACCCTGTGCTAAGGGCCCCAGACTTTGACAAACCGTTCCTAGTAACCACAGATGCTTCCGAGCGAGGCGTGGGAGCAGTTTTAATGCAGGAAGGACCAGATCAAGAATTCCATCCTGTCGTGTTTCTCAGCAAGAAACTGTCTGAGAGGGAAAGCCACTGGTCAATCAGCGAAAAGGAATGCTACGCCATTGTGTACGCGCTGGAAAAGCTACGCCCATATGTTTGGGGACGGCGCTTCCAACTACAAACAGACCATGCTGCGCTACAGTGGCTTCATACCGCCAAGGGGAATAACAAAAAACTTCTTCGGTGGAGTTTAGCTCTCCAAGATTTTGATTTTGAAATACAACACATTTCGGGAGCTTCTAACAAAGTGGCTGATGCACTCTCCCGGGAAAGTTTCCCAGAGTTAACTGGTTAACAATTGTTCTTGTAATGAAACATATTGTTAGTTTTTATATAATCAGTAGTATGTCTAAAGGTACATGTGTCTTGTTAACTCTGTTTTCTCCTAGAACTCCAGGAAGAAATCACAGCCAGTGTGGAACCGAACGTCCAACACTATCTGTGATTTGGGGGGCGTGTCATAACTATAAAGGGAAGGGTGACAGCCATACTGTGTACAGTACTAAAGTCCCTCCTGGTCAGAGACTCTAAAATCCTTTTACCTGTAAAGGGTTAAGAAGCTCGGGTAACCTGGCTGACACCTGACCCAGAGGACCAATAAGGGGACAAGATACTTTCAAATCTTGGGGGGGGAAAGGCTTTTGTGTGTGTCCTTTGTTTAAGGGGTTGTTCGCTCTTGGGACTGAGAGGGACCAGACATCAATCCAGGTTCTCCCCATCTTTCTAAACAAGTCTCTCTTATTTCAAAATTGTAAGTAAAAGCCAGGCAAGGCGTCTTAGATTTACTTTGTTTTCTCAGCTTGTAAATGTACCTTTTACCAGAGTGCTTATCTTGTTTTGCTATACTTTGAACCTAAGACAGAGGGGATTCCTCTGAGCTCTTTAAGTTTGATTACCCTGTAAAGTTATTTTCCATACTGATTTTGCAGAGATGATTTTTACCTTTTTCTTTAATTAAAAGCCTTCTTTTTAAGAACCTGATTGATTTCTCCTTGTTTTAAGATCCAAAGGGGGTTTGGATCTGTATTCACCAGGAGTTGGTGAAAGGAAGGAGGGGGGAAGGGTCAATTTCTCCTTGTTTAAGATCCAAGAAGTTTGGATCTGCATTCACCAGGGAATTGGTGAAAGGTTTCTCAAGGCTTCCCAGGAAGGGAATCCATCGAGAATGGTGGCAGCGGGACCAGAGCTAAGCTGGTAGATAAGCTTAGCAGTTTTCATGCAGGCCCCTACATTTGTACCCTAAAGTTCAAAGTAGGGATACAGCCTTGACAAGCCTATTCAAGCCACTCTGGCTCTCCTGAGCAAAATAATCTATATTAAACACACAATTTTGGTGGTATAACTGTTTTTAGACTAGGAGGTTTTGCTGGCACAGCTATGTGGATCACAGATCACATCTTGGCCTGGTCTACGCTACAACGTTAGGTCGATGTAAGTCACCTTGCATTGACCTCATTGTGTCAACACTCAAATTTGTCTCCTTCTATGTAAGCACCCATTTTGGTGACACATAAGACCACCTCCCCAAATGGCATTGAGCCAGGGTTGACGTAGTGTGGGCGTTGCAGTGTGAGTGTAGAAACCACGTGACATATGTGAATGTTAACAGTCCTCTAACAGCTGTCTCAGAATGCCTAACACTTACCATTCTGGTTACAGCTGTGAACTCCACTGCCCAGGAGTCACAGAGGCTGAAAGTTGTTCCCCCTCCCCCGTCCCCACCCTTTTCTCTGACTCCAGTTTAGTGAGCACATCCAGCAGCTCTCCTTTTTTATGCAACTGACTGTGCTGGCTACAGGCTCCACAGGCTCTTCTCTGGAGTAGATTATGAGGTATTGGATCTCTTGGGTCTGTGGGGAAAAGAGACTGTGCAGGCACAGCCATGGAGCAGTCATAGAAACGTGACATCTATAAGCTGATTGCATGGTGGATACAGGTAAAGTGGTACAACAGGGATCAACAGCAGTGCTGTGTGAAAGCAAAGGAACTGCAGCAGGCATACCAGAAGGCCTCATCACATTACAGTGACTGACTATTAAAGTGCACTTTCAAGACCTCCCTCAGCTGCATATCTCCGTGTTGAGCTCTTCTAATAGCCCCTGTGTCTCGCTGTGCAAACTCTGCAGACAGCTGCTCCACCTCTGCTCTCCACTCCAGCGACAGCTTTTCCCCCTTGGGTCCTGCATATTATCTGTGAGGCAAACAGGCAGCTATAACCATTGGGATATTTTTCTTACTGATAGCCAATCTTGTGTAAACAACGCCAGCGTCCCTTCAGTCTACTAAAAGGACATTCAGCAATCATTCTGCACCTGGTGAGCCAGTAGTTAAATCTTTCCTTGGTGCTGTCGGGGTTGCTGCTGTGTGGCTTCATGAGCCAGGATCACTATTGGCATTTCAGCATTGCTATTGGTAATCTGCTGGTTCGGAGAGAGTGTGCCTGTTTGCAGCTTTCTGAACAGTCTGTGTTCTTAAAGATGCAAACATCAAGCACCTTCCCTGCCCAGCCAATACTGATGTCAGTGAAACATTCCCTGTGATCCACCAACGCTTGCATATCTATAGAAAAGTAGCCATTTCTGTTGATGATACTCTGTGGCAAGGTGGGCAGGGATATGGCACCATCTTTCGCCCCATCACACTTCGGGAATCCCATTGCTGCAAATCCATCCACTATGTCCTGCCCGGTGCTGAGGGTCACAATCCTGCAAAGCCGGAGACAATTAATGGCTGTGCACACTTGCATGACAACAGCCCCCACTGTGGATTTTCCAACTCCAAAATGATTTCCCATTGACCAATAGCAATTTGGCATTGCAAGTTTCCACAGTGTGATCGCCACTCACTTCTCCACTGTCAGTGCAACTCTCATTTTGGTCCCAGGGCTGGGGTGAGGTTCACACACAGATCCAGGAATGTGGCCTTTCACATCCAAATGTTCTTCAGCCACTGCTCATCGTCCCAAACCTGCATTATGATGTGATTCCACCAATCAATGTACATTTCTCAGACCCAGAAGTGGTGCTCCCCTATCTGCACTGCTCCATGAATACCACCAACAACCTTGAACTGGTTTTCACTGTGTCCCACAGCAATATGTCCTCCACAAAATCATTATGCTGCATGGGTTTGTGGGATTTAAAAAAAAGGCATGAAGATTATGGGATTGAGAAAGTTGCAGATGGAAACTTGAGCCCTTGCTCCCAGTTACCGCTGCGTGACTCATTTCTGCCCCATCATGCATGGCCACTGTTTCCCAGAAGACAGTGCGCTGGACTATTGTGAGTTGCATACTGTGATACCTACTCATAACACAGACGCTCCAGGTGAATACGGCAGTGCCAACGCGAGGAACCATGTGTGCATGCACATAAGTGATATACTAACAGTGGCAGCTTCATACCAACGCAACTAGTGTTGAGCAAAGTTTGTTGTGTAGACATGGCCCTTGTTGCACCACTGACCAACATAGTTATGCTGGCAAAAGTTTGTAGTGTGGGCCTGGCCCATATATTTCAGAAAAGTAACTAAAGAAACAAAACAAAAAACTGCCTTCTTCATTTAGTAAAGAATGCATTTATTTTCTAGGAATGATTGCATTCAATTTAATGTTGGCATCTAGCACATGGCAACAGTTATATGACAACGTGAATTGAATTCCTTTGTGCTAAGACAGGAGCATAATATTAATGAAATCTAAAGGCTCCATGACTAACATTAAATTCTTTTTTTTTCAGGTTTATTGCCCAAATTCATGATGAATTGTTGTTTGAAGTGGAAGATTCTCAAATTCAGGAATTTTCAGGTTAGTACAGTCTAAAACTTTTTTTCATTTATTTTCTTATCAGAATACTTTCAATTTGTGAGTATAAAAAGTTGGCACAAGAGCAGGACCCACATTTCTCTTCATGATTTACAAAACATGTACAGTGCAGACTTTTCTGAGGTTTTTCCAACACTGTCTATGTGATATACAAAATCTTATATACTGCAGCTTATCTGGAATTAATCAAAACACCACTGATTTGAATGAATGAACCCCGAGAAGAAAAATAAAAACAGTGTGGAGCCTAAAAACAGTAAAATAGTAACCGTTTCTATAATGGTTCAGAAGACCTGAAAAGAAAAGGGAGAAAATAAGTCTGAAAGCAGTTATTTAAATAGAAGAAATGAACAAAAATGGTTGAAATTTCCAAGAAATATAAGGTTAAATAGTAAGATTGACCCAATGCAAAAGAAATACTGAAATCCTTAATGTAGTTAGTGCCTATTAGTTTCCTGCTTTTTTTCTGCTTTTTTTACACTGAGAACTTTATGATGGATCTTCCAGGCTAAGGATCAGTTGAGTTCCTGCCTAAATTTGTATCCTGTAACCTGGCATACTTCCAAGCATTGTTTCCTAATCTAGAGATTGCTTCTGCATCTGGTTCAGATTTAGCTAGCCAAGAAGGGCACTCATGAGGCTGCAGGGTCTCTTCTCCTTAAGTGGTGAAATTATTTCTGTGAGGCACTAAATGTTTGTTCACAATCTTCAATCTAGTTTGAAGCTGAACAATACCCTTGGCTAAGATAATCAGTATAAGGTTATGAATCGTTTCTACTAATTGGCACAAGAAATATTTTCCACTGTAACCTAAGCCTCCCAAATAAAAATGAAGTTAACCTTTCTCTGTTGTGTTAATTTAAACAATGTAATTTGCTTTATGAGTCTCACTTCATCATGATTCCCCTTATGAGTATTAGTTCATAAGGAGAACAGAGACTGTCCACCTAATCAAAACAAAGAACATGAGAAATATTTAAGCTCACTTTATGGGGGCAATGTAATGAATTAGGTTAATGTACTAGTGTTTGACCTCTGAATACAGGAGTTCAAATCTGGTTTGAATTATAAAACCACTATATCATTCAGCACAGATTACAGAAGAGGACAATGGCTGAGATGAGAGTTTCCGAGTTACACACAGTAGTGCAGTCATTGGCCCAGATCTGTGGGGAAACGTACAGACTTTTCCTTCTCTATTTTAGGCCTGTTTTCATTAGCAGTAAAATTATTCCAATAAGATAAAAAGTAGATCAATCACCCAGACCTACCACCATTCTATTTTTATTGGGTCAAATTCTGATCTTTGTTACACTAGTGTGAATCTGTAATAACTCCAGTAAGATCAACGGAGTTATATCAAGTATGACTGAGAGAAGAATTTGGCCTATTATATGCAGAATAGTCTTAAATTATCTCAGTATAACTAATAAGAATATAATTTTTTCACTAAAATCAGGAAGAAAACTATTAAACTGTTAAATATTTTCTAAAATGTAAAATGAACTCAATGATCAAAAAAGTGAAGGACTTATGGCACTAAATCTAGGCAGTTACAGTGTATAATGCTTTTAAGATTGTGCAAGCTTCTTCCACTGTGTACCTCTCTGCTGACTAGCAACACCCACGTCGTCCCAGTCCTGAATCTCTACTGTTCAAAGGTTGATGATTGTGTGAAATTGTACAGTGTTTTTAATATCATGATGTTGACAGACATATATTGAGGATTTAGATAAGGCCACCAGACTCATTTTCAGATGTAACCTCATTCATGTCTCCACATGAGAGAGACTAAAGTATTAATATTCTTTGTCACTGAAGCCGGAGCTGGTTTTCTAAGCCTAGATTGTGCTGGAGTCTCAAACAGCTCCTGGTTCATAGCATGGCTGGACCCTGCCTCGCCCACAATATCTCCCCCCTCCTCCTTCTCACTGTTCATGGCAGGGATGTCTGTCAGAGTTTCTCCAAGGTATCCAGGATGGTCTGCAGGGTGCTGGTGGTGTCTCCACCAAGTGTGTCATGCAACTCTTTGTAAAAACGGCAGGTCTGCGGCTCAGCACCAGATCAGGGCTTTCACTTGATCTAAGGGAAAGAAAAAGAAGCAGCTTCACATGCAACAATTGTGGAATGAGATTCAATAATAATCTCCTCCTCATCTCCACTGGCCTCTGTATTTCCTCCAAGACCAAATGGAGAATGAGCAGATAGTTATAATTCCTCAGACCTCACTAGGGAAGAAAGGGCCAGTCAGATTCAACAGATATCTCTCAACTTCTCAGAAGCCAAACCTTTTGATACAATGACATCAAAACATTCAGCTAACTCTCTGAACTTGTCTAACTATAAAGGATGGTTGGGAAAGAAAGCAATGTTTTAAAACAGGAAATAATGAAAAGCACTTCTTATCAGTGAGAATATACCAAGGTAATGAAATTTGATGCTAACCATGTTATGTCTGTTAGACTTTCTAAATCAGAATTCATATCTTGGAGATTGGTGCCTAAAATTGATCCTCCATCAGCTTTCTGTAAAAAAAAACAAAACAAAAAAAAAAAACCTCCCCCGCCCCTCATTTCTCATAAAGGATTCACTGACTTTGCAGGAACTACTGTCCACACCTCTGACATGAAGTGTGGCACCTCTTCTAAACTCCTAACTGCTGCCATATATTCCTTCTGTGCTTCCAGAGAGATTATGATTAGGCTTATTGATTTTTAAAAAGTCTCCAGGCACAAGAATTTAAGGAGGATTTAAAAAGTACAAGATTTAATTTCTTTTGAAACAGAGTTGGGATTTTTTGTTTGTTTTTAAGATGCATCAGTTGATATATTGTCTTTTCTATCTCAGAATCTGGATTTCAGGGTACTAGCAGGAAGAATCCTTTATATTTAGTGGTGCCACTTCAAATTCATATCTTTCTTCTTTTCCCTCTAATTTCAAAAATGACTTGGCATTCTAACATAATTATGAGGTATAATCTTTATCGGATAGCAATAAAATATAGAGAGCCTTGCAAATCTGCAGATATCCACTTTATATTTGCAGATATCTGCACCTGCGGATGCCGATGCAGTTGTATTGTTTGCCATCTTTGCAGATCGCAGATCGGATGTGGATATAATTATTCAGATTCAGCTAATACCAGTGAAAGTTTACTTTGCTTTTATATCACGTTGTCAGTTCATCAGCGAAAATTGAAATCATCACTGTGTCACCTCTCTGCACTTCCTTGCCAGTTGCCTCCAGAAAAGATTCCAAACTCTGTATTTGAAAAGCCAATGAAGAAAGAAATTCAAAATAAATTAAGTGCTGGTGCATACAGTTTGAAGGGAAATAGAAAGGCAAATCACCAATTTGGAATACATTCAGATTACTTATTCATGAAAACGGAGATACTGTGGCTGGATGTGTCACATGTGTCGCATGCAAAAAAGTCTGTGCTTTTAGTAGCCATAAAACCGGTACTTCAAACTTACTTAAACATAAATATAGTCTGGAATTGGGATCCAGTTTACTGAAGATATTCACCAAGAAATGTGTCATTATCAGACAAACATGAAGAGAACCGTGACTCAGGAATTGTTGAAGTTTGTAGCAACAGACATAAGACCTTTCAAGGTAGTCAGCGGTGAGGGATTCCTTGCATATTCTCAATCTTTGATTAACATGGGTGCCAAATGGATGCACATGAGCTAATACCACATACCACAACATTACCCTCGATCTGTGGACGGATGATTACAGAAAAGTTGCCTATTTGGGAGTAACTGTTCATTACACAGACCCGCAACAGTTGGGAATGGTGGAGCAGGTGCTTTGTGTGACTCAGTTTGACAGCGGGAAACCAAACACTGCAGAGAACCTTTTATTCTGTTATGCTGTTATTCAAGCACTCAGAAGATTTGATATACACAGCATTACCAACCAGATGGTTTTCGTTATGGACCAGGGAGCAAATGTGGTGGCAGTCCTGAAGTCCTATGTGTGAATAAGCTACTCAGCGCACATTATAAATACTGTACTTGAGCACACTACCAAACCGGGAAACCAGAAAGAGGAAGCAGTAACCGAACTGGTCCACGCAAGCCAAAATCTCATTAATTACTTCAGGAGATCTGGACTTCAAAGCAGACTGCAGAAGTCTCTGAAAGGAGATGTTGAAACACGATGGAACAGCAAACTACTCATGTTTAAGATAATCGAGGAGCAGTAGGACAGAATATATGAAATTTTGACAGAAGAGGGGTATACTCAGCTCATTGATAGCATTGACCACAACATGTCGAGCATCTTAATAGAATTCCTGCAGCCCTTCAAGGAAGCAGCATATACACGAGAGCAACCACCACAGCCCAGTCTCCAGTTGGTGCCAATTTGGTACAAAAGGCTGAAAAAGCATCCCCATCCTTCTGTCACTGATGAAGATAGTCTAAGTCAACTTAAATCCAAAGCATTGCATAATCTCATTGAAAAGTTTGAAATCAAGCCTATGCACAGAGTAGCGGTTTTCCTGCACCCACGAATGAAGAGGATGAAAGTTTTCACTGAAGAGGAGAGAGAGAAAGTTTATCACAAGAAGCTTGTCTCATTGCAGGAGAAAAATATTCCTGCAATGAATCTTATCCTTCTTTCGTCAGCTACACAGACACCATCACCAAGAGAGACAAAATGGTCACATACCGAGTTTGAGGAATTGGATAGCGAGTGTGGAAATGACGATGATGAAGTGTCAAAGTATATCACCCTGAAGCTGACAAAGAATGAAGATGAGCAACTGCTGGAGTGGTGGAGACAACACAAGCACAGTTTTCCCCTTCTCAGTTGAGTTGCATGGTTTGTGCATTCCATTCCTGTATCCAGTGCACCCTCCGAGAATCTCTGCTCAGTCTCTGCTTACACAATTAATGAGAATCATACTTCACGTAAGCCAGAAACTGTGGCTGATTTAATGTTTTTACACAGTAGTATTTCAAAGAAAATCAGTTGTCCCAAGGAAGACATTTAAGACAAAGTCCCTCAATTCAGGGCTGTTATAAGTCACAAGCTAAATAGGCATCCAACTTTTTTATTTTATAGTTCAGTTTGTAATTTTGAGTATTATTGACTTGAGATGTTTATTTTATTATTTTTTATGTAAAAGGCTATTTGTTCTGATGCATGTTATATAATAAGATTGATGTTTAAAATAGTAGTAATAACAATAATAGTGTGCCCATTTATTAAGCCTTATAGCTTTCTTATATAGTACACATTCATGCACACAAATGCTCCTCCTAAGAGATACGGTGCAATGAGATAGGGTACTGATGCGGGTACAGGTGCAGATACGGATACATATAAAGGTGGAGCGCAGATCGTGGGTCGGATACAAGACAATTATTGAGGATGCAGATCCAAATTTTTGTATCTATGCAGGGCTCTAAAAATATAACCCAAGTTTTTAAATGGTTTTGGAACTGATTGTTCTTCAGGAAATCCCCAGATATCAGTAGATTTAGATTCATATCAACTCCTTCAATTTTTCATACTAATACTCAGGCAACCATGTCTTCTACAAGCACAGAAATCAATAAATGACAGATTCATTATTTTCAAGATCTGGGATACATAGTAAATATGGAGAAATGTCTTTGATACCAGTTCCAAATCTGTCTCATTTAGGGGTTGATTTTGATACCTGTAAAGTAGTTACTGGCCCTATCTCAGAGAGTAAAAGCAAATAACATCAATGCACAAAATGTTATATTTGCATCACAGCAAGAGGTGTAGTAATGGTGTTAGGTCTGATAATCTCTTGTATAAACTTAGGCTGAAATCCTGGCCCCACTGTAATATTCAGTGATTTCAATGGGGTAGGATTTTACTGATAGTTCCTTAGTGCCATCTCCACTCAAATTCCTTAAAGTCATATCGAACCTCTCCATGGTAACAGAATAGGAATAGCTGGTCCTTAAGTGTCACTGTTCCAAAAGCAATCAAAGCATCCTTGGTAAAATGAGCAGTCCCAGAAAATCTGGGGAAAGGACTCTCTCTGGTTTATTATAACAGGTACTTCTATAAAAGTCTGGAAGCCATTAGTATTCAGCCTATGGTTTAGATAGAAAAACAGGAGTAATATAAACTTTCTCAAATTTATAGCAGTCAATGTCATTGCACTTGTAGCCATGAAACATTGTCCTCGTCACATACTAATTCTGATAATGTCACAGTACATTAACAGAAGCTTGTTTGAACAACAATAATAAAGTTCACCTTCACCTTGTAGCTGATCATGAAAGCAGAATAGGCATGGTCAAGATTTCATTATCCCACAGAATGAGCGCTGAATTCCTAAGTGTTTATCTTCTGTGTTAAATACTAAGGAAACCACCACTGACTTGTTTGCACCAGTGAGAATCCATCTCCTTCTCATGTTTTCCAGTCATTTTAAGGCAGCGGTTCCCTGCAGCGGCACACCTTGATACCTTTAATTATTTTGAGGCCCACTACCGTATTGTCTCCAAATGGACTAACCCTCTTATCGCCAGGATTTAAGCTGTTTACCACCCTTGCCATTCACAGTCTGTACGATACAGTTACTGAGCAGGGTGGGCAAACTTCTTGGCCTGAGATCCACATTTGGGTGGGGAAATTGCATGCAGGGCCATGAATGTAGGGCTGGGGCAGGGGGTTGGGGGGCAGGAGGGAGCACGGTGTGCAGGAAGGGGCTCAGGGGGCAGGAGGCGGGGTGCAGGAGATGGTACGGATTGCGGGAGGGGGTGCAGGGCAGGGGGTTGGGGTACAGGAGGGGGTGCAGAGTGCAGGGGGGCTCAGGGCAGGCGGAGGAGTGCAGCAGGGGGCTCAAGGCAGGAGGTTAGGGGGCTCAGGGCAGGGGATTGGGGTGCGGGGTGCAGGAAGGGTTCGGGGTGCAGACTCCAGCCCAGCGCCGCTTACCGGGGTGGCAGTGGGGCTAAGACAGGCTCCCTGCCTGCCCTGGCCCCATGCTGCTCCCGGAAGCAGCTGGCACCACGTCCCTGCGGCCCCTGGGGTGCGTGGGGGAGAGTCACAGAGGGCTCCGTGTGCTGCCCTCGCCTGCAGGTACCTCCCCCGAAGTTCCCATTTGCCGCAGTTCCCCGTTCCTGGCCAATGGGAGCTGCAGGGGGGCAGTGTCTGCAAGTGAGGGCAGCGCACGGAGCCCTCTGCCCCTCCCCAACCCCTAGGCACTGCAGGGACGTGGTGCTGGCCATTTCCAGCAGCAACACGGGGCCCGCAGCGCCACAGGGTTGACAATCCAGCAGGCCGGATCCAAAGCCCTGAAGGGCAGGATCTGGCCCATGGCCGTTAGTTGGCCCACCCCCATGTTAGTCTAACATCATTAACTTTATTGTGCGGACTGTGACAAGTATTTTTAGTCAATTCACTCATTCACACCAAGTCCCCAATTCTGCCTCCCAGCTTCCCCACCCCCACCAGTTCTGCCTCCCAGCTCCTCCACCTCACACCCTGACCTCACCCCCGAGTTCAGCCCCTCCTGGGGTTCTTCCCCACTCCCAACCCTGGGGGGCTGCAGCAAGAACCCTGCTCCCCTTCCAAGCTTGGGGTGGGGGCTCCAGGGGCTCTTCCCTCCAACCCCCAGCCAGCAGCTGCTGAAGGGAAGGGGACAGGTAGAGGAGCTGACTGGTTGCTCACAGGAGCGGAGGGGAGAGGAGAGGGGAGATAGATTAAGCTCTGATTGGTTGCTCTACCCCTGGAGGAAGTGGGGTAGATGACCAATCAGAAGGCAGCTTTCCCCCCTTCCTTCTCTCTCCCCAGCCCCCACTCTGCAGGACTCAAATTTGCTATCTTAATCTCTTTTAGGGAATGGAATGTGATGCATGCATAATACTTGAAAGGGGCATTGTACCAGAGAGCAAAAGTACAGAATGTGATATAGATCTGACACTGATTAAAATACAAGGGAAGGATTTTTTGTTCGCACAGTAGTTTTAAAAAAAATTCTGCAGCACACCTGTTCAGGCCTGATGGCACACCAGTTGGGAAACACAGTTTTAAGGGCCTACTAACCAAAGTAGCAGATGAAAGGTGGGAGTTTCTGCAAATCAGTGAAAGTCAACACACGTGTGCTCCTAACTCATTTAAGTGCTTCTGAAAATCCCTCCACTGGTCTTCATCCCAGATGAGTGCATGATATATAGGATTATGAATATTTGTCAAAATAACTACAAGACTTGCTATTTAAAAATAATACTGTAGTGCAAAGAGCAGTGAGTTCTTGCATCCCTGACATTTGTGTTCAGAGGACATATGGCTGCTGTTTTTCATTACGTGTAGGTCTTGTTTGTCGTACTGTCCACATAAATTACATTTCAAGATATGGAAAAATGCAGCAGAACATGTAACACTATTGATATGCCAACATAAAAGGGGAATTGTAACTGCTCGCAATAAATGGGTCAGATGGGTCCCCAATGTTAAAAAAAATTGTTGTTGGTCTATAGTAACAGAGTTAAATGACAGTTTATAACAGGATCAAAGATGAATGTCACTGGATGATGTCTCTTTACTCACTGATGGTCAGTACTTTGAGAAGCATCAGGGATTGCTAGATGTTCATTACACCCTGTGGAGGGATGGTCCAGTAGTTAGGACATTAGCCTAGCATTTGGGAGATGGCTTCAATTCCCTGCTCCCCTACAGACGACCTTGGGCAAGTCACTTAGCCTCTATGGCACAGATTTCTAAAGGTATTTAGGTGTTGCTGTGCTATGCCTGACTGTTTTAGGTGCCTAAATCTCATTTCCAAAGGGGATTTAGGCACTTAGGAACCAAAGTCTCATTGACAATTGATGGGATTTAGACTCCTAAAAGCCTAAATCCCTTTTGGAAATGAAATTTAGGCTCCTAAATCTGTTAGATGCTGATACTGAATGCAGCAATGCCTAAAGACTTCTAAAAATCTGGGCCTCTGGGTCTCATGTAAAATGGATCTAACAGCATTTCCTTCTCTCACAGGGGTTTTGGGAGGATAAATACATTAAAGATTGTGATTCCCTTTGTGGTCTACTGATGAAATAGGTATATAAAAACTTGGTATTATTACTATGATTATTATTATTATTGTCTTCACTCACCATATGCGTACGTTCCCAACATAATGTCATCAGCAGTGCAAGGAATTTTACTGGGGATTTATGGGCTGTAGGAGGTGAGGACTGGATTTGATTGTCTAATGTAGTAATACACCTCATAAGTTTTGGCCAGCAGATGATTTTGAATCTTTTGAACTTTGTGTACTGCTGTAAAGGGTATATAGTAAGTTGATTTTCCTATAGTTTGGACAGAGACATATGGTGTGTGATGTCACATACTGGACAATTGCTGTATTTGGGTGGGGGGGGGCACATATTCTCCAGACAGGGCCTAACATTCACAGATCCTTGTGTGTGTATATATGCAGTATATTTCTCCATTCAGGGGCCTAGCCAAGCCTTAATTTCAGGAGCCAAACAAGAGGTTGTTTTGCCATTCATTAAAATATCCAAATTTGGCTAGGTCATGCTCCTCCTAATTCATTTAATCAACAAGGATGTGGTGTACACTTGGTGCTAATTCTTATTTGCCCAAGTAGAGGAAATAGCAGTAGAGTTGTTTGGAAACTCTCAGACAGAGATTTTCCCATTAGAGAATGCCAATTCGTCAAAATCAAAATGTTCTACTAACCTGTCTATTTTCCTGCCACCTTGCCCCCGGCTCCTCAGCAGTCTGCTGGCAGGTGGGGGGGGGAGGGGTGCTACCAGATTTCTAGCTCTTCAACAGCCCACCTGGCTGCCTGATGGGGAACCGAGAGCCTGGAAGCCCTGCGAGTGCTGCTGTCTCCCAAGCTGCCAGACTCGCAGCTCAGCCCCGATTCCCAAGGCTTTCTGGGGCCGTAGCTCTGGGGCTTGGGATCCCAGAGCTTTCCCTTTCCTAGAGAATTTTGAAATTTTGGGACTTTGTTTCAAACTGGAACTAAACCACATTTCAAAATATCAAAAACGTCTGTGAAACGGAATTATTTTTCTCCACACAGCTGTCAGTGGCAACATACTTACACATTTCAGCAAATAATAAGTGGTCACCTTGAATGTGTTAATGCCTATAGCGGGACTGTGCCTGTTTTGGAAGAACACAAAATAATCTCCTTACAGTATAGGGATAGTCAGGTGGCTATGACTGTAAGGTCTGGTTTTCTGCTGCATATTCCATATCTGCCCAGCAGATCTGAGAGGTGAGCTTTATCTTTAATAATTACTAAGGAGTGTTCCCTCTTGGAATATATAGAATCATAGAGTTTAAGGCCAGAAGGGACCACCAGATCATCTAGTCTGACCTCCTGTATATCATGGGCCACCAACACTCTCCAGCACCTGCACACTAAACCCAACAACTGAAATTAGACCAAAATATTATAGCCCATGGGAACTAGACTATTGTGTGCCACAGCCAAAGAATAAGAAGGACTGAGGTGCAACAGTGCATAAGGCCCCTACAATAGCAGGGAATTCATTAAGTGACATATGTATACAAATAATCCTGGCAAGTGACCTGCACCCACGCTCTGTAGAGGAAGGTGAAACTCCCCCAAAGTCACTGCCAATCTGACCCAGGGGAGAATTCCTTCCCAACCAGCCAGCTACGTACCTGAGAGAGAGAGAGGATGCTTGGTGCCACCTCAAAGCCCTGGCCCACCAGGCCCAATGTCCTATCTCCAGCTATGGCCATCTCATATGCTTCAGAGGAAGGAGATTGAAAAAAACAACCCAGAATACATTTGGGGGGAGGGGAAATCCCTTCCTGACTCCTGCCAGTGGATGGCTGAAACCCTGAAGCATGAGCTTATAGGAACCCCATAAGATATAAATGGGAAGTGAGCCCCAGGACTGCTGAGGTCTGCTTCCTACCATCGCAAACAACCCTGTCACATACAATTGCACTTATAAATTTGTTCAGCTCTCTTAAAATTAATTAAGTTGCAAGTCCCCACAACTCCTATTCATACCTCATTACACCCATTACTGAGCAGTGCAATTAAGCTGAAGGGCATTTACCACCAAAAATACCTTCTGTGCATTTTTATATAAACTTCTCTTTTTTACTACCTTATCTGTGCTGTGAAATAGCGCAAGTTAATATAATTGTACGGCCATTTTTAGAATTACGTTCTGTCTGTGCATTTTTGGTAGAAGGACTGAATCAAGAAATTTCTTGTCCTTGCATTTATTTTTATATTATATTTGGCATGTAGATTTGGGTAATATTTCATACATTTCAAAAGGTAAAACATTTTCAACAGAAATAATTGTTTTAAATGTAAAACAAACAAACAAACCAACACATACCAGAAAAATCAGACTGAACATAGCCATCTCCTTTTAAAGCACAGTTGGTGTGATGACTCAAGACTTTGTCTTTAGTTATCACAGATCTCAAGTACAGTGTTTTAGGATTTATTTAATGTGAATAAAAATAGTAGGCTTATGGCCAAATTCTGTGAAATCATTATTTACTTAGCTATAATTTGATGCACGTATTGGGAAACTTGCCAACTACATGAGGAAGGGTACATGTTCAAAAGAGGGCTACAATAATTGGAAGGCGAAAAGGAGGAACTGGCCTTCACAAGAAAGTTACAGTTTCCCTTCTCTAAGAATTTTATTTTTCATACTCTCTCATGGATTAAAGCTTTTTGAACAAATTCTTCAATATAATGGGTACAAGCAAGCTTTTGTTCCACATCAGGCATTCATTCCTTCTCTTTGCACCTATTTATAACTTCTTCAGTAAGTATATTTATTCTGAATTTTAGCCAACAAACAATGTAGGTAACGCAACATCTACACGGATACCGCATCGCCCTAACTACACCAACTTTAGCCCTATGCCTCTCGTGGAGGTGGAGTTATTATGTTGGTGTAGTAGGGCATGTACATCGGCAGGAGCAAGATTGTAGTGTAGACACTGACATAGTTAGGTCGACATAAACTGCCTTATGTCGACCTAACTCTGTAGTGTACACCAAGCCTTTGAGAGAGAGAAGATTAAGCATGGATTAGGATTTCACAAGACATAGACTAAAGCCAGTGTAGCGCATAGACAGTGTTGTGGCGGTGGTAACAGCAACAGCCCAGGTATTTCACATGGAGGATTGTTTAGCTGGCATTGGTCTCTTTGGTTCATAGAATAAGAGAGCTCCAGTCTTTAGTGACACAGCCTGTCTAAAATTTATTATTGTTTTTGTTAGTTTTGTTTTAGACCCAGTTTCACATATTTAAAATTTAACCATACTTTATTAGGAAAGAAATGGCAACCCATACAACTTTGAACTACAACAATCAGACATTCTCTACATACTTATGTCTCTTAGAAGTGCTGTGCTTTGATATTTCTTGAGTTTCAAACTTCAAAGAATTATTTTTAATTGAAAATATTATAGATATGAGAAGATATTTTAAAAATTGTCTCTAAAATTGCTAATTTCATGGAAATTGAATACGAGTTTTATTTAAAAGTAACTGGACTCTTCCACAACAGAAAAGGATTTCCATTTTATTTCTTTGTTTGATATACAAGAGTAATTTTTGAATAGTCAAATGTGTATTCAGTCTAGGAGTAAAGACTTTATTCAGCATGACACAAATAAAGTATTACACAGCATGGTATTTTCTTTCTATATAATAGTTCTAAATTAGAAATTAAAGATGAATATATTCAAACTTTTGTCTTTATTATAGCACTTGTAAAAAGAACAATGGAATCCCTGCAGCAAATCAAAGCCTTAGAAATGCCCCTAAAGGTATGGACAATTCTGGATTGAATTACATTTACCCTGAAGACTATCCTGTTGGCTTTTACAGGTTGCTGTTAATTATTTCAAGAACCTATAGATAGTTACTTTGGAATTCACTTCACTCGTTTCTTTTTCATATCTGCAAGTAATATAGACTTAAAATCACACTAGAAGCTCTAAACACAACTGACTGAAAGAAACCGTCCTCTAAATTTCCAAGGCCATGTCCAGATTATGACATTTATGTCAACATTGTACTGTGATCGCTCTAACATCTGTTTCATTCATTGCTGTGGAATTCCTGTTTAGAGTGGAAGAATGAAAAATATGAGAAATCATTTATATCCTGCAGAGGCTTTCTAAAATGTGTCTCAGACATCCTCTATTGAAAATCTATTCCAAAAGACCTCTCCTCAGTCAGTTTCAGTTAGATCCAAACCACAAAAATTACTCAGTAATTCAGTGCTGCTTGGTACATTTAACAGTTTCTTCACAGCAAAAGCCCAGGTTTTATTTTATGAGTTAAGATACAGAGTCAATTACTGGACATCTGACTGCTTCAGAAGGCATGCTTTCCAATCCATGATTCATATAAAAGACAAATACAGTGTACAGAAAGTTAAAATGACTGCTTACGTTGTATCTGGTTTTCATATAGACTGAGAACTGTGGCTGGTGCCAGATGTCTCAGTGGAAAATAAACAGGGCAATTACTGAGTGATCCATCCCCTGACATTCAGTGCCAGTTTCCAGCAGTCATAGGTTTAGGAACACCCAGATCATGGGGTTGCATCCCTGACTAACTTGGCTAATACTCATTGATGGACCTATCCTCCATTAACTTATCTAATTCTTTTGTGAACTCAGTTATACTTTTGGCCTTCACATCATCCCCTGGCAACAAGTTCCATAGGTTGACTGTGTGTTGTGTGAAGACATACTTCCTTATGTTAGTTTTAAACCTGATACCATTTCCTATTCACTTTCTCCGCACCATTCGTGATTTTATAGACCTCCATCATATCTTCACTAAGCCAAAAACTCATTCAACGAAGTTATCATCCTTGTTGAACTATGTAAAAAGATATGGATTTCAGTCAGTTACAGCCCAAAAAATTGAATCTGTTCCCCTCACAGATTATACTGAAATCTCAGTGTGGGTTGGCCAAGATTTTTTAACTTGAATAGTGATTTTGGGTGCCTTAATTTTTGTTTGTTCAACTTGAGACACCTTAAAGGTACTTGATTTTCAGAAAGTGCTGAGCACTCTCAAATATCAGCCTTGCTAAAATGTTTGAAATAAAGTACCACAAAATGGAGGCACCCCAAGTCACTAGTCAGTTTTAAAAATCTTGGCCATATCCCCTGTTTGCAAAAATTGAGTATATAACTGAACAATTATTCACTGTTTGAACATTCCTCTGGGCAAGTATTCACAAGCCACAACCTCAATATATAGAAATGACAGTAAGCTGGGGGGAGAGGTAGAATGTTGGAGGGTAGAGATAGGGTCCAGAGTGACCTAGACAAATTGGAGGATTGGACTAAAAGAAATCTGATGAGGTTCAACAAGGACAAGTGCAAAGTCCTGCACTTAGGACGGAAGAATCCCATGCACTGCTAGAGACTGGGGACTGGCTGACTAAATGCCAGTTCTGCAGAAAAGGACCTGGGGATAACAGTGGTCGAGAAGCTGGATATGAGTCAACAGTGTGCCCTTGTTGCCAAGAAAGCTAACGGCATATTGGGCTGCATTAGTAGGAGCATTGCCAGCAGATTGAGGGAAGTGATTATTCCCCTCTATTCGGCACTGGTGAGGCCCCATGGAGTACTGTGTCCAGTTTTGGGCCCCCCACTACAGAAAGAATGTGGACAAATTGGAGCGAGTCCAGTGGAGGGCAATGAAAATAATTAGAGGGTTGGGGAACATGACTTATGATGAGAGGCTGATGGAACTGGGATTATTTATTCTGCAGAAGAGAAGAGTAAGGGGGGATTTGATAGCAACCTTCAACTACCTGAAGGGGAGTTCCAAAGAGGATGGAGCTAGGCTGTTCTCAGTGGTGGCAGATGACAGAACAAGGACAATGGTCTCAAGTTGCAGTGGGGGAGATCTAGGTTGGATATTAGGAAAAACTATTTCATTAGGAGGGTAGTGAAGCACTGGAATGGGTTACCTAGGGAGGTGGTGGAATCTCCTTCCTTAGAGGTTTTTAAGGCCCGGTTAGACAAAGCCCTGGCTGGGATGATTTAGTGGGCTTGGTCCTGCTTTGAGCAGGGGGTTGTACTAGATGACCTCCTGAGGTGTCTTCCAACCCTAATCTTCTATGATTAAATTACATACAAAAATGTGTTAAAAAACATTAAGGTTGCAAAGTCAATCACTGAAACGTTAGGAAATGCCAAGATTAAAATTGCCCAGGCACTCTTATTTACCCCTCCTTCAAATACAAAGATGAGGGGGTAGGAGGTGGAACATTCAATGACACTGAAAGGGAACGAGTTTGTAATTGGTACATGGAAATACTTGGTTCACACAACACAATTAATCCTTGGAACTCATTGCCATGAGGTATCATTGATGTAGGAACTTAGGAGGGTTCTAAAAAGGATCATGGATAAAGCAAACATCCCAGTTACATAAGAGGGGATATAAATCTTCATGTTTCAGGGCATAAACAACCACTAACAGGCAGAGGTTGGTAAGAAAAAGTTACTGTGGGCAAAATGTTACACATCCGCCTACAGGCACTGACTCCGTGGGCACTCTGGGGCTCAAGCACCCATATAAAAAAAATAGGGGGTGCTCAGCATGCACCAATCGCAGTTGCTGGGCCGGGCTGGCTGCTGATCAGCTGTATGGTGGGTTCTGGGGTGGAGCAGCGAGCAGCTGGTAGGAGGAGCTCTGGGGAGGCAGAGATGAGTGAGCAGCAGGCGTGCGGGGAGGGTTTTGGGGGAGGGGGCAGAGCGGGTGCGGGAAGAGGCGGAGAGAGGAGGGGTCCTTGGGGGAGGGGACAGAGCAGGGGTGGGGCCTTGTGGTTGGGCACCCAACGGGGGAGGGGGAAGGGGGGAAAACGTCAGCGCCTATGCATCTGCCTACTGAAGGATTTCTCCCTCTAAAGTATCTAGTACCAGACACTGTAAGATATCGGACTAACTGGACTACTGCTCTGATCAAACATGGCCATTCCCACAGTAGCTTGGCAGTTCCCAAGTTAATGACAAGTACATCTAGAACAGGTGAAAGGAAATCCATGCTCAGACAATATGTAGTCAGGGGTTGGGTTTCACTGAAATTGCTGAGCGGAGTTTATTAAAAAGTTAGGAGTATTGCTATGAGCGATAATATATGTAAATATATCTGGTTAAAATAAGAATAATCAACATCTGCTGCTTCAGGGCATCCCCTGTGGGACTCAGGAAGACATTCTCCCTTTAATGCACAATAGGCTAGGTGCATTATATAGGTGTTTCACCATCCTCTGAAGTATCAGGTTTGGATCAGTGCCAGATATCAGATTTAATGGACTAATAGTTTGATCTGGTTGGGTAGATCCTGTGCTCACTAAAGCAAAAATCTGTGTTTTTGTTATTGTCATATTTTATCTTGTATAATGAGCATAATGCTTCTGAGATGTGAATGATGAAGACGATAAGCTTTTATAAAATGCCTCAGCATATACCTAGCTTCTATTTCATATATATTTGTATGCTCTATTACTCTGAATATTACCCCTTTAATATGGAGAAGGAAGTGTCACAAAGTAGAGCAGAATTTTAGTGGGGAGAGGTTTTTTTGTTTGTTTTGGACAAAAGGACAAGGTACTTTTATTTTTTAAGTGGCTTCTTTTCCAAAATGTACAGTTCCTGTTAATGAAGTGATCACAAATTAATTGAAATAAACAAAACCGAAAGCCAGAAAAGTAAATGGTAAAGAACGGTATCTTTATAATATTCATGACAATGATGTAGCTCCTAAAAAAAACCCAGTTTGGGGTATTACCTTTTGGTTTTGAATGCACATTCACAGGGGTTTCCTTTTGAATTTAGTGAGATGTGTGGACACATTCAAAGACAAACTGTCGTCCTAAATGTTATAGCTTTTTAATTAGGAATTGTATTTAATGATAACTAAATAACGATAAGCGTTAATTAAAGATATTTCAAATTAGTGAAGCTCGTATTCTAGATCAACAACTCCAAAAGGAGAAGCAAAAATAATATTCTCACTATACGCTTTTTATTTATTTGTTTAAATCTTATTGACAGGTCCCCTTGAAAGTGATTCTTACCACTGGAAAGTCATGGGGTTGCATGACAGAATTACAGGAGATGTAAAACAACAGTCATCAGGGATGTTATTCATTATCAGTACACATCATTGGCCTATACTGATTCTTTACTGAATCACTAGGCAACAGCTCTGCTGGATCTTTCATAAGCACCTAATACTCTGCATGTGAATTTTTTTACTTCATTTTGTCTGTAGCCCTAGGCAACAGCAGTAAGATAAAACTGGTTTTTACCAGTTCATTGTGTTTCCTTTAGCCAAGGTAACCAGCAGGGAGCTGCTTTTGTTCCGAGCTAAATTACCACATGTAAGAAATGAAGCAAGACAACATTAACCCTTCGGGGACATAATATCTATCTAATTCATACACACATGATATGTTAACATTAAATATTTTGTCAGATGCCTGTATGAATGCAGGATATTTGAAATAATGCAACTATACAATCTTAAATGTATCAACAGTTTTATTCAACGTGTTATTGTATAATTTGTGAGCGATGTGTCTGGCTTTTATGAGGCACTGTATTAGCTTTCTTCAGACAAAAATGATTATTCAACCTTAAATCATCGTAAGGTTTTTTAAGCAAAACAGGTAGACAGATACTGGATGCCTAAATGCTTTTCAAAGAGCCAGGCCAACAGCGCAGATAATTGCTGCTTGAGTTAGTTTTTTTCAAACTCAGGGTATATGAATTTACCTAGTATAGAATATGTGCTAGAGTGAATGAGGAATGTTGTAAGAAAATTCACCTAATTTATTTAAAATACAGAAATATTACTAGATAATTGTTTATGATAAATGTTTAGGTTTAAAATTGGGCTCACCTTTCTGCTTTAATGCTTAGATTTATGATTGATATTTTAGTCTTGTTTGGTATTGCTTGTTCTGTAAATCCGTTGTTTTAAGCAGCATTACTAAAGGCCCAGTCCCGTCTGGTCCTCCTGGGAAATGCAGGCACCCTCAAGTCCCACTGACCTAATTAGAAGTTAAGGACACACACAGAGCCTTCCAAAAGGTGCTCAATTCCTCACAGGATTGAGCCCCAAATGCTTAACACTTCACTAGTGTCATTTCAGCTTTAGATTCCATGCAGTGAAACAGTTTATTGTAATTTTAATTTGTATAATTAAAATTGAACAATTTTTATTGTGTTAAAAGGCATTAAACTGTGAAAACAAACAGCTTCATATCCATCACTTTATTTCTCATGTTACTTATTAATCATGCTCAACCTGTCAGCCAAAGTGAGTCAGCAAGTTGTTTCTAAAAACTGATTCTAACAGTTTTAAAATTAGCAGCTGGCTTCTAAACAAGTCAGAACCTTCTACCTTTGAATTATAAGCCGGATCTGTGGCTGGGGTAAATCAGCAGAGCTCCACTGACTTTGATGGAGCCATGCCAGTTTACATGAACTGAGGATCTAGCTCTATATTTTCAAGAACAGCAAAAAAAGTTGGGACAATTTTATTCTCCTTTATGCTGCTTTACATATTGGTGTAAGTATATTTGATATACAGCACAAATTCTACATTACACATTATGAAATCATTTAATATAACAGCAAGGTAAATTTCAATTAAAGAAGAGAAAGGCACTTTCATGCCTGCTTCTCTGCTGCTTCTATATCTGGAACGCACTCCGAATCAGTGTGTCGTGCCCCACCATCTCCTCATTCAAAATTCCTTTTGAAGACCTACTCCTTCCATGAGGCCTGCAGTCCCTAAACCATGTTGATCAAATGCTGCCTTCTTAAGCCCAGCATTATATGACAGAAGGAACAGGAGAAAAAGAAACTCTAAGTCAACACCTTCCTCTAGCTCACCAGCGATGATGATAATAATTCTTAATAGATTAACAATAGATTAAGTCACCTATATTCCTAAATTAACAATTACAATTGTGGAGCGAGTGTGAGAGAGGCATTGAATGACGGCTGGACACAGAGAGAGAGAGAGAGAGATGGTTTCAACTCCTAGGGCATAGGCTACCAAAGCAGCTAACTTGGCTTAGTTCCCTAACTCCAGGAGAGGATTTGCAGCAGAAAATCCTGAGTAGAGGGAGGCACCTATCTCTGGCCCATCAGCTAGGCACACCAAGTCAGAGGCTTATGTGCCTCAGTTCCTCTCCTCTCCTCAGCAATTCAGTCATTTCTCTCCTGGCTAATTCAGGACTGACAATTCTACTGCAGATTGCCTAGGGGCTAAGTGTTGCAATGCTGAAAGGAGCAATGCCTAAGGAATATCTTTGAGGAGCTGGGCCCTGGAGCCCTTCCGCACTCACTGGACCTTGTAAGGATATAGACCAAGTGTATGGTGGCATATTGTATTATTTGACACAGTATCTAATTATCTAAGATTGTGCTACATGCCTATGCCTGAGGAAGTAGAGTAAAGGTTGTGTGTGCAACCTTACAATCGGCATTTCGTGACTTCTGAATGCTTCATTGTGCAACCTTAGCAGTCTCTTGATATGGGATTTTTAAATACTGTAGAATTCCCGAGGCTTTTTAAAAGAAAAAGGGAAGAAAAAATATATATTCTGGAATTATTTGGCTAAACACTACTGGGAGCTTTCTGCCCAGTGCAAAATGTACACTCAGTGATTCAAGGGTTTCTGTGGATTAAATGCATACATTAGGATATTGTATTGTATGAAGCACCGCACCAGTGGAGACCTTCCTTCTAAATGTTGCTGAGATCATGCTATTCTTAAGCATTGGGCATAAAGGAAAGTGCAATTTCCAAAGTTTTTTAACTTGGTCAGATTAAGGCCAGGTATCACTGTAACACTCAAAGGCATTGGGCAGCAAGGGGTATATTGCTCTGCCAAATTTCAGTTTACCACTCTCACTCCTTTCAGCTGCAGTGCTGTTCCAAAAAAGTCAGAAGAATTTATTTATAATGAGGGAAGTGTATTTTTCCCCACTCTTCTTGTCTTTGAAAATGACTGAATAATGCTCGAAAATGACCCCCAAAAATCACTTTTGGGCAGAGACTATACAGGGAAAACTTCAGCTTGTTATGTGAAAGCTTTTGGAATGGGCTTAGAATGGAAACACATAGGCAACTTTACTAGTAGAGGTCATTAGTGCTCTAGCTATAATAATAATTATTATCTAATATTAATTTATTATGGATTAGTAGATGATCTATTCCTGAGTTAACAATAAAAAGGGCTAAAAGCAATGACTTCTCTGCATATTATTGATAATTCTACATTCATATAGCCCCTTTCATCCCAAAGAATCCAAAGTTCTTTTCAAATTTAGCAAACCAATATCCATACTATAGAGGTATCATTTCACTTAATTGGAATGCACCTCTGGGATGAAATATAGTAGCTATTTAACAACTTACAGCAGCTGAACACTAAGTTTAGAGCAGGAAGTTAAGGATACCATAACATATTGAAACTTCAAGGAAATTTAAGGTAAGCAGAACACCAGCAGAGTGGAATTTATCCACTTTATTAGGGTCAACTTGCCTGTTCTTATGCCATGGGATTTTCAGTTACCCGAAGTGGGCAGAGCCTCACTTTACATTTCTGCTGAAAATGGCACATTAACGTCACAATATTGCACTCACCGGACATTGGTGCAATTGTTCTATACTGAGTTATAGGAAAGATTATCATCTACCTTTAACTGCCCACAAGTCGTTTGGAGATCTCCCATTCAGGTACTCACTCAGCCCAGTTGTGAGATCTTACTAGATCACAGCACAAGATGGTATAGATTCACCTTAAATGACAGGCTCAAATGGGATTTTTAAAAATTGACAGAATTTTAAAAATTCAGTTTTCAGATTGACCACTCTTTAATAGCATGTCCTGATTTTAAATTTCTTTTTAAAAAATTGTTAAGGAACAACAGTAACAACAAAAAACCATGAAGGTTAGAGCACAAGCCAACAAAAGTCACATTATGCTATTTTCAGGTTCACATTCAACATCTTCAGTTTACTCTGTGAATTGGCTGAGGCTCGAAGGTTGCAATCTTCAGCCTCCAATTAGCATTTGCAGGCTATTTTCAGTTCGGGTCAAACCCTTAAACTATTTAAAGATAGTTTATAATTGTTTGAATACTTGTAAGTCATTTAATTATATTATCATTTATTAATTAATATTAATATTAATTATTATTATACTATTTGTGGGGGGTTCAGGAAAATTGTTTAATTTCTAAAATTGTGCTTAAGTCCCATTTTCAAAATTGATGTAGGAGCCTGAGTCTCACTGAAAGTAAGTGGAATTTAGGCTTGGTCTACACTGGGGGAGGGATTGATCTAAGTTACGCAACTTCAGCTACGTGACTATCCCTTTCCTAATGGTGCCTAACATTCTGTTCGCTTTTTTGACTGCTGCTGCACATTGAGCAGGTGTTTTCAAAGAACTATCCACAATGACTCCAATATCTCTCTGAAGTGGTAACAGCTAATTTAGACCTCATCATTTTGTATGTATAATTGGGATTATTTTTCCAATGTGCACTGTTTTTGCACTTGTCAACATTGAATTTCATCTGCCATTTTGTCGCCTGGTCACACACTTTAGTGAGATCCCTTTGTAACCTTTTGCAGTCATCTTTGGACTTAACTATCTTGAGTAATTTTGTGTTGTCTGCAAATTTTGTCACCTCACTGTTCACCTCTTTTTCCAGATCATTCATGAACATGTTGAACAGCACTTGTCTCAATACAGATCCTTGGGGGACCCCACTGTTTACCTTTCTCCTTTGTGAAAATTGACCATTTATTCCTACCCTTTTTCCCCTATCTTTTAAGCAGTTACTGATCCATGTGAGGACCTTCCCTCTGATCCCATGACTGTTTACTTTGCTTAAGAGCCTTTGGTGAGGGACTTTGTCAAAGGCTTTCTGAAAGTCCAAGCTGGAGCACCCTTGTCCAAATGCTTGTTGACGCCCTCAAAGAATTCTAACAGCTTGGTGAGGCACATTTCCCTTTACAAATGCCGTGTTGACTTCCCCAACATATCTGTGCTCATATGATAATTGTGTTCTTTATTATAGTTTCAATGAATATGCCTGGTACTGAAGTTTAGCTTACTAGCCTGCAATTGCCAGGATCACCTCTGGAGCCTTTTTAAAAAATAGGCATTACATTAGCAACCTTTCAGTCATCTGGTACAGAGGCTGATGTAAGCGATAGATTACATACCACAGTTAGTAGTCTTGCAATTTCACATTTGAGTTCCTTCAGAACTCATGGGTGAATACCATCTGGTCCTGGTGACTTATTCCTGTTTACTTTATCAATTTGTTGCAAAAACTCATCTTTTGATACCTCAGTCTGGGACAGCTCCTCAGATTTGTCACCTAAAAAGAACAGCTCGGGTATGGGGATCTCTACCATATCCTCTGCGTCGAAAATAGATACAAAAAAATTCATTTCGCTTCTCTGCAATGGCCTTTTCTTTCCTGAGTACTCCTTTATCTCCAGGGAGATAATATAAGGCATTTATTGGTTGATAGAGCTCTGTTGATAGCATACTTAATAATTTTAAACATACGTTGACCAAGATGTCTAAGGTTTTTTCCACCTTGAATGCTTCTTTTAATTTCTTTCATTATAGATGTTAAAGGACTGTCTAAGTAAACCTTGGTTATATATATTCTAGACCAATGAAATCCATTAATATTACTACTCAGAAAGATGCAATTGATGAGACCCATATTCGGTAGAAGACACATCAGTAAAAGTTACATTTGAATAAAATGCTGCTTGTGTTAACTGAACTACATATTTTATAGAATAAAAAATAACTAATCTTTATTCATAATTAATTATGGCATCTGGAACACTAGCTACTCAGTCAAAATGTCTCAAATGCAGCAGCATTCCAAGTTTGAGACATTGTCTTTGTGGAATCAGTGTTCTTTTGGAATAGTATGCAGTTGTATTCCAACTTCCTTTCAACACCTTATTTGTATTAACTCGAGGGGGGGATGGAGAGCATGAATTACAGGCCAGATCTGTAGATTTCACTCTACAAGGTAAAAGGTACTGTAAATATTTGCCTATTGGCCTGTATGAAATATTACCGTAACTATTTCCCTATTAGAATGTGTGCACTATGTTAAATTAACAGTACATTCTTCCTCACCTCAACAGAGATTTTTCCATACTTGAAAGGAAGAATTTTGTACAGATTAAGCTCATGTCCTGTTTTCCCTTCAGACTTCTTTACACGTGCATAAGATATTGAAAAATCTGTGTAGAGGCTTTGGTGACATAATGAAATCCTTTGACACAAGGACCTGATGGAGGAAGAAACCAGCTCCATGAATATTTTTGTAGGGTATTAGCATATTGAAGTGCTTTAAATGAAAACCAGACACTGGAATTACCATGTTCATTTCATAGAAACACATCTTTATTTTTTTATTACCCAGATGTGGGGCCATTTTTCTGTTGGCCCAGATTTTCCTTGATGCTGTAGTATTCATTAGCAAGATATTTAAAAATGTTAGACAATACTACTATGGAGTTGTGCTTTGTGGAATGTACAGAGTCTATGAAGACAAAAATCCATAAAGAAGATAGAGAATTTGTTAAACTATGTAAACTGCAACTGGTCAATCTTTGAACAGAGATTGGACATATCTTCTCAGAAACAATGACCATCAGCATGTAGTACACCTAAATAGGTCAAAAAGAATGAGGAGTACTTGTGGCACCTTAGAGACTAACAGATTTATTTGAGCATAAGCTTTCGTGGGCTAAAGCCCACTTCATCAGATGCATGCAGTGGAAAATACAGTAGGAAGATATATCTATATCATCTATATATAGATCTAGATATATGTATATATACAGAGAACATGAAAAAATGGGGGTTACCATACCAACTCAAATGAGACTAATCGATTAAGGTGGGCTATTATCAGCAGGAGAAAAAAAACTTTTGTAGTGATCATCAGGATGGCCCATTTCAAACAGTTGACAACAAGGTGTGAGTAATAGTAGGGGGGAAATTAGCATGGGGAAATAGTTTTTAGTTTGTGTAATGACTCATCCACTCCCAGTCTTTATTCAAGCCTAATTTAATGGTGTCCATTTTGCAAATTAATTCCAGTTCAGCAGTTTCTCGTTGGAGTCTGGTTTTGAAGTTTTTTTGTTGAATAATTGTGACTTTTAGGTCTGTAATTGAGTGACCAGGGAGGTTGAAGTATTCTCTGACTGGTTTTTGAATGTTATAATTCTTGACGTCTGATTTGTGTCCATTTATTCTTTTGCGTAGAGACTGTCCAGTTTGGCCAATGTACATGGCAGAGGGGCACTGCTGGCACATGGTGGCATATAATCACATTGGTAGATGTGCAGGTGAACGAGCCTCTGATAGTATGGCTGATGTGATTAGGTCCTATGATGGTGTCCCCTGAATAGATATGTGGACAGAGTTTGCAATGGGCTTTGTTGCAAGGATAGGTTCCTGAGTTAGTGTTTTTGTTGTGTGGTGTGTGGTTGCTGGTGAGTATTTGCTTCAGGTTGGGGGGGCTGTCTGTAAGCGAGGACTGGCCTGTCTCCCAAGATCTGTGAGAGTGAGGGATCATCCTTCAGGATAGGTTGTAGATCCCTGATGATGCGCTGGAGAGGTTTTAGTTGGGGGCTGAAGGTGATGGCTAGTGGTGTTCTGTTACTTTCTTTGTTGGGCCTGTCCTGTAGTAGGTGACTTCTGGGTACTCTTCTGGTTCTGTCGATCTGTTTCTTCACTTCAGCAGGTGGGTATTGTAGTTGTAAGAACGCTTGATAGAGATCTTGTAGGTGTTTGTGTCTGTCTGAGGGGTTGGAGCAAATGTGGTTGTATCTTAGAGCTTGCTGTCAGGGTGCAAATGCCTGAGATGATGGGGCATCCAGGATTTCCAGGTTTATGGATCTTGGGTAGCAGATAGAATACCCCTGGTCAGAGTTCTAGGGGTGTGTCTGTGCAGATTTGTTCTTGTGCTTTTTCAGGGAGTTTCTTGAGCAGATAGTGCAGTTTCTTTTGGTAACCCTCAGTGGGATCAGAGGGTAATGGCCTGTAGAATGTGGTGTTAGAGAGCTGCTAATACAGTACCCACCTGCTGAAGTGAAGAAACAGATCGACAGAGCCAGAAGAGTACCCAGGAGTTACCTACTACAGGACAGGCCCAACAAAGAAAGTAACAGAACACCACCAGAAGGTTGAGGGCTGAAAACCAGTCTCATTGTTCCAATGCTGGAATGGCTGTTGCTAGAGTGACCATCTTGAATTTTTGAGCTTTCACAAACTTGTTGAGGTCTAGTATGGGTCTCCAATCTCCCTTTCTCTTGCGTATTAGGAAATAGTAAGAGTAAAAGCCTTTGCCCCGTAGATGTTGAGGTACTAGATAATACTTAGTCTTGCCATGAGTGCAGGGGACTGGACTGGACGACCTCTCGAGATCCCTTCCAGTTCAATGATTCTATGATTCTATAATTCTACTGGCTGTATGTCTCCTAGCTGGAGGAGGTGATCTATTTCTTGTCGTAGTAAACTCTCATGAGAAGAGTTCCTGAAGAAGGACAGGAAAGGGCGTTGTGGAGGAGGAAGGGAAGTAAAATGGATGGAATACTCATTGTGAATAATTTCCAAGACCCATCAGTCCAATGTTATGTGTTCCCAGGTGCTGCAGAACGTGGCAAGACGGCAGCCAAATGGGCAGGATAAGTTGGTCAGCTGTAGCTGTTGAGAAGAGTCGTCTGTTGGCATCTCAACCAACACATCAAAATTGGTGTTTGGAGGTGGATGAATGTGATACACTTGGGGAATCTAGATTTCTTCCTCTGAGGTTCATAAAAGCACTGGGTCAGGTATTGAGAGGTGTGTGTTCTGCAGACTAAATTTTCTTTTTTGTCCAGGCATATAGATCCCTAATGAGCGGAGAGTGGCCCTGGAATCTTTAAGGGTAGGGAGAAAGGCAACCGTTTTCTCCGCAAAAATTTGGTGCCTTCAAAGGGAAGGTCTTCAACAGTCGATTGCACCTCTTTAGAGAAACCCAAAAGGTGTAACCACGGCGCACATCGCATAACCTCCGCCAGAAAGATGGACTGGGCGGCAGTGTCGGCTGCATCAAGGGCAACTGTAATGCTGTGACTCTGGAAGCTGATCAATAAAGTTGTGAAGTTTTGAATACCTGACATAGACGTACTTCACCATTAAGGCTTGATAATCGGTGATTTCAAACTGAAGCGTGACTGAGGAATAGACTTTCCTCCCAAAGAGGTCCAAGCCAATCCCTATCATAGGGGATGGATCGCATTTAGTGTTAACAGCCCCAGGAGTTTCCATGTCCACAACTATGGAGTTGGGGAGAGGGTGGGAAAAAAGAAATTCCATCTCCCTACCTGGAACATAATATTTTTTACCAGCCCGCTTACAAGTAGGCATCACTGATGCGGGGGTCTGCCATATGGTTTTTGCGGCGTCCAGGAGAGCCTCGTTGATGGGGAGGGCTATTTTAGAGGTCAACGAAGAGTGTAATATGTCGAGGAGTTTGTGATGGGTGTCCTTGATTCCCTCCAAGGGTATCTGCAGTGTATCTGCCACCCTTTTTGCCAAGTCCTGGAAAAGCCGGAAGTCATTGGCTAGGGACGGTGGCGGGGGCATGACAGTCTCATCTGTGGAGGAGGATATGTTGGTCCTTGGAGTAACCTCTTCCTTGATTCTACCCTCCTCCTCCTCAGCAATCTCCTCTGGAAGTTCCGAGGTTCTAGATGCCATAGCAGAGGGGTAATGTCTCGGGGGCTCACGAGCGAGGCTGGGAGCTCAAGAAGTGTCGGGGCAATACACAGTACAGCCACTGGGACAGTGGAACAGAGCCCGGGGCAACGGCCATGGCTGGCCATACCAAGGTGGTGGTGGGGCCACCTGAGGGTATACTTGAGGAGCCTCTTGGTAGTGGGCACCATAGGGAGCATGGGAAGAGTAGTGGGAAATGTCTCTTCTGGCTTGCTCTGACTCCTCACTCGAAAGTGGGGGGTGTATGGCAGGGTACTGGAGAAGACTCCTGCACTAGGAGGAGATTCAGTGCTGAGGTCCTGGTGCCGAGAAGAGGAGACTCTGGTATGTCTGATACCTGGAGGTCTCTTGAGTGCCAGAATTCCGGCGGTGCTGACCGACCCCAGTGCTGCTGGTGGTACAGAGGGTGCCAGGGATCTCGCCTGTACCGACCGCTCCAGTGCTGGATGGGGCATCGATGACAGTGCTGAAGGTACACCGTGTACTGGCAGCATCTTCTTACGGGAGTGCCATTCACTCCTATCTTTGGCAGTCAGTACCATTGACTCGGTGCCTGTCCCCACCAGGTCCTTAGGTGCATCAATGATACCTGCTGCTCCAGATCTTCGTGAGCCGGGGTACCAGGCTGGGATTGTCTCGGTGCTGATGGTACCGATGATATCGAGCATGTCGGAGATCTTTTGCTGGCAGCTTGGGGCTCACTCTGGGGACTTCCCACTCTCTTTTTCAATCACTTACGCAAGGGGTCGGTGGCTGATTTCTTTGACCACAGTCCTTAGTTTTTGAGGGCTGTGGGACAACTCATGTCTGCCAGATGATTCTCAGCACAGGTCAGGGGAGGGTTGGAGGGCTGCCTCCATAAAGATGATCTTCTGTCTCAACTCCCTGTCCTTTAGAGACCTGGGTCTAAGTTGTTGGCAGAGACCACACTTCTGTGGGATGTGGCATTGCCCGAGGCAGCGTATGCCGCGAGAGTGTTTGTCTGCCACAAAGATGGCCTCTTTTCAGCAGAGGCACTTCTTGAAGCCTGGTGAACTGGACATACCCCGCTGGGGGAAGGGGACCCCAAAGAAAAAAGGGAGGAAATAAAGTCTCTTTGTGTGTGTGTGTGTTGTTTTTTTTTGTTGGGGTAGAGAACATAAAAAGAAAGACTACAGCTAAGACTAAGGACACTAACTAACTACTAGGAATGCTAAAGAACTTAATGATTGCAACTGGATTGCGAATAGCTCCATCACTAGCCAGGGGCTGTTGAGAAGGAACTGGGAGTGGGGAAGGGGGGGTTAGAGAAGTTTTTCTTCAAGACTAACAGGGCTAGAAGTTTTTTTATGGAAAGTTTAGATATTGCAAAATACAGCAAATGCTGTAGAAACCTACATCTGCCCCCAGATTCATATTGTTTCTAGTGAGGAGTCAGAAACGACCACTAAACAGTGAACAGTTGGGATGACTTTCCTACTGCAGGGAAAGCTATTTCATAAGATTACTTCTACAAGTACTTTTGAACTTTAAAAACTGAACATGAACCTTACTAGATTCAAAAACCTCACGTGCCTAAACATTTTTATAATTTGGCAGGGAGTGTTTGTTTTGGATTTTTTTTTTTTTTTTTTTACAATAGTCCGGTGTGTTTAAACAAAACCCACAGTTCCCCTAAGGAAAATGACCTCACTGAAGAAGTTTAAAAATGCACTCTTCAGAGCAATTAACTACCAATGTGCTCTTCAGAAGTGCACCCCTGCTCCTGTTAAAGTCAATAGGTGTTTAACCTGACTTCAAGGCTAGGCCAGTGCTTAGCCTTTCGGAAAATTCCATGCTGAATACACTGCAGTGTCCTTGTTGCCTTGTTAGCTTTTTGTGTAGGCCAGGCTGGCTCCAAACGTATTTGTGGGCACCCATGAGGAATGATTGTAAAAGACAGGAGATGACACAGGAGTTGTCCTTGACACAGCTGCACAGGTTTTATTTACAAGTTTAAGTTGCAGATGGAGGTGACTGCCATTATACGGTTGCCAGGTGTCTGGTTTTCGACCAGAAAGCCCGGTCAAATAGGAACCCTGGCAGCTCCAGTCAGCACTGCTGACCGGTCCATTAAAAGTTTGGTTGGCGGGGCTGACAGGCTCCCTACCTGACTCTGCGCAGCTCCCCGGAAGCAGCAACATGTCCCTTGGCGCCTAGGTGGAGGTGCAGCCAGGGGGCTCCATGGGCTGCCCCCACCCCGAGTGCTGGCTCGGTAGCTCCCATTGGCTGGGAATCACAGCCAATGGGAGCTGCAGGGGTTACATCTGTGGGCGGAGGCAACACGCAGAGCCACCTGGCTGCGCCTCAGCCTAGGAGCCGAGGCACATGTAGCAGCATCTGGGGAGCCCCCCCAAGGTAAGCGCCGCCTGTAGCCCATACCCCTCACCCTCTCCTGCACCCCAACCCCCCGCACCTCTTCCTAAACTCCATCCCAGAGACTGCACCCCAAACAGCCTCCTGCACCCCAACTCCCTGCCCCAACCCTGAGCCCCCTGTTGCACCCTGAACCCCTCATTTCTGGCTCCAACCCAGAGTTTGCACCCCCCAGTACAGAGCCCATACCCCCCCCACCTCAACCTTATATGCCTCCCACACTCCAAACCCCTTGGCTCTACCCCCCCCCAGCCTGGAGCCCCCTCCCGTACCCTGAACCCCTCATTTCTGACCCCACCCCAGAACCCACAACCCCCCCCAGCCGGAGCCCTCACCCCCTCCCGCACCCCAACCCTCTGCCCCAGCCCAGTGAAAATGAGCGAATGAGTGAGGTTGGGGCAGAGGGAGGGGAGATGGAATGGTGGGGGGTCTTGGATAAGGGGCAGGTTAGGGGCAAGGCCTAGGGGAAGGGGCGGGGCAGGGGCAGGGCAAGGGTGTTCAGTTTTGTGCAATTACAACCCTGTGCCATTAGGGTACCCACAATTGTAGCCCTAAGGCAAAAAGAATACACACAAGTGCACATAAAATAAATTCTAAAAGAAAAAAACACAAAACACAGTAGGTAACACAGCTAACAAAAGCCAAAACACCAGCCAGGTGCTGCGCCCACTAAAAGGGAACCGACACACTAGCTCACCGGTCACATTTCTCTCATGAACTACCAGGGCTTGAATTAAAATTTTGTATGAATTTGGGGCAAATTTAAAAAAATGTTTAAAAAGTATGAAAAACTTTAATACTTTTTCTTTACAGTGGCATTATTCATACTAGTCTTGCTAGTCCTTCCCTCCAGGCAGAGAGGCACAGAGACTAGGATCAGGACCAGCTGTGCCCCCAAAAGATTGGGCCAACCCTCCAAATCGAACGAGACTCACATGCCTCCCTAGACCAAACTGGACCAGACCCACATCCCTCCCCAGTCGGAACCCCCTGAACTGGACCAGACCCACATCCCTCCCCAAACCAGACAGGACCAGACCTGCATCCCTCCCCAGATTGAAGCCCCCAAACTGGACCAGACCCACATCCTTCCCCAAACCAGACGGGTCCAGAGCCACATCCCTCCCCAAACCAGACGGGACCAGATCCACATCCCTCCCCAGACCAAAACACCCAAACTGGACCAGACCCCCCCTTCCAGCCTAAACCGGATCACATCCCAATATGAACTGATCCCTCCGCACTGCCTCCAGAACAGGGCTCCTCCTGAACCTCTATTCCCGAACCAGCCCACCCCCGAATCTGCAGCCAGACCACTCTCCGGCCCCCAACTCCACAGCCACTCCCTGCTGTTGCTTTGCTCCTGTTCTCCTCCGAACTGAACTGGGCCGGGCCACACATGGCTGCAGCTTGGCTGAGTGCAGCTCCCCACCGGGCCTGGAGCACACGTGGGCCAGGGGAGCTCAGGTTTCCCCAGGGGTGCTGGTGGGGGGATAGAGTGGAGGGGGATGTAGGAGGTCCTGTCTCCCCCCAGGGTGCTGGTGGGGGGATGGGGTAGGGGGTGATGGGTCTCCTCCAGGGGTGCTGGTGGGGGGGGAATGGGGGCAAGGGGGGAAGGGTCTCTCTGGGGGTGCTGGTGGGGGAGATGGGGCGGGCGCGCTGGTTCTCCCCCGGGGGTGCTGGTGGGGGAGATGGGGTGGGCGCGCTGGTTCTCCCTTGGGGCATTGGTAGGGGGGATGGGGCAGGGGGTGCTGGGTCTCCCCCGGGGGTGCTGGTGGGAGAGATGGGGCAGGGGGCGCTGGGTCTCCTCCGGGGGTGCTGGTGGGGGAGATGGGGCAGGGGGCGCTGGGTCTCCCCCGGGGGCTGGTGGGGGATGGGTTGGTGGGGATCCAGCTGCTCCACGGGATCCGGGCTGAAGAGGCTTACCTGGAGCAAAGAGCACCCACTGGTCGGGGTGTCCACCTGCTGGGTGCCAGTGCTGCCTCCTGCCCAGCATGGTCTGGGACCCCCACACTCCCCGGCCTCCACATTCGAATAATGGCAGGGCTGAGGCAGGCACACGGGGTGGGGCAGCTGTGTGTGCAGCACAATCCTGCCAGCGCTGCCCCCGGGCTGGCAGGGGCCCAAGAGCCCAGAGAGGAGGCGGGGATTGTGCGATCTGCACGCAGGTGCCACGGGGGAGCCAAGCTGACTACGCGGCAGCCAGAAACTCCTGACCCAGGCCTGCTGAGCCCCCTTCCCCCAGCTATGAAATGGTCTGAGCTGCTGGAGGGAGGCAGGGCCGGCTACACCATACTGCCTGCTGCTCGCTGCCTCTGCGTGCTCTGTTCAGGGCAGAAGGTTCTGCGCTCACCCCACACACCTGACCTGGGGTTATGGGCCCCTTCCCAAGTGTGGATCCGGTGTAGGGTTTCCAGGTGTCCGGTTTTCAACAGGAACATCTGGTCAAAAAGGGATCCTGGTGGCGCCCGTCAGCACCACCGACCGGGCCGTTAAAAGTCCGGTTGGCGGCGCAGCGGGGGCACAGGGCTAAGGCAGGCTCCCTACCTGCCCTGGCTCTGCACTGCCCCTGGAAGCAGCCACCAGGTCCCTGCGACCCCTAGGCACTGGCGTGGCCAGGGACTGGGATGCTCTGTATGCTGGCCCCGCCCCCAGCGTCAGCTCCACAGCTCCCATTGGCCAGGAACTGCGACCCCTCATCCCCAGCCCCACCGCCCACACCCCACACCCCCCAGCTGACTTCCACACCCCAACCCTCTGCCCCAGCCCGAAGCCTCCTACTGCATCCCCAAACCCCACATCCCCAGCCAGAGCCCAGATGCCAAACTCCTCAGCCCCACCCTAGAGCCCACACCCCCAGCCAGAGCCCATACCCTCTCCTGCACGCCAACCCCTGTCCCAGTGCGTGCGGATGGGAAAGAGTGAGTGATGGAGGAGGGAGGCTGGAGCGAGTGTGGGGGGGGGGGCCTCAAGGAAGGGGCAGGGCCTCGGAGAAGGGGGCAGAGCAGGGGTGTTTGATTGTGTGTGATTAGAAAGTTGGCAACCCTAGCCCGGTGCCATGGAGCCACTGGTGCCATTATAAACCCAGTACTGCTTGTTGCTCTACAACACTGGTCATACGTCCACCCCCAAAGCCGTGCACATTCCTGTGTAGCACATCCGGGCTGCTGATGTAGAGAAACAATTATTTTAAGCACACCATATTTCTACTACATCAGAAGCAGCAACTTCCAATTTTGCTAAACAGAGAACAGCAAAATGGTTGAAGTAAGCTGTTCTGCTCAAGCTTCTTCGGCTCATATCCAGCTGGCCTTATTTACATGAATAGTCTTATTGAGTAAATTGAGCGGGATTTGACCTTTAAGGACTACCAACGAGGTAGTATAGCCATCATTTTTAATTAAAAGTAATATTTGATCGAATATTAGTTGGCAGTTCAGATGTCCCACTTCGATTGAGCCAGGGATGGCAGGTTCTAAATTTGGATGGCACGAGCCAGTGTAGCTATACTCCTGGTTTTCTACTGCTGCTACTTAAGGCTGTGGCCAGATAAAATGGGACATAGGACAAGTGCAGATGACTCATGGGCAATCCCATATATTGTGGTCCTCTCGTCTCCTCTCCTACATCCCTTGTGCTTCTCCCCAGGATGTGTTACGTGTTTAATTCTTCTTTTCTCTGTTTATTAAAATCCAGCTGAGAGAAAGGCGCAGGACTGGGGTCTAAGTAGTGTAGCTGGTTGGTCAGGTCCCCACCCCCCCCTCATTTCCCTGGCAGGTGGAACCCTAATGCTGACAGTTGAGGCAATGTGGGATTTGACGGGACGTATTCTTCCCTTACTGCTCAGCAAATCTCTGCGACACTAGCCCTCATTTCTGAGCGTTTGCGGGAGCACACTTCACTGTTGGGACGCTGGCTTTAGGTGGCTGCTGCAGACAATGCAACTGTATTTGAAGCAGCAGTTTAAAGAGAAATGCTTGCTGCTTAAGCAGAGGTTGGTTGCCCTTTAGCATACAGTGTGCTTGGAAAATACTGAACTGGCCCCATTCAGCATTTTGAATCTACAGCTACTTTGCTGCATTGCCAAACAGAATCAAGCACAGAAGCGATCAGAGCTGAGCCTTAAAGGAATGAATGACCTAATTTCTTTAATAAGGAAAAATAAAATAGTATGGAAAACTGAACTTGCCTTCCTCCCTCCCGCCATCCCCCAACCTCCTATTGCAGGCTTCAAACCAGCCCCCCAGTTGTTACAGGACCATATTAACTACAGAATTGATGTTCACAAGATTTAGTGGGGCCCTGAGCACAAAGCACATTTGGGCTCCCCAGAATCCTCCCTGCCATGGGGCCCCACCCCGGCTCCTTCCCATCCCCAAGACCCCATTCCCCTGGCCTGGCCAGAAGCTGGGGTTGTAGTAAGAGCTGCCCAGGGAGTCCAGGCCACTGTGGGAAGCCTTGGACCCTCCACCTGTCCTGGGCGGTGTGCCCTGGGGGGAGGCAGGGCCAGGGGCCAGGGGCTGTTCTTGGGCCTCCCGGTCCCCCACCCAGGGCTCCCTGGGCTCCCCACAGCTGCCTGGACGGTGCTTACTGCAATCTAGGACAGTTGTCCCCAAACTGTGGGGTGTACCCTCCCCAGGGGGGCATGGAGGAATGTTCAGGGGGGGGGGAGCCCGGGTCAGCTTCCATGGGGGCTGTGGGGTGGGAAGGGTGAACCACCAAGCCCTGCTCTTCCCCCAGCTCTGCTCCAGCCCCGCCCCACCCCCAAGCCACACCTCCTGCCCCACTCCCAGCCCCCAAATGCAACCCCCCCCCCGACCCCCACCGCGACCACTGGCTACGCTCCTGGCTCTGGCCCCAGCTCCAGGTTGGGGGGGGGCACAACTGAAAAAGTTTGGGGACCCCCTGGCCTAAGGTAACCGTACATCCTGTTTTGGCCCCGGATGGCTCAACTTTTATGGCAAAACTGGGCATTTGTCCCATTTGCTCTTGCCCACTGATCACCAGTTGGCAAGAGCAAACTATATAAATGCCCAGTTTTGCCAAAAAGGGGCTTGCGGGGGGGGGGGGCAGTGTGAGCAGCGGGGCTTGGGACAGCCCTGGGCAGGGGAGGAGGGGGCTTGAGCAAGTGGATCAGGCTGGTGCTATGTGGGGGAAGGGAGGGGGGGCTTAGGTCAGCTCTGCACGGGAAGGGGAGTGGGACAGTACCTGGTTTACAATGGCGCCGGGCCCACACTGGGAAGGGGCCCATCACGGACCCGTCTAACCCATCCACATGGCTGGGTCTGGCCCCTCACCTGGGGCAGTCCAGCGCCCAGGCCTCCCTGTGTGAGCGGCTCCCAGCCAGCAGGTCCCACTCGCCTGTAGGGGGCTCGTCGCCCAGCAGCCGGGCTCTGCCATGTGGGCTGCTGGCCGCGGGGCTGGTGGGCGCGGCTGGGCTGGGGGAGCTCTCGGGGCTCATTTCCTAGGGGTTTGCCCCTCTCTCCAGCATGGCTCCGGCGCCGAGCGGTCTCTGTTGCCCACCACCTGTGGGGTCCTGCCTGTCTCCCTGGGGCTGAAGTCACTTGGGACCAGTGCAGAGGCTGGTCTGGTCTTGGCCAGTGAGGGGGGAAAGCAGCGGGGTGTGTGTGTGTGTGGGTGCTTGGCCACAGGCCCCCACTCCAGCCTGACTGATTGCGTCGCTCCCAAGGGGCCAGAGCGATCCTCACCCCGGGACCAGCGGGGAGCGCTGGGCATAGAGGGGGTGCTGGGCGGGGGTGGGGGAGCAGTGTGGCACAGCTTTGGCCCACTGCTGAGGGGAAGAGACACACTGGCAGCACAGGACCGGGTAGGCCAGAGTGTGCCTGGCAGCTGCCTGTTTGTAATCAGTGTCCTCATGCTGGGCTGGGTGGAGTGGGGCCGCCCCGGTGCACTGTGCCCCATTGCCCTGGCTGGCCCTTGCTCTGGGGACTGACCTCTTCTGCCCCCCCATGCCATGCCCCATTGCGTCCAGGGGGGCTCACGGATACGTTTGGTGCCAGACCAACAAAAGGTTAATCTGGCTCTGGAGGGAGGGACGGGAGAGGGGGCTCGGGCCAGCTCTGCGCGGGAGGGAAAGGGAGAAGGGCTTTGGCCAGCACCGCATGGGACTCAGGTGAGTGGCTCACGTGGTGGGAGGGGAAGTGGAATATACTCACTCTACACCAGCTCGGTAATACAGCCTGGCCGGGGGCGGGGCCTCAGGGGAAGAGGAGCAGGGCTGAGTGGCGGGTGGGCAGGAACAGAAGGAGCAGCAGGGGACGGGGCCAGAGTGCTGGTGCTCCTGCAGGCTCACCAAATGAGCCCCTGTGGCAATCTGCCACTGGATGTCCAATCCTAGCAACAAACTAGAAGGTTGAAAGTTGGGTGCCTGAATGGGCAGACTCGCTAATGATTCAACTTCCCACCTGTACAAGTTCAGGATGGAAAACTTAAAATAAAGAAAAGCAGCTGGCTCCTACGTATGTCTGTGCAAGAATATCTATAGGTTATAAAACCTACCTGGGGGCTAGTCAGGGCTTCAGCAGTAAACATCCAGTAGCCTCCTTTGTGAGAAATCTGTTTCAACAAGCAATTCATTCAAGGGCCTTTGCAGCCAAAAGGGTAGGACTACAGCTTGAACTAAAAGAAGTGGTGTTGTTTTTGTGTGGCAGTAGTGGTGTATTTTTCTGTATGAGGCCAGTACACACTGGTCTGAGGCAAAGGACAAATTCACCTTTACTTCACATTAAACTTTGGCACCCTTCCCTTTTAGTAGAAGGAATTGGTTAACAGCAGCACTAGGGAAAAAGGGGCGATCCTCTAGTGAATGTAGCTGGACGCTGGGGAATATGTCCCGCTCGGTGCCAATGCTCTGGGAAGGACTGCAAGGAACCAGTGCCTAGGTATATGCTCTCAGTAGTGCTCCAAACATGGTCCATAGGTCACCTGCTGCTGGATTCATCAATGGCCCACTTGGCCAAGGCTTCCATGGTCCCGTCCAACCCTTTCTGCATGGTTGCGGTTTTCTATCTGGCCCCCTTTGTGCACGCCTCATGGTAGTAGAAGGGCTCTATGACCGTGTATGTTTGAGAGAGATCTGCCCTCCTCCCTCAAGTCATGCTGGCACATGGACTGTGTTAGTTGTAATGGACGTGCCTGGCTGCCATGGACAGGAACAAGCCAAATGCAATTGCTTCTCCTGTATGAGGAAACATGTCAGTAGTACTACTACTACTGATGCGGTTGTGAAAAAGGCGCTACAGAGCAACTACGTGTAGTTTGGTGCAATGGTCTCATTTCAGTGACATTTACTTGCTCTGAGGGGCTTAACGCCAACCCTGTTTTAGTGCCGTTTAGCTTGTTTTTTTTAACCACCCACTCTTCCTTGGAAACAAACTAATGCAGCGGACAGAAGGCCTGCTGCTTAGGGCTGACCAGCATAATGACTCCGTTGCTGTTTAGCCAGTGTTTGTGCACTGGTCTTCATTTTAATGTTCATTGCCAGCATGCTGTACTGTGCACCACAGTGAGGTCCTGAAGTCCTGCTGTGCTGCAATGCTATACAGCTGACAATGTTGTTTTGTGGCTTATTATTGTGCATTTCATGGAAATCAGTCAAACAGTCTTCCGTCATTGCCGTGCATGCTATGAAGCTGCACCAGGCCAAGGTTTCCACTTGCCCCTGATAGTATCCATTTACGGTTCCGTGAGAAAGGATGGTCCAGTAGTTAAGGCAGTCAGCTGGGCCTTATGAGACCCAGGTTCAAGGTCCTGTTCTGCCATAGACTTCCTGAGTAATGTTGGGCAAGCATTAGTTTCAATGGGCATTAGGTGCCTATGTACACTGAGGAGATGGGCCTGTTTACTCCACCTGTAAAATGGGGATAACAGTGCTCTTGTACCACAGAGGGGTGTTGTGAGACTTAATTAAAGGTGTTTGGATATTAGGGTAACAAGGGGTTGTACGCTGGCTACCATACTTGGAGCCGTAACTAGGCTTTTTAGCACCTTTGGAGAGCAGGCATATTTGTGCCCCCTACCCTTCTTTTTTCCATTTTTCCACCCTGGGTGGCTGCCCCATTCTGACCATACACCTCTACCCCGATATAACGCGACCCGATATAACACAAATTCAGATATAACGCGGTAAGATTTTTTGGCTCCCGAGGACCGCATTATATCGGGGTAGAGGTGTACTTATTTCTGGAATACTGAATATGTGGCACATGCCCCTGAAGAGTGACTGCAAACTGTGGAGGTGCAACATGGTTATTTTAAAACCCCTCTGCCTTGGCTAGTAATAGGGCAAAGGGAGCTGGAGCAAGGTCCATGAGGCCTTCACAAATTTGGATGTTTATCCACCTATGCACATGCCCCCGCCGGACCTTCCCATAATCACAGCTGCGCTCTGTGGCTCAGGTGGGAGCTCAACAGCACCTGAGGCGCAGGAGAGGCCTCTGGCAGTGTTGAACTTCATACTGCTGACTGTGTTTCAATGGAGAGGGCAGGGTCCTTTCCCACACCACAAAGTTACAGCTGCTCAGGTAATGAGGGATTCTCTCCCCCGGTTACAAATGTATATTTTATGTTTTGGTCAAAAACCCACAAGGTGAAAAACTTTCACTTGTCAAAAACAAACCAGAGCTTTTATTTGAGTTTTCAACAAGACCATGAACAGTTTTTTGATGTGTAATTTTTTTCACAAAAATAAAATTTTGTTTTAGTTATGTATATACGAGTGAGTGAGAGAGAACATGCGTTTGTGTTCAAGGTTAGATAAACCTTTTGGATAGTTTTTAATCCTGTTCTGAACCTGCCTGTCCACCCCCAACCTAAGTTAATGGATTTCTTTTTACATATAAAGGCTTAGAACCCAGTTACACGTTAACCACCACATTTAATTTTTCAAAGCATTTTTTACAGACCATGTCAGAGGAAAGATACTGCTCCAGAAACTGAAAAAGCTTGAGTCCCCTCCCCCACAACTAAGTCAAAGGCCTTTTAGGTGGGGTTTTTGGTGGGTTTTTTTTAGCACTGATACATTAAAAAAAAAAAATCTTGCTGTGCAGGCAAAGGCTATGCTTGCCCATGGGAGGGAATCTGCACACCTGGAATCAGGCTAAACCCTAAATGGCAATACGGAGACCTCAGACACAGCAGTGCAATCACCCTCCCCCGTGGATGTACACGTGTATAATACAGACACAGACCAAGGGGCAGCTTTTAATCTCACATGCTCAACACACTTCACTGCATGGCTCCAACCAGCTGCTTGGATGCAAGCTCAGCAACAAGTCACTTGAGCTATGCAGTGATTTAAGCTGCAGCATCTAGACAAGGATTTCATCTAGGCACAGCACTAGTGGGGGGGTTGGGGGTGGAGGGGGTCTACAGCTCATTTTACCAAGGTAGCAGGAGCACTAAGGCAAGTAACTGCAGAACTCATTAAGTTGACATCCCCTCTTAGGGTTATGGCTACGCTGCAGCTAAGACCATGCCCCTGGCCCAAACACACAGACTCACACTACCTCCACTCCAGCTAGTGTGCTAAAAATAGCCTAGACCCTGCATAGAGGCTTAGGCTTAGGCTAGCCCCCCAGGCTCAGAGCCCCCCTTCCCCCCCACTTGGGGCTGAATTTGGGCAGCTAGCCTGAGCCTCCACTGCCACAAAGCTCGTTTTAACACCATTAACCCGGCTGAGTGGCATGCGCCCCGCTGCAGTACCGACGTGTCCCTGTGGTAGGAGACACTTGGACTAACCCCACTGAAAGGACAGTGTGCTGTTGAGTTTCTCCTGGCATTGTAAACTGGCTTTTAGGAGAAGTTTTCTGTCACCTCAGTGGGGCTCAGTTTAGTTATTTGGATTATACCATGCATTGGAGCTCTGCCTGTGTGACTGCGGTTTTTCCCCCAATTCACATTTCCTTACCGGCGAGGAGTGTTAGGAGGATAAATACATTGCAGCTTGTGTGGCACTCAGGTAGTAGGGACAGGGGGTCAGGTAAGTAAGGTAGAAGGAGATAAAACAGCTTATTAACCAACCCTTTTCCACCTAAAAATGTGAGGATTTGTAATGGGTAAGTTGTTTGTGCTAATTTGACTAAATTAAAAAATAAATAAAAGGAAAGAGACATTGAAGGGAACAAGAAGGAGAGTGGTCTTGGGGTAACACGAGCCTGGGATGCAGGTGATATGGATTCTATCCACACGTGACCTTGGACAACTCAGCTCTAACCCCAGGTCCTCCAGAGTATATAGGTGCCTAACTCCCATTGAAATAATGGAATTTAAAACCTAAATACTTTTGAGGATATGGGTCAAACTCTCTGTGCCTCATAGCCCTGTCTCCAGAATGAGGATAACACTTCTTCTTTCCTCTGCCCTTTGTTCAGAATGTAAACTCTCCAGAGCAGGAACTGTCTCGTGCCCTGGGTGTATACAGCACCTTGCACCATTAGGCACTGATCTCAGTTGGGCTTTAGATACATCTGTGATAAGTTCTAGTATTGAGCAGAAACTCTCAAGCAGTTTCCACGGGCATCTACAAGAGCCTCAGGAAGCAACTCTTCTTAATTACAGTATGTGATTCCAAGCCAATAGTCTGTCAAATGCAAAGCTTGTCTTGGCAGACTAATGTGTGTGAACACAAGACCTAGTTGCGATGGTCTATTTACTAAATACATATCTTCAGAAGAACACTTTTCTAACTATGATGGGATTAGTCAGTGAACCATGAGTGCCTGGGGATGGTAAAACGGAGGCACGTATGACACATATATTTCCTATTTGCCGGGGGGGGGAGGAGGGGGGAGAAGAGAGAGAGAGAGAGAGCACGCCCGCGAGAGAACTGGTATTTTTACTGCAGCATTTCCACCCCTGACAAAAGCTTACAAATTTTCTGAAACCTAATGTACTCCAAGACCAGAGTCAGTAATTTCACTGCAATGCAGTTTAGAAATAACTTATGTACCTTTTAGATTTTATTCATTCATACATTTACAGCAGTTGCTTTCATATTACAATTCTCTTTCATCTTTTCAGTTTTCACTTATAAAAAATTAACCAAATAAACCTTATTTATCCAAATTTATCACAGCAGGTCTGGTTAATTTTCACAGTTACAACGGCCATCAGAAACAGAACTTAAGTACCTACAAGTCATTCATTTACAATATCACACTTGGTTCTTCTTAAAGACACACTGCCTTCATTTCAGAGCTGAGTGGATATAGTGTTTCAGTACTCTGCTAATGGAAGATTGAGTAGAGAGATCACTACATCGAGTAGCAGTTTATAGGCTGGGACTCAAATGCCTAAAGATATACTGAGGAGTAACTTGCATATATAACATTTCTTGACGCATGCTGTAGTAACTGGTTTGTATTGATACATGTGGACAGTATGCGAACATTTACCAACAGTACTGATTATCCTCATTGTGTGCTGCCACAGAAAAGTACATTCCTTTAGTCTATCTTCTGCTATTGTGGAGTCAGAGTTGTAGCGTAACACTGGATTAGGAGACTGCAGAAACAGAGACGCTGCTCTATGCTACTTTTGACAGTGCTCTCATCTATCTGCTGAAAGGACAACCCTTTGGAATGGTGGACTACTCTAACTTACTTTTAAGATTCTACCAAGAAGATACTACATTGTATAAAGACTTGGGGTGTTTCTATTAGCTTCAAGCTGGATGATCGTGTATCAACAAGTTCAAGTCTCAAAAACCAATGGCCCATTATAGTACTTAATTCTGCTCCCCAGTTACAATAGCAGCACTTCATTGCCAGTGTGTTCATTACTAGGTCTTCATTTACTACTTTCCCATTCTCCCCCCTCCCCCCGTCTTTGCAAACACACTCATTTTCTTTACAGTGGTAATTATTGCTGTTTTAAAGTACGGTATGTTCATAGGAGAATACGTCTTTAAGGACTTGCAGCCGCTTCCTGTTACAAAGTACAGTACATACCATGCTGAACATAGAAAACACAAGACTTATTTCACATTGGTCTTGTAGAGGTATGAAGAGATGCAGAATAGGAGACAGTTGAGGGGAATCGGAGTTTCCATTGAGGAGCATGTTAAATCTTATAACCCATGATTTTTACTAAGAGAACACTCGCTTGGACACTAACAATTCTGTTAATCATCTAGCCCCAATTTTTTTCAGTTGACATTGAATGGACATTTCTGCAAATGCATACTACACAATCTGTTAACACTACAAAGAAGTGATTTTACCTTAACTGCATTAGTTTCAAGAAGATTTTTTTAGCCTTAATAAAATAACGCAAGCCCACAAACTGCTTAAAGATAACAGCCCAGCACAGTCATAAGAACAACCAAAAAGCAGTGGATGCTTTTGTTGAAACCTAGTTATTAAAAAAGCAAAGCAAAGAAAATAAATATACATACAAGGCAAATGTCTAAACTTAGCTTTGGCTAAAGGAAATTGAAAACAATATTAGTATATATTCATTATGCTTAGCTGCTGATTTCACATTCAAGCATGTTATCTATAAAGAAATTTACAACTGCATTATGTATTTGTTACACTGTTGATTTAATTAACTTCCACCTTTTACTATTTAAACTTTAACAGTAAACTGTTCCCTCTTCAAAAAACTATCCATGTTGTAAAACAAAGAAAGCATTGAACAGTAATTTGCACACTCCAAATGTTGACTTCTAGCTTAGTTTTAAATTATTGTCTTTTAACTACACTCTCAGTTGTTTACATTGCATGCTAGCTTATTTTAATTTCAGTCAAAGATGCTTAGAAAGATAATTCAGGTAAGTCTTGTAGTGGCAGAGAGGGAAAATACAACATCTATACATATCCCTCTGACTGAGGAGAGGTAAAAACCTCTGGCTACAAACACAAGGGTGTGAGATTTCTTGACCAAGGTTTGGTGTGAGTATGGTTTGCAAAGAAGGAAACGGATCCTTTTGCATTTTCAAACTGATTTAATAATTTCACATCCATTAATTTTTCTTTATGTGGCATAGTGTATGCAACCCCAGGACTCCAGATGGCTTGGAATTAAAATACCTTTATTAGACTTTAAATAGAGTGCATATCAATAGCATTAAACCAGGCTCTAATGAAATGCAGGCTTAGAGCAAATTTAAAATTAGACTGTTAATTCAAAGGTAACAGGAGCTGGCTCTTGCCCTTGTGTGTCTAGCAATTCTGAACACCTTGCAGAAAGGATTAATTATCCAGTCATCTGCATCTCAGCCATAAACTCTGGAAAAATTAAAAGGCAGGAGATACAGATCATGAACTGATACGGTTCAACGCTACAAAGGACAATAGTAAGGACAGGGACAGCCTTCTGTAAACATCTAAGCAACTGTCTTTCATTGATCAGATTTTTTTATCCAATGGCCTGATTCTACTCCCAGTGAAATCCATGGGAATTCTGCCACCCACTGCGGTGGGAGCACAAGGGTCTAAGGGCCTGACTCTGCAAGATGCTGAGCACCCTCCATTCCAACTGAAGTCACAGGGACTTGAAAGTGCTCCTCACTGCATGGGTTTGCACCGTAGAAGTGTGCACTTCAGAATAGCAGCCAGCCGAGGCCTAATCCTGCATCTCTTACACATCCGAGTAATAATAATACTTGGATCTCAAGGAGTTTTGCAAATGAAAGAAACTATCATTGTTCTCAAAATGATTCACAGAGGTGAGGTGAAGTGACCTGCCTCAGGTCACCCAGCAGGTCATTGGCAGAGGCGAGAACACAGCCCAGGTTTCCTCGACTTCCAGTCATCTTCATGGTTCATGCTCTGTCACTGACATGAGTAAGGGCTGCAGGATTGGGCCTCTGGACGTTAATACGTTACTCGTGTCACTTGATCCTTTAAAAGGAAGTTGCACTAATTTTTACATTGATAAAACTGTATTGTACTCTGCGTTTGGATTTAAGTGCATTTCTTTTGTTGCGATGCAAACTCTAACACTGCTTTACACAGCGTAACGCACACTCTACTTCCCCATGGAGTTTCAATGACCATTCAAATAAATAATTTGTTGCTGTTACATTTCAAGATCACATATGCATAGAACATTTTTACAGTACTTTACATTTTAGTTAAATTCTTGTTTTCATTTCAGATAAGCACTTTTAAAAACCAAGCTTCATCCTGCAACTGTACAATCAACTAATCAAAAACTGTTCAACCCTTGACATGATTTAACTACATTAAATGCCAGGCTGTTACACAAATACTCATTTTAAAATCATACAGGCAAAGTAATGAACTGATGTGGATATTTGCTAATTAGCAATTTTAAAATCAACTTAGGCAGTTCTACAAATTAATCACAAACACAGTTCTTGGAATTAAGTTTCATTCCCGCAAGTTATACCCAATAATTTTGTTCCATGGATGCACTAGGAAGGAGAAACTGTTATTCTACTGACACGTGGAGGACTCAAAAACAGTATCTGGAGCCCACAGTCCTGTGTGCGAACAGAGACTGCAATACAATCATGGAGAGGGGAACCTAGGAAGCATTAAAGTGGTAATGAAAAATAATCTTGTACATACCCTGTAGCAGTAGCAACCTAGGGGAAAGCCCCGTGCCATCCCTCTCAGTGCAGAATTCTGAAAGCTCCCATGGCAAGAAGCACTGTGAAGCGCCTGTCAAAGCAGAGATTAAAGCGGCCATTTCTAAACCTCCTGCGGGTGCTGACCATTTCACTGGAGGGGGAATGGCATGAATTTGTGACAATATCAGTTGGAGGAGGCCTGGAGAAGATTAGACCCTACTTTCCATACTGCTTTAACCACTTAGTATCACTGAATGGAATGGAGCCTAGTCAGGGGTCTAGATTCCTGTTGCTCGGGGTTAGCTGTCAATGAGACACATGGTTCATAGGTGGCACTGCTCAGAGCAGGCACCAAGGGGCCGGTTCTGCCCCCCAGTTTAGCATGCGCATACAACTACTATTGTTGTAGCGAGAACTGCCCAGGTGTCTCCCAAGGAGGGCTCAGGCGCTAATGAGGTTAATATTAGACACATGTGAATCAAATGTTTATTTTTCCCTTTAGTGATTTACAATTTTTAAAGAGGACTATACAAATATTAGGCCCTGATCTTGCAAGGAGGGTTTGGCCAAGAGGATCTTGGCTCTGACCCCAGTCGGGTCTCCTGCAGGAATCCACACACATGGAGCTCACGGCAGGATCAAGGCTGCGGGCAGGAAATCTACATTCTGCAGCCAAACGAATCACCAAAACCGAATCCTGACACTAAAATAAAAATTAACTAGAAAACTGCAACTGTGACGCTGACAGTGCAGAATGGGGCAGAGAGCAGGGATAATCCATTTGCATATATGGGAAAAGCAGGCAGTGGCACAGCGGTTGTCAAATACTACGTTCTATTACTTCTTAAAAACATTCTCCAGTTGAATTTGAGGTGGTTTTACCTGCTGTTAGGTTTACTAAATAAATAAATATATAAACTCCAACCCTTATGATGAGAGAGAGAGACAGACAGACAGACACACACACACACACACACACACACAATCTGTGATTGTTCCACCTCATTGTGCATCAGTCTGGAGGGCTTGCATGGAAATACTAAAATGGCAGCCCCTTTTCTCCCATTGAGAGCCTGTTCATAGATAGGGAACAGTAACAGGTGTCTAAACACTGTTAAAATTCATTTTTAATATAGTCTCTTATTTAGTACAGAAATTAACTCTCTACAGTGTTAGAATTAACCCTCTGGAAAGATCCTCTAAAAGTTCTTTCAACTGCAGACTTAGATTTAGAGTTTCTCAGGGCAGGGTCCGTGTTCTTTAATCTCTTTGTATAGCCCCTTACACACTTACCGCTGTATACCTGTAACTGGAGGTTCTTCGAGATTTCTATTCCACTGCGGGTTACGCAAACGCACCGTGTGTCCAGAGCTGGAGAATTTGAAAGTAGTGTCTGTTGGTCAGCGCACACGCCCTGGCTCACCTCATGCCTCTGACCGAGGGAATAAAGGACAGGATAGACCAATCGCCTCTCCAGTTCCTTCCTCACCACAGATCAGGGAAGATCTGAAGCAGAGGGGAAGGAGGGCGGGAAGTGGAATACAGATAGGGACCACACATCTCAAAGAACCTCCAGTTACAGGTAACTAACCTCCTCCTCTTCTTCAAGCGAAGGTCCCTCTTGTATTCCGCTGAAGGTGATTAACAAGCAGTGTCTCAGCAGAAGGAGGGTGCGAGGAGGCAGACACTAGGGCTGAGCGAAGGACAGACATTCCAAAGGAGGCATCAGCAGAGGAGCCCTGGACTAGGGCATAACGTCCCGTAAAGGTGTGAATGGAGCTCCACATGGCTGCTTTACCCCTATCAAGGTGGCGCATTTCCTGGAGCGCTGCCATACTCGCTGATTGTGCTCTTGTGGAATAAGCTTACCCCATGAGGTGGGGAGGGAAGACTGGATAGTTGATAGCAGAATAGGATGTAGTCAGAGATCCATTTGGAAACCCCCTGGTGCAGAACACTTGTCCCCCGATTCTTTCCATTAGAGCGACAAATAGTCCTGGGGATTTCCTGACTGGTTTTGTTCTGTGTAGGTAAAAGGTCAAGGCTCACTGCACATCAAGGGCATGGAGTCTCTGTTCCTCTGAGGAAGCGTGCAGTTTAGGGAAAAAACAGAGATAAGCAGATCGACTAGTTCAAGTGAAACTCTGCAAGAACCTTGGGGGAAATCTGTACAAAAATGCTAAAACTATTTACAACACTAAATCCTATTTTAAGGGCCAAAGCTGAAGCTACAGACAGAGAGGTTCTGATCTGGACGATGAGGTGACAAGAAGGAACTGGCGAGGCGGTTGGTCTGCCCCGCCATTTATCCCCTCGGTTGGAGGCAGGTGGTCAGCCAGGGCACATCTGCAGACCAATGGACACTACTTTCAAATTCTCCAGCTCTGGACGCATGGTGCACATTCATAACCCACAGTGAAATACAATAGGGACCATCACTTGAAGAAATCTTCGAGCAGAATGAAGGAGGACTGGTATTGTCACAAGATGTCTGTCCAGCAATATGGCTTCCAGCAGCAGTAGGTTCAGAGCAAGCTGCATTTTAATACGCAATGCAAAGCTAGGAGTTTTTGTGGTGAGAAGTGTCACATCACATGTGCTCTGGGGTTCTTGCAATGAGAAAAATGGATGTAACCATCTTTTATGATGCCATTTAAATATATAAAATCTGAGACTCTGGGTGGATAAAAACAAAAACAAGTCTTTGATCTTGCTGTCTCTATGCAGACTGGGAGACTTGTCTGGGTAGGGACTGCAGGAGTGGGCCCTCTGATGGGAAGGGATAAGCATTAGTAGTCTGTAGCTTGAAGTCCACAGAGATTCTACAGGAAATAGAGGGGATTATCTGGCTCCAAGGCTGGGTCCAGATTAACATGCTTGGGGAAAGTTTCCCCAAAAGTGCAGGTCCAACAACTAAGACTGCACTGGCGGATCCGGTGTTTTTAACCTCTGAGTTGTCTAACCGTACTCAAAGGAGATCTAGCAAACAGCAATAAAGATATCTGAGCCTTGTCTACACTAGCACTTTCACTCCTGCTACCAGAGGTGGAGCGCTACTGTAGCAGCTGGAGAGTTCCCAGTGAATGCCAGCACAGACAGGGCTTAGATTAGTAGGAGTTCTACCAATCACTCTGGTGTCATGGTTTGGCAAAACGATAGCAAGAACTACTTCCTTTTGGAGATAAAGCTAGCGAACAGGACAGACAACAATGGCTCCTGGTGTTCCCACCAAACTAAATATTCCAAAATGCCTTTCTGACAAAGCAGGGGTGACTTCACACAGGCATTAAGAGAAATAAATTTGCACAACAATAAATCTCTGAGAGGCAGCATCTTGATTCCTGTCATTACAACTTCAGGGCCCTGCCCACATGTTTAGAAGTACAGAGTTCCCATAGCACCTTCCAAGTTGCATATTTTAAAAGCGTATCTCGCTTATGCAAATCAAAGGTGTTACAGTCAGAGATACAATAATAATGTTACATTTTAACCTTTTTTTTTTATTATTAAAGGAAGTTGGTGACTTAACTGTGTTTCTGTCTCTGTGGGAGATTAGGGTATTTGAACCAGTTTTGGCTTATCACATAGATATGAATGAGGCATATTACAAAGGCACAGGTATCAAATAAAACCAAGAACATTCTTTTAATTAGACACCCCAATAAAAAAAATTAAATTTATGTATTTTCCCCTTCATTAAGAGACTAGTTATTTTCATTGTCTGGAAAGGTTTTAGTGCAGTGATTCTACAGCAACAGAAAAAAAATAAACTAAAAAAGGCACAAACTTTTTTTTCCTTTCACTTTTGCTAACACTTTATAATGGTCTATTTTTACTCAGGTTAATAAATCACTGAAAGCAGCAAGAAAATATTATGCCAATTTCTGTACACTATACAAAAACCCCTACCCTCCACTTCAGGAGAAATGTACAGCATAGAAAGACTTTTAAAAAATAGATAGTAGCCTGCAAAGAAATTGTGTTAATTAAGCTCTTGGTCTCTTGAAATAGTGCCCTCCATTATCTACTTTTTCCCTTTATTACTGGGACAATATACCATAGAGCACTGCCATTTTATGTATGTTATAGATTGAGGCAGGCAGAAATCCAGGGCTGAGAGTGTGAATTGCTTAACAGAGTAATAGGACAAAAATCTTCTGACTTGGATGTGCCTACACCTACTCCCTGGTACCTCTCACCCTGCTCACTCCTGGATCTGGTATTGCGTATGGAAGCTGGAAGCTGTTCTCCCTCCCTGCCAGCTAGAAGCAAGAGCAGACAATGAAAGAAAGTGCTGGGCTCAGGAGACTAACCTCACGCCCTCATTAGGCTCCAATTTCTCTACTGTGAAAGCTGCCTTTCTCCTTAACACTTGCTAAGCATGTGCAGGCTTCCTCCCTATTGAAAGAAACACCCATGGAGATGCTCCCGCCCTTGGTAAGCAGGAATTGCACAGACACTCCTGAGTTTGCCTCTCTTGTCTAACAGGCCAGTACCATGGGCTACCAGCTAGTTAGGAACTAATGAACTCTGGACCCAATTCCTACCTTTACACTTATGAATCTCAGTGCAGGAAAGACCCTGGACTGGAAGTGAAAGGCTAGCGTTTTAGTTTCCACCTCACAATAGAATTCACATGTGTGTTCCTGTCCCACTTCTTACTAGTTAAGCCTTCTCTGTCTGGTCTTCCTTTCATTCTTTCTAGTAACCTTCTTACTTGTCTCTACTATTTGATTTGACAAGGATAAATTTGTTCCCTCCTCTCTGAAACTCTCCTACCTAGTTGCTTCTACTATAGTTATAAGTGTTAGGAACATATGTTCAGTCCCTTATCAATTGTCTCATGGTTTTCTTTCCCCCACCTCACACACATAATACTTCATAGAATAGTAACTTTTTTCCCCAGGAACTTAAGTTAAAGGGGGTTTCCCTTTAAATGTAATAAGATAGCTGAATCCCACCACCCACACCAAATTAAGTGCAACCAGAAATGTTTTTAATATTTCTGATACCACATTTTAAAAATTAAAACCTACTGATTTTTCCCCGACATAATTCATGCAAAGTTGTTATTTGTTTAAATAAGTTATAAAATTGGTATAGCTAGAAGAAGCTGTAGTCTTGGTTATTCTTTTGTTGGCAGGCACTGTACATACATATTAGGTACAGACACATGCCGAATCTGCTTTGCATTGCTTTTTGCATTGTACAAGTCACAAATCTGACATTAAAGCAGTTATTACCTTTTATGGAAGGCTGCAGTGAGGCCATCTACAATTATTAAACAGCAGCTGGTTAAGATAATATGTATGCTTCCCCCCCACACTCCCAAAATGCAATTATCTGTCACACATTGCTTGTCTGAAGTGTTTAGATTTGTTGCTCACATTAATGTGCAAATGTGTTGCCATAGAAACTGCAGCCCCCATTATGCTTCAATGACACCATTCAGCAAAAGCCAAAACAAATATAAAATTAAAAAAAAAAAAAAAACCCAAACAAACAAACCCAGAAGGCAGCAAAGAGAAACTCCAATGCACATGCGGAAGTCTGGCCCAGGACTGCAGGATATGCATGGATATAGAACAGCGCAGGAGATATTTAAGTTTGATCTTACTTTACAATATGTTACAATGGGGCTCAGAGTTCAAATGGTTCAAGTCTGTTTGCTGGCTTAGGAAGGAAAATGAGAATGGAGAAAAAGTCATGGTTACTGGATGCACCAAGGTTCTTTCAGATATTTGGCAGAATGAGGCACATCCAAAAAAAGTGCAACACCAGTGCCTGGATGGCAGTGCTGTGTGTTTGAGTGCGTGCACACACTTCCTCTTCATGCATTGTAGCAAGCGTTTTTTTCACATTTTCTTTGAAAACTATTAACCAGTAATTTATAGTAAGATGAATGCATATTCTAGTTACTGGTGCATGAAATACTGAGAAATGCATTCAAGTAATATTTCTGCACTTACTGTATTATGAATGTCATCACTACATTATCTTACATTTGAAAAAAAATACTATGTACACCAGACCAGTGGTACTATTATGTTTGTAAGTTTCTGTGCTTTATGTAGGTACCTGGGTAAGATTGGAACAACAGGTTGTAGGTCCACTCTGACCTACCAGGTCATTAACACTGTATGCATTAGGAGAGCAGTACTTCCAGCCTCAGCACCACCACCTACAGCATGCGAGAAAGGATCCTTATTTTGTACAATCAAGCTGTACAAAGCAAATTAAAAATGAAATGAGGGAACGAAACAAAACACAATTGAAAACAAAAACAATGGGGAAAAAAAGGGCAATTTTGGGGGGATAGGAGAAAACACTTTGTTTTGCTTTTGTTTCTATTCTTCACGCAGCTGCAGGCGGTAGCGGTGGTAGCGAAGCTGGAAAAACATTCTCTCTAGTATGGAATGCGTCATCCCAGGGAGGGTGTAGTGTTCAATGATGCCCACATGTTTGAACCCTAAGGATTCATACAGCTTGTGGGCTGCCACCTTGACAGCCGTGGTTCCCAGTATAATGGAGGAATAGTTGTTGAGCATGGCAAACTCCAGCACTTTGCGGCCCAGGGCCTTGGCAATCCCTTTACCCCGGAAGTTGGAATCTACGGACATGCGGCGCAGCTCCATGGTGTTGTCTTCCTCATTGCCTCTCGCAGCCACGATTCCCACCACATTTCCGTCCAACACAGCTACCCAGAAGCAGGAGCCTAGAGAAGACAAAGCAGAGTCTGAAGCTGAAGAATGCAACTGCCCTTCTGCATAAGCCTACCTGGGCTTAATACATCACTTTATGCCGACAGAGCCAGATTACAAAAGTACTGAAATCAATGCGAGTTGGGCACCCAACCTACTTAAGTGCTATTGAAAATCCTACTGGGCACCTATCTGCATATTTAGGTGCTTAAATAGCTTTCTGCATCTGGCCCAAAATTGCTTTCTTAAGACTGATAAGAGATTGTTATTGCCCAAGAGGGAGATCTCCTCCAATTTAAAATATCAGACTTCCTGTTTGAGACCAAAATTGTAAAGGACATTAGACAATACACCTGTGTAAGGTGACCAAGGGAATTTGTCCTCAACCTGCTCCAAGATTTAATTCTCAAGTGAAAGCCTGAAAATGTGTCAAACTCAGGGGCTCACTTTTCCTAAATCATATGGGAATGGTGAAGTGGAACCATCCCATATGCCACCCTGCCCTATTAGAAGGTTATCTGGTATAAAGGTGTTGCACTTATTCCAATAAAGCACACAAAGGGAATTTATTAACTCTCCCTAACACATCAACATTACATATCTTTGGTTTCTTGGAACGGCCTTAGTTAGAGGGAGCTCTGTGTCAAAAGCAGCTGCAAAATGAGCTTCTTTATTGTAGGTTTTATTGCAAAATTCCTTATTTGATATACCAGCATTGTCAAAGGACTAGTTCCATGGGACATGTGAATAGCCTGTGTACAGTATAAATTAGGATAAAGTGAGTAGCCCTGCAGCCAGCCGCCTTCAGCTATGGTCTCAAAGCTAAGTAGGACTAAGTGCACGGATTACTTGGACAAGAGATCAACAAGAAAAACCCAGTAGCTGGAGGAAGTTATGTTAATGATTTAGTAGGCAGCATTCTTCCTCTCTGAGTCAATAATGAACCAGAGCCCGTCACAGTGTTAAGGAGTTACTGGGGATATTGTTGCCTTTCAGGTGAAACGTAAAACCAGTCATGTTATTTAGTGTCCTACAGTGCTTTCCTCCCAGAGTATGGGATGTTGATCCTAAGCGGATGTCAGAATTCCCATTGAGTACTTGCAGTCTGTCTACTTAAAACTTCCATGGCATTGTCAACTGGAAAAAAAAACAACCTACCTTTCCATAACTGTTCTTCGAGATGTGTTGCTCATGTCCATTCCATTCTAGGTGTGTGCGCGCCCACGTGCACAGTTGGAGATTTTTGCCTTAGCGGTATCCGTAGGGTTGGCTGTGGCACCCCCTTGAGTGCTGCGCTCATGCGCTGGTATATTAGGCGCCAACAACTCTATGTCCTCTCAGTTCCTTCTTGCCAGCAACTCTGACAGCGGGATAGGAGAGGGGGTAATGGAATGGACATGAGCAATGCATCTCGAAGGACAACAGCTAAGAAAAGGTAGGTAACCGCTTTTTCTTCTTTGAGTGCTTGGTCATGTTGATTCCATTCTAGGTGACCCACAAACAGTATACTTGGAGGTGGGCTTGGAGTTCAGTCTAGGGCTTGCAGCACTACTCTACTGAAGCCAGCTTTGTCCCGGGCCTGGTGGGTAAGTGCGTAATGGGACAAACGTGTGGATGGACGACCAGATGGCCTCCCTATAGATGTCCTGGATAGGTACCTGGACTAGGAAAGTTGCTGAAGAGGCTTGCGCCCTGGTTGAATGGGCGGTGACAATCACCGGAAGGGACACCTTTGCCTGATCGTAGCAGCAGCGAATGCAGGCAGTGATCCAAGAAGAAATTCTTGGAGTGGACACCGGATGACCTTTCATCCTGCCGGCCACCGCAACGAACAATTGTGTTGACTTGCGGAATGGCTTGGACCTTTCAACGTAGAACATTAGTGCCCTCCGGATGTCTAGGGAATGCAGTCTATGCTCTGCCTCCGACTTATGCGGCTTTGGAAAAAAGACAGGTTAAGTAAATGTCCTGGCCCGTATGAAACTGTGAGACCACCTTGGACAGGAAAGCTGGGTGCAGCCGCAGCTGGACATTGTTTTTGTAAAAGACCATATAGGGCGGTTCTGAGGTGAGCACCCTAATCTCAGAGAGACCCAGCAGATGCATGTTATTGCAACCAGGAAAGGAGAAGGAGAAAGCAGGAAGTCAGAGGTTCCAAAGGGGGGGGTGTCCCGTGAGCTGTGACAGCACAAGATTCAGGTCCCATGGAGGAATGTGGTCCCTGACGTGCGGGTAATGGCACTCAAGGCCCTTTGAGGAACCTGGCAGTCCTATCCTGAGCGAAAACCGACCTACCCTCAAGCAGCAGATGGAAGGCTGAGATGGCGGCCAAGTGAACCTTGATAGATGAAAGGGATAGGCCTTGGAGCTTGAGATGCAGAAGGTAGTCCAGGATTAATTGCAGTGCAGCTTGCTCGGGCTGAATGCCTTTATCTGAAGTCCAACAAGCGAACCGCTTCCATTTAGCCAGGTAGGTCGCCCTGGTGGAGGAGCTGTGAAGGGAACTCCCTCCAAAACAGAAGCAGGATTCTGCCACCACACGAGTGATGACAGTACATGGTCCAGGACCCTGACCACACAGTCCATGCTGTGTCTGTTGGGGATGTAGACCAATGCCAGCCATGCCTGCATAGGCCTGAGGCAGAGCCGCGTGTGCCAGACCACATAAGCGCAGGCCACCATGTGGCCTAACAATTGCAGACACGTGTGAGTGGTGGGCTTGCATGCATAAGATCAGGTCTGCCATCGCTTGGAACCGAGCCTCGGGGAGGAAGGCTCTGGCCTGAGGCGAGGCGAGGACCCCTCCAATGAACTCTACGCGTTGCACTGGAATTAAAGTTGACTTTTTCTCATTTATTAACAGCCCCAGATCTCAATAGGTGGAGCAAACCAAATCGAGATGATGCCGCACCTCATCCCAGGAAAGGCCCTTTATTAACCAGTTATCGAGGTACGGATAAATTTGCATCCCTCAGCACCTCAGGTAAGTGGCCACTGGTGCTATGCGCTTCGTAAACACTCTCAGTGCTGACGAGAGACTGAAGGGCAGCGTCATGAATTGAAAATGGCGGTTGCCCAACACAAAAATGGAGAAAACGTCTGTGCTCCAGGAAAATGGAAATATGCGTCCTTTAACTCGAGGGCAGTGTACCAGTCTCCCAGATCCAGGGAGAGAATAATGGAGGCCAGAGAGACCATACGAAACTTCAACTTCTTGACAGACTTGCTGAGGCGGCACAGGTCCAGAATGGGTCTGAGACCCCTTTTGCTTTGGGGATAAGGAAATAGTGGGAGTAGAACCCTTTCAAGTCTGGAGGGACCTCCTCTACTGTCCCCAAGCGTAGGAGGTTCTCGACCTCTTGAACGAGTAGCTGCTCGTGAGAAGGATCCCTGAAGAGGGACAGGGAAGGGGGGTTGGAGGGAGGGTCAACCATGAACTGCAGGGTGTAACCCGAAGATATTATGTTGAGCACCCAACGGTCTGAGGTCAGCTGCGACCAGGCCGATCGGAAGGGGCGCAGGCGGTTGAGGAAAGAGCAGGGAGGTGGATCCTGGGAAGTGACTGGGGTGCCATCCTTGGGCGCATCCTCAAAATGCCTGCTTCTGGCTTCCTTGGCCTCTGGAAGAACCAGGCTGGGCAGAGGAATGGGAAGACAAAGGGTGATGACGTTTAAATCCTTTGTCTCTGTCCTTCTTTCTGTAGGAGCTGGACCGAGGGACACCTCGTGACCTTGACGGAGGTGGAGGGGGACGGAATGGCTTTCTAGCCTGCTGAGGGGTGTGTAGGCCTGAGGAACGGAGGGTGGCATGGGAGTCTTTAAGGCCATGGAGCCGTGCATTAGTCAGCTCCAAAAAGAGCCCTGCTCCCTCTAACGAGAGGTCCTAAAGGATAGTCTGCATCTCCTGGGACAACCCAGAGGACTGTAACCAGGAGCTGCATGTCATGACCACCGCAAAGGCGATTACCCTGGCTGCTGAGTCCATAGTGTCCTACACCATCTGGAGGGCACCCCTCACCACCGCTTTTGCCATCTTCCACCAAGGCGGCAAACTCCTGGACTCGGTCCTCTGGGAGGCCCTCCTTGAACTTGCTGATGGAGTCCAACAGGTTGAGGTGGTACGTGCCTAGTAGGGCCTGATGGTTAGGATGGTTAGGGAGGCCCTCCTTGAACTTGCTGATGGAGTCCAACAGGTTGAGGTGGTACGTGCCTAGTAGGGCCTGATGGTTAGACACCCAAAATTGCAGGATGGCTGTTGAATAAATTTTCCTGCCAAATAAGTCCAGCCTCTTGGCATCTTTATTTTTTGGTGTGCCACTCGCCTGTCCCTGCCTGTACCTTTTGTTGATGGCAGACATGACCACGGACCTCTCTGGAGGGTGGGTGTACAGGTACTCAAATCCCTTTGCTGGGACATAGTACTTCTTTTCTGCCTTCTTAGAAGTAGGCAGAATGGAAGAGAGGGTTTGCCACACACACTTAGCAATTTTTAGGACCTCTGGGTGGGCGGGTAATGTAACCCAGGCCAAGGTGGAGGAGGGTATGACATTAAAAGAGATTGGACTCCTCCAAGCTCTTTGACCTCCAAGTTTAGGTTAGCAGCCACCCTTTTGAGCAGGGCTTGGTGTTCCTTGAAGTCATCGGGGGGGAGGGGCTTCTTGTTTGCAAGGGGCCTGCCACTGCTTCATCTGGAGACGACAAAGACAACTGCACCGCAGGGGGAGGGGCAGCTTTCCCTTGCTCGTCTGGGGATGGCTCCTTGGGCAGCGGGGCCCGCTGTGTCACCCCAGCATTGGCTTCAGCACCGTGCTCAAACTCCAGTGCCGGCTATGCCAAGGGCAGCTTGTCCGATGCGGTCTGGGAGGAACGGTGGGAGTATGGGAACGGTATAAAAAGGTACACGCCACGGGTTCCAGTACTGCCACTGAGTGGGCCACTGCCCCTGCCACCACCACAGGAGCCACGCCGGTCTCACGGCCTGGTGGTGATTCGCCTTTTTTGGTGAGGGGCTGAACTGTCCTTTAGACTTGGACCATTGCCCTTCCAGTGATCAGGGCAGAGCTGCAGATGCCTGGGTCTGACCCTCGACTGACCCCGGCAAGGAGAGGGCAAGGAACGGTTCCTGCCTGAAGAGCGGTACCGGGGAGCTGAAGAACGGTGCTGCATCAGAGAATGATCCCGCACTGGGGGGAGGGTTCGACGCCTGGGAGACTGCCTAGGCGATGGTGATCTGCGACGTGGCAATCTCTGGTGGGAGGCCCGATGGTACCGTGTGTACGAGGATCGGCGTCATGACTCACATGCCCCGTGCCTTGTAGGTGGAGATCTTGGCATCAGGGACCTGGGTCTTCTGACCAGGGACCGAGGCTGCAGTGCCAGGGTCCTAGGCTGCAGTGATGGGAATCGACGCCTGAGATCCGGGGATGCTCCGCTGCTTTAGGAGGTGGTCCCATAACTGGCTTGCCCATAGATGCTGTGGCCTTAGCCAGGTCCATCGCCTGGCTTGGCGTACACAGTGCTGGCTGGCCTATTTGCTCTTTGGCAGACAGGCCTGCTTTGGGCACAGACGGCCTTATGAGGGGCTGGAACCCCCTGCTGGTCCCGGGAGTCAGAGGTGGGTCCCTGGCTGGGCTACGGGGTCCAACCGCAGTGGTGTCCCCAAGTAGCTCCGGGGCGGGCATGTGGCCTAACAGGTCTTTGCCCGAAGCCCCCTTTTTCTGCAGTGCCGGTACGCCTGTCGACTTCGACCGCTTCTTAGGCACCAGTGAGGAGGAACGGTGCCGGGCGGATTACGGTGCCGGTGATGCACTGAGCGCAGATGCCAAAGTGCCGGGTGTGGAGTCTGATCGAGAGGGCTCCGAGGCAGGACAAAGCACAGCCTCCTTGAGGAGGGCCCTTAAGCGAATATCCTGCTCCTTTTGAATTTGAGGACAAAAGTTTTTAATGTAATGGTCTAACTAAGTACCTAACAACTAAAAACAAAGGAGACAGAACAATGGACTGTAAGAACTGCTAATGCTCTTGCGATGCACGACAAGGCGCTCAGACCAAGCCTCAGGGGCAGTAAGAAGGAACTGGGAGGGTGTAGGGTCGGCAGCACCTAATATACCAGTGCATGAGCGTGGCACTCAAGGGGCACCACAGCCGACCCTCCGGATACCGCTAAGGCAAAAATCCCAACTGTGCACATGGGCGCGCACACACCTAGAATGGAATAGACACGAGCAAGCACTAGAAGAAGAACGTTATTTCTCACTCCTGCTGCGCTGTGTTTTACCCTACAGGTGACTTCACATGAATGGGGAGTGAAACAATCCCTAAGAACAGTAAACGGCAGCATCTATGTGGATGAAATATGCTGTGTAAGGGCATATCATCATAAAAAGGAAATGATGACCTAATAAACAAGCAGGGAATATCCTTCTTCACCTAGTAATTGCTTTCCTAGAAACAGCAAGCAAAGCATGTCTACAGCGATCATCCTTGGGTGCTGCTCTTACGGTAAGAACACTACCTGCTGCGGTACATCAACACACTGCCAGAAACGTAGAGAAGCTGCTAAGCTGGATTACTGGAATGACGATTGTGGACACTTGCTCTGAGCATGCCCACAGAAGACCCCTGGGCAAGGTCTAAGCCTTCCATAAGCATTGTCCCCCTAAGTAAATGTTTCCACCAAAACATGCCGAATCCGCTTTGCATTGTACAATTCACTGATGTGGTTTTACAACATGGGCCATGTCACTGAACCTTCTTATGACTCAGTTAGCCAAATCTGAAAAAGATTGCTAATGTCAGGATTTCCCTGATAAACCAGATGCTGCGCTCAGCTTCCTTGGACAAAATCAATCGAATCAGTTACAAAACTAAATCCAGGAAACAAGCCCTTAGGTCTTGTCAGCATATTCAGATGAAGACATTAGCTCCAAGGACATTCATCTCTGATCCTATTATAAACAAACAGTCATTACACCGTTGCTTTCTAGGCTAACAACAAAATTTTTAACACAGGGACCAATCTTCACTCCTTTATTGTGAGCGGATACAATTCTCCTTTTATGTTGTCATATTGACAACGCTGCACGTTCTGCTGATTTTCTGTGACTTACAAGTGCTGAAAAATGGAAAGCACATTCCCTCTGTACACAAATGGTGGGGCTGCAGCAGGACACTGCTTTTTGCACTGCAGAAGTTTTAAACAACAAGTCCTGTGGTTATTGTGATCAGCCCATCCATCATGCACTCATCTGTATAAGTGTGGTCCATTAAAATACTCCTAATGAAATAGTTAACTCAGATGACTCAATTAGATGGGATAGGATCGGGGACTGCGGGGGGAGAGCGCTCTTTGGAGGGATGAGAAGAGCTGGAAGGAACTACAGGATCTCTTCCCTCCCCCCATCCAGTTCCACATTTAGGGCCTAATCCTGCAAAACATCCTTATCCATATGAGCAAACCCAGTGGCTTGAATAAGGCTAAACAAGCAAGTAAGGACAATTCACAAAAGGGGGGGGGGGGGGAGGTGAGAGACTAGGCCCCAGGTTGACTCCCCTGAATCTTGGCAATGCATCAGGTCAATTCTGGGAGGCGACACGAGCAATATGATTCACTGGGAAGTAATAAGGTGTTCTCTGCTCCCCCAGCAATTCAGATTGCTGCCTGTCCAGCATTCTGACCCCTGCCAGCCCTGGAACCTGACCCATCAGCATGGCAGTAAATAATGGTACCACCAAATCAGACTACAGGGCTAGTTCCAGATCAGATGTGGTTTGTTGTTCTAGCAACACAACGCACCCCCTTTCTCTCTACTCCAGTTACACCATTTCCACTCCTAAACTCGGAATGGAAACTGGGCGGGAAATGGTTTTCCATCCGCTAAAGTGTTCAGATATTTTTTTTAAAGTTTCCTATTTCAGATCAAGAGATGGGTGGGGTGCAAAAAAAGTGTTCAGATTAGCCAATAACCCTTAGGGAAGTCACCTGAGATGTAGGAAACCCTGGTTCAAGGCCCTACTCTGCCAAATTCAGGAATTCCATCCTAGACCTGAGAAGTTATTCTCCACTGAAACACGCACACATTCCCATTAAGTATCAATTTTGACAAATCAGCATTTTCCAACAAAAAATATTTGGTTGAAAAATTCCCGACTAGCTCTACTCTCAACACAATGACATGTGGCACACTTAGGTTTAGAGAAAGACTAGGATGAGGGATGGTGCCCATGTCCACTACACAAATGCCTCTAAGATTTAGAGGCACGTAAATCGAGTATCCTCTGGGATTCCTGCCTTCTTTTTTTTTTTTTAAAGCAAATTACTGCAACAATTTTAAACAGGAAAAAAAATCTATTTTTAAACCTGTGTTAAGAAATTGCTTCCCATTACTTTTTCTTTTTAAATCAAAACTGGCCTTCTGCATGGTCCTGCACGACCAGCAAGCGGGGCAGGCCATTAAGGCTTACCAAGCAAATCACTTCCAAGACTTAACAAATAGTTAGTTTCAGGTTTTTAAATCCATTCCATATTTTAAAAAGAAGTTTTTAAATTTTGGCTTTAGTTCGTTTTCAAACTCCACATTTCTATACATTTCAAGCCCGATACATTTCTGATGCACCCAGCCCATCACCATGGCTTCCAGGCTCCAGACTGAATTAGGATGCATTTTGTTCTGTGCTTTCAGACCTTTGTTTGTGCAGCTGGCCCAGGCTCGGGGGAAGGTGATATGACCACCTCCTTTCTATTAGGTTAAAACTAAGACTTTAAAACCTAATTATAATGATCTTGAGTTTAAAATTAAAAAAAAAGGTATGTGGCACATTACCAGTTTGTGTTCCCAGCCAACAAAGCAGCGAGGATACATCTGCTTAAACAATACAAGCCATATTCTGCTCCCATTTCCAGCACAGCTATCCCAATGACTTAACAGGTCTGTCCCTTCTAGGTGGACTGTTGCTACTGTAGATTTATTTTATCCCACCTAAAGGCAAGAAAAACAGTCAGCCTCGAACAAGATTTCATTTTTGCTGGTGCCAGGTTTGAAGAATCCTTCTTGGGAACCATCCAGTGCACATCTGTTGCTGAGTATTATTCGAAGGGGAGCAAACTGGTGGTAAACTGCTGACCTGAGATCCACCCGCCAAATAAGACACTGGCTCGGAGAGTGAACCACCACATTTCGGAACAACAGGAAAACTCTGCCTTTTCAACCTGTCTCTTAACGGTCAGTATAACCTGTGCTGATTCACAGGCCTATCACTAATTCTTCCTGGTGACTGGTCCTTCCATCTTGCTGAATTAGTTCTAGAAGCACTAAAAAGAATCACTACCCTCAAAAGTTCAGTTCTACACATCCTGAATGAGGACATGGCAAAGGCATTCAGGGGGGAAAGCCTCCTATTCTTTCCCTGTTGACTTTTTTCGTCCGTGGGGTGGAGAACGTGTATCTCCTTCCCCCATCTATTCTGAAATTACAGGTTTGAGTCATAGGCCTGCAGCCTTTCTGCTTTTCATACATTTTTGTCTGGACTGAAATAAAATAGCTAACAGATCTTTCTTGGCAGAAGTAGGTAACAGAATTAATAGGGTGCTATTAATACCAGGAGTTCACATTTTATTCTCGCATAAATTGGCTTTTGCTGTTTGAAAATAATCATCACTGGAGAGATGAATAAACATCTTGTCAGCGACGAGCCTCCATTGCGAAACCTGTTCCTTTTTAATTTTCCTCAACTTCACCCTCATCTACCTTCATAGACTTAGAGAGACAAGGTGGGTGAGGTGATCTTTTATTGGATCCACTTCTGTTGGTGAAAGGGACAACAGAAATTTGTCCTTTAAAAGATACTAACTCACCCACCTTGTCTCTCTAATATGCTGGGACCAACACAACTACAGAAACAAACATCTGCAGGCTTAGCTCCTTTCCATCATCCACCACTTCCACCCAGCTTAAAATACCCTCAAAATTCTTGACCTTGGCCAGTTATTGCATGAAAATCTCCTTAAACGAGCCCTTCTTTACAAACATCTATAACTGTGTTCTTTAACCACCTTGTCTTTATAAATACCATTGCTTTCTTCTTCTCTTCACTGTTTCCCTGGTATAATGACCGTTCTCGGGCCATCATATGGTCAGTGCCTTGAAAAACAGCAGGGCTTCCCAGGTGTCCGTTACATAACAAAGGGTATGTCTAGAGTGCAATCACAAGGTGCTATTCAAGCTAGTTTGAGTACGTCTTCTCAAGCTGCAATCTAGCTAGCTCGGATCTTGGAGCAGTAAAGCCGTGGCAATGCATGCTTCAGCACGGGTGATACAAGCCAGCCTAGAATCCTGAGTAATTACTTGTAGGGCTAGCCCAGGCTGAAGCCCACAGTGCCCCAGGTTCGCTGCTCAAGGACCCAAGTGAGCTAGATTAAAGCTATTTCTGGTATAGCTACTGGAACTGCAAACACATCCCATGATGCCAGTACAGACATATGTCAAGGAGGAGGATGGATGGGCCAGTGGTTGAGGGAGCTCATGTAGGACTTGCAAGATCTAGGTTCAATTCCTTCTTCTGCCACAAGCCTTCCAGTGTGACCCTGGGCAAGTCACTTAGGATCTTCTCTGTAACATGGGGGTAATGACGCTACCCTGTCTCACAGGGGCGTTGTGTGGATAACTACATTAAAAAGACAGTGAGGCACTCAGATACTGGGGGCCAGATAAGTATCTAAGGTAGATAAAAAAGCTCAGGTTTTAGATAAGACCCTTCTAGAGCAGCAGTTCTCAAACTTGATTGCACTGCGACCCCTCTGAGAACAAAAATTACTACACTGAAGGGGAGGGGAAACTGAAGCCTGAGTCCACTCAAGCCCTGCCGCCTTTACTACACAACCCCAGGCAGGGGCCTATAACCTGAGCCCTGCTGCCCAGGGCTAAAGCCCTGAGGCTTGAGCTTTGGCCCTGGGTGGTGGGGCTTGTGCTTCGGCCCTGGGCCCCAGCAAGTCTAAGTCAGCCCTGGCAACCCCATTAAAATGGCGTTGCAACCCACTTTGGGGTCCCTACCCACAATTTGAGAACTGCTGTTCTAGTGAATGCTAACTACCATGGGCCAAATTTTTATTGGGATAAGCTGGTCCAGTTCCCTTGGCTTCACTGGAGCATAGCCAATTTACACCAGCAGAGTATTTGGCCTTATCTGACTACAATTCCAAGGGCTCCAAGAAATTTGGTGCCTCTAATACAATAAGCTTCGTCCTCTACTCCTGTGATCAAAGAACTCAATGGACCAGAATCACTGATGTGCTCCAGCTGCTTTGCGCCACTCTGGGTTTACTGCTGCTTCGCATCGCTAATTTAACTGGCCACTGGCAGGTTTATGGCTGCTTTCGGCTGCCAGAGAAGCACAAAGCAGGACCAGAGTGTACTGGTGAATCTAACCCCTTATTTCTTCCGTTGTCAGCTACATCACTTCAGGTGACTACTACCCACAATCTTTCTGTCCTTCCAATATCTCTCTGCCACGAGGTCCTGTCAGACAACAAAAGCACCTCACGCCTTCATCCTATTCTCCTTCAAACCTCACCTCCCGTATCCCAGGATAATTAACCACCTGCCCACTTGTACATTCCCAAATGCCTTCAGTGCGTCACACCTCTCTCAAAAGTCCCTTCAGACTCCTTTGAGCAGTCTCCCCGCACAGCCTTCTTCAATATTCTCAGCATGGTTCACGCTCCTGTCACTACTGATTCATGATTATTTCTCCTCAGACATGGCTTTCCTGCCTTAGCTTCCTTGTATCCAACGTGGAATTGAGATCAAACGATCACCACCTCCAGCCCAGCACAATTCCCTGAAATGCTAACCTTCTCACCCTCCTGGTTTCAACTCCAGCCACTACAAACAACCTTTCTGTAGCCCACAATACACCCTCCTCTATCACTCTGCCACTAAGCTATTTGAATATATCTGCTCCTGTTTATTCTAAAATGCAACACACTTAATTCTAATCTCTCTCCACCCCAAGGGGAAAAAAAAACCTACCATGATACCCAACATATAAGTGAATTAACTGTAACACAGCCCCTTTTCGGCCTACCCCACCCTAAGAGTTATTTACTTCATCATAATATCCTTCATTCAGTAGATCCAAAATAGGCAACTCCCTGATTGTTAAGGTGTGATGTTTTGGGGTCCACCCAGACCACTATAGGGTTCTGTCTCTTCCCACCCTTTAACTTCAGGGGTCTTTATGCTGGGCAGCTTTGGTTCAATTCCCTGACATCAACAACCTGCCCACAAGCATAAGGTTTCACCCCATCTCACCAGCCTAGTTACATCTTAGGGTGACACCAACAGCTCTTCCAGTCCTGGGTTTCCCCATGCACATCTTTCCCACGTTCTTAATTACCAGACACTCTGATTGATCCCCTCTGGTTTGTCACCCCCGAAGGTGATATACCAGCCTCACAGTTATCACATCACTTTGGCACACACACTCCATATGGTTTGCACAGAGATCTGCTTGGGATAAAAACAAAGTTTATTTAAAAGAAAAACCACATATTCCAAGATGAAATAGTAACAGAAAGCAAACACAAGTTACACAGAAAACAAAACCAAGAGACAACTTCAGTCTTTACACTTTCATATTAGATAAAATCCCTTTTCTAATAAGTTATCTATTGTCTTAGAACAGTTTCCAAGCATACCCCCTAGCTATGGGAGGGCTCCCGTGTTCACAGACAGCATCCCACCTCGAGCAGTCCCCCAAGTTCCAGATAAAAACAAAGACAGACACCGCTCAGTTCCAAGCCAGCTTTTAAAAAGCTTTTTTCTCCCCTCCCCTTTGTCCACAGTGACTCTTGGTTAATCAGAGAGGGGAAATGGCTTCCTGACTTGATGTTCTTTTCCATTTTGAGTTGTCTCAATGTCATTTCACTATCTCTAATGGTCCACCAGTGTCTTCTCCTGGGCTAGGCAATGGATAGTTACTCAAAGACAGTTTCACGTAGACAACAAGTTTAGGGGGTGCCCTTCCCTGTTTGACATGGAACTGATGCCGCACCAGTTTTCTACACACAAATACATACGCTCATAATCAAGCCTGTATACATATCTCATAACAATTACTCCATTTAGAACATTACAAGCTTTCATAAGAGACCTTATTGTACTATAAAAACCTATTGATTAACATAGTATGCAATCAGTTGGTTTTACTGCTTATCTGGGGGGTTTCAGCCTTCTGTTCTCCCCCTGGTATGTCTGGACCCTAATTGTCACATAGGGGCATCATTGAGCTCAACTTCCCATCTCACGCATGACACCCAACTTCACTATCCTCCCATAAGGAATACAGAGGTTCGTTTCTGCTCTCATTTTCTGGATGGTCACATTTCTGTAAATTCTATTACAGTCACACCCAAAACATCCCCACATGTGAACTTTGCCAAAAAAGGGGTTACTTAGATCTTCACCCTCTTTTGTCTTTACTTCAACTCCCAGGCTTCTCAAGTCCAAATATTCAGCCTCTCTAAAAATGTACTAGCTCACCTTCTCATTCATACTCAAAAACACAATCACCTATCCAACCCCAAGTCTTCATTGATCCCCAGCTTGGGTATTCTGTCGTGATTCTCAGGACTGCATGAGGGTTCATGTTTCCTTCACTTAGGAAGAAAAAAATCAAATGGGGAATAACTGTCTAGCAATATTGCAGAAAAAGAGCTGGTGTTATAGGGGATCAAAAATTGAACATAAATCAATAGTGTGATGCTTTAGCACAAAAACAAAATGTTATTCTGGGATGTATTAGCATGAGTGTTGTGCATAAAACATGGAAGGTAATTGTCCTGCTCTGTTTGGCACTGGTGAGGTCTCAGCTGAAGTAGTGTCTCCATGTATGGGCACCACACTTTAAAAAAGATGTGATCAAATTGGAGAGAGTCGAGAGGAGAGCAACAAAAGTGATAAAAGGTTTAGAAAACCTGACCTATGAGGAAAGGTTAAAAACCCATGTTCAGTCTTAAGAAAGGAAGCCTGAGAGGGGACCTCATAACAGTCTTCAACTAAGTTAAGGTCTGTTATAAAGAGGACATGATCAGGTGTTCTCCATGTCCACCCAGGGAAGGACAAGAAGTATTTGTCTTAGTTCGAGGCAAGAGAGATTTAGGTTAGATATTAAGAAACAAAAAACTTTCTCAGACTAAGAATAGTTAAGCAAGGGTGAATGGGTATTCCACAACCTCCCTTGGTAACTGATCATTGGAGGTTTCTAAGAACAGGTTAGACAAACATCTGTCAGGGACAGTCTAGGTATATTTGGTCCTGCCTCAGCACGGGTGGATGGATTAGATGACCTCTGGATAAAGCACCTCTATGACTATGATAAAGCAAATGAACATTCGCTATCAGTAGGTAGACCGCTGTACCGCCACTGAGGATGCACAAGTTACAGCAGTATAACAATGTGTCACTAGCTATTTTGTACTGCTATTCAGATGCCTCTTCATTCAAATCAAACAGGTTTGAATTCAGCAGAAACGAACAGCTCAAAGCTACATTAAAAGCACATATGGATGGTGATTTATCTCACAACCAAAAAAAAAAGGGGGGGGGGAGTTAAGGTTACGCAGCATCCTTAAAAAGATGATCTTGGACAGTCCTGTTTCAGATATTTATTGCAAACATGTTTATACATCTTCCTCCATTCAGTCATCTTTTGAGGTCGATGGTCAGCCAGAGAGGTCACTGCAATTACAGTGCATACCAGTGGTAGGTAGAGAGGCAGTTTTAATCATGTAATGCTGGCAGTGTATTGAGCTGTCAGGACATTCTCCAAAAAGCAGCCGCCCCCCTCTCTTAAAAGGCCACATTAAGGTATCTCCAAGGTCCACCACAGTACACTTTTGCTTGAGCTGTATTTAAGTCCATGGGTCACAAGTCAATTTAGAGAGCATGTAAATGTTGACATACGTTATACATCAGGAAGTTGGTGTTGCTCAACAGGCCAAGACAGGGGTCATAACAGGATAAGGAAAGATCAATGCATTGCAAGATAAAGCAGAGAAGCTGGCTCCTTTTATCTTATGCCTTCTTACAATTATTTGCACCATCTTTGGTGTGCTAGAGACCAGTTGTTTTATCTTAACTTTTTACACTCTCTTGTTGGTTGTTTTTCCTTTCTACAACCACATCTTACTGTATCCTTGGCAATAAGTTACACCATCCTGCTAGCGTGTAACAAACATCTACATCAACTGAATCAAGTCCCAGTTCTACTAAGCATCTGAACTTTTGCTGGTTCTCTGGATGGTCACGAAACAGGTTGTACTGTAAGGAGTGGAACGAGGCAGTCATAAAACCATAGCATGCACAAGGGCAATTTCAGCAGTGTAGAAACCACACCAACAAAATGATAGAAAGACTAATGTTCTAAACATTTTATATTTGGTTTCTTAGCTTTTGAAAGGCTAGTATTACACTAAGACATGACCAGCACACATGGCAGTCTTTCTAGTCTACCTGCCTAGATTTAAGAGTGATTTTCTGCTTCTGGGAATTTCTTACTTTCCCAACAGATTGTGGTTCATCTAACCCTCCCTTGACCCCCATCCCTCATTGCTGATTCCCATCTCAGATTACTCCAGTTCCCCCTTCCACAACATAGTGTAGTTTGTGAAACACCATCCATTTCTACTCCTCTCCCTGGCTGCACAAATCCACCCACCGTGTGCCGCACAGCGACAGCTCTCTCCCACAAGCCATCGGGGGCGGTGGGTGAAACTAAAATGATTTATTTTTATTGCAATTTCTTCTGCCTCTTTAGGTGAATGAAAGAGCAATGGGCGGATGGGTGGGAAGATTGGAGCCAGCAGTGGAAGCAAAGAAGAGAAGTGAAAGCAGAGAAGTGTAAGAGGACAGAAAAGTGAGACACTACACAGGAAAAGTACTAAAGAAATTGATTTTAAGTTTATTAAATTCTGAAGGTTTCTTGAGACATTTAATAGGAGTCTACAGAAATTACCCTAAAAACTAGTAAAATTTAACAACAAATTAGGTCTTTCCTCTATAGGATGATTGGGGGGAAAAAAAACTATAGGAAAGTTATCATTTTCTTTTATATTTTACCTAAGGGTGTGTGTATATGTGTTTTAAATAAGGGCAGGGAGACCCTTCTGTAGTATTTTTGGTGGGAAATGGTGCAGTGGGAACATGAGAAATTCTCAGAGGTTTCATTCCCAGAAATGGACAAATTAAGCTCTGAAAGTCTATAAATGCATTAAGACAGCCTCTGCTCCCCACCTTGGAGGTAATGTTAGTATTTCATACTCCCATTTTATTTAAAGGAATCAAGCTGATATGTTACAAAATTTCTCCTTTGTATTTCACTTATTCTCTTTCTGGAAACCCCATTGATTCCTACAGAAGTAGCTGCTGAGGCACTGGTATAATCTAACCTGTGAGGAAACCTTATTAATTTTAAACAGGGGAACCAACAGCAGCTCTCTGTGAAATATTGTCAGCTTGGAAGTCAAGTCATGTACAAAAAAAAAAAAAGACAGACTGATAAATACTTTCAGATGCTGTACCTGAGCCTGACAGCTGCTGCTAAGTTTTGCCCATTCAAGAATGGAATTTTCTAAAATACTCACTACTGGCCTAATCTTGCTCTTACGGGTAAAGCTGCCATCAACATCAATGGAACAGACTTAGACTAAAACTGAGCACTTCTGAAAACCCCACCCTAAAACCAGATTTTTCTTAAGGGCCAGACTGCCAACCCCGACTGACACTGCTGATCAGTTACTCACACAACCAGACCTGACGACTGCAGTATCACGACTTGCGTAAGTAAACTGCTCCCCAATGCAAGTAGGATGTTCACAACCTGACCCCAAATGCTTTTCTCTTCCCTGCTGTTCTGTGAAAGCTCCACACGGACAGGAGAAATTGATTATACAGGGAATAAATGTTGCCAAACGTAAGTCTCTTTCAGTTTGATAACCTTAGCTACTACTTGTAGTACATAAAGTATTTTCAGACAGAAATATGACTTAAGTGGACAACGTCCCTTTAAGGATGCCTGTAAATGAACGATTATGTTCCATTCTGTTTTAGCAGATCTCAGTAGCATAAACAATCAGCAGATGTACACCTACAACTCAAAACCAGTTGACCAAGCTACTGCAGCACTCTGTACAATATGATGTACTACAAATATAATTTACCTGAGACAGCCAATGGGGAGGGCTGCAGGGGAATTGCAGCGAGGGAAACATGGAAAGCAAAGCGAACACTGTGTGTTCATTGGAACCAGGGAGAGCACACAATGACTGGGAAACGGCATCTGTTGGAGTTCGAAATGGAAGTTAACGGCAGCCTAGAAGGTCCCCTGCCTCCCCCTTCTCCCACGTTCCACTCAGGGAAGGTCCCATCCAGGCACATAACTCCATGCAGAAAGGGGGTCTCTGGCTCCTGTATGGCATTATCCCCCTTCCTGTCTTCTGTCAAAGGTGACCTGTGGGTTTGAACTAAGGGAAGCGGTGGGGAGTGGCTAGGGCCTAGGGAAATGCATGCCATTCCTGCCCTCTAGCTCTGCAGATTCACGGCAAGAGATAACACAGCCAGGAGTTCTAGAACAATCTTTTCCATAGAGCAATCCCCACCCAGTAATCTTCCTCCTGCACTTTGTAGAGGGAAAATATCACCCTCTGGGCTCCCCAAAGGACAGGGCCTGCAATGGTGACAAGCCCTTGTGCAGTGCGTGTGTGTGGGGGGGGGAAGGGAGTGGTCTCTCTCAGCACCCCTACTCTCCTGCACGCCCACCCAAAGGCCTATCACAATCTGGTCCCTAATTAGCAAGATGAATTGGCATGTCTCAAAACCCCTTCTCCAAAAGCCCACAAAAGGTGATGGCATGAGGACATACTGATCCAATGCAATGATGTTGCATTGCTATGTCGTGACATTTCAGTGCAACAAGTTGCAACATGATGGAGCCTTAATTATATCCCCTTGGGCAAACACTAACTTAGAATTCTTGAATTCCAATTCCATCTCCCCATGAGATTTTGGGCAAGTCACCTGGCCTCTCAGCTGCCCTATCTGCAAAGCAGGTTTAGTAACAATCACCTACCACACAGCAGTATTTGAGGATTAGATAGATAAAGTTCATAAGGCACTATATAAAAGTGCTATGGTGAGTATAATTTTCTTGTTTCTCATGTACCTGTTATTGACAATCACAAATTGTCCTTCACAGCCTGGGAGTTGGTCAATATTTAGAAATGACCAGGTGGCAAACGAGGGTCTGTATCTCACCTTTCCACCAGATCCTTTATAGACAGTGTTAAGGTGAGAAAGAGACAGATATCATGGCAGGAAATGCATTTAGCCGTATGGAGTGGAAATCCATCAACTTCATGAATTAAATTTGTTAGTCTCTAAGGTGCCACAAGTACTCCTGTTATTATGGCAGGAAGTGGGCACAGAGGAGATCCCTAGGCCAAAGCATTCTGTGCAGAGCCATGGACATTTGAGGTGCTATTTAAATCATTTTGACCTTTTATCTTGCGGGTATGCTTAAGAGAGAATAGAGCAACTTGCCAGCCCTGGCAAATTTCTCCATTTCTCTGTAATGAAAGGGACATGCCAGCCAGATTAAACGTATGTCAAACAAGAAAGAAGAGACTTGTGGGGAAAACATTGTCTGTTGCAAAATAAATGAATGCTGCTGATTTTACAAGTTTCAGGCATATATACACGAAATCTACCTTCTGTCTGATCACAAAATCTAGATGCTCTCGTATGAAGAGAGCTACCAAGGCTCGATGGCATTTGTACCAGTTGTAGATGATTGCAATTGTGTAACTAATCAGCACAAAGGCTGACATACATTTTTACAGGGCATCTCTTCCTTTCTCTCTTTCTTTCTGACATTTAAGTTTCTCTCCATTCTCTGGGCCTGCCCTTGTATTTTTCCTCTTGATTTCAGTGGGGCCAGCATTTCTTTCACTCCTAGTCACAAGTCTATATTGGACCTAGGATGAAAGACATTATTGTAGAACTTTCTGACAACTAATGAACTTTACAATAGTTTGTAGCTGCCTAGCATTGTTGCTCAAGAAGTGCTACATTTCAGAGATCCTGGATACCCAATGGGACCTGCTAGTTCTAACACCTGTTAGCATCCCTCTCAATCTGACCAGGCCTAAATGGGGAGATAAAAATACCTAAACTGAAGGGGACACAAAAATTATTCAACATTAAATTAAGAATGCTGCGGGATCCCTTCCTTGATGTTAATAACTCCGTACAACCTCACTTTCAAGATTCCTTATTTCTGATATAAATAACGCTCAGCAGTAAGAATGAAGGGCACTAAATCTGACATCCCTTGAATCAGGCAACATTTGAAAGACATGCCTGGGAGAGCTGCTGTCTAGATGAAACCCTAGAAGGAGATAGATGTAGAACAAAAGGATCAGCCTCCAGCCAGAGATGGAGCTCATCTAGCTATCCTTGTTCCTTCTCTCTTTTTGTTTCCTTTCTCTTTGTCTGTCTTCATCTCAGGATGAATTGTCTGGTGGTAAACAGTTTTTACTAATTTAATTAAACTGTAAAAAGATCACATGCTCATTTGTCTCCCCGCTATCAGGCAAAACGTCTGAAATTGTACCATCAAAAAGAGCAATGCTCAGAGCACACAGAACTCCTGTAAGAACTCCCTTCTCGTCTAGAAAAAGACAGCCATCTAACACTTCATCCCCCAATGATCTTCACTCATAATCTCTGCTCCTATACATTCCACTTCAGATCAGTCCTGGACAGGTCACTTCATGTGCATGTTTAAAACAGAGATCAGAATTTTAATGCAATCAGTGAGATTTCATAAAAAACTCCTACACTGAAAACAGATTTACTATACATTACACATAGCCAGGGAGTTGGGACTGAACTCTTGTCCTTGCTCCCCAAATACAGGCCTCTGTCACTTGAGCAAAAGGAAAATGGTTAACATGCTCTGGTCTCATATCCTCTGTGGGATAGTCGCCAGTGTTCACCATCACTCACCTCAGTCATACGCACAATCCCCCTACAAGTATTACAGCCAGTGCATTGCAAGATTCAATCATCTCCCTGCATATCAGAAAACTGCCCCAAGAGAGGCCAATCAAGAGGCAGAACACTAGCGCTGCTCTCATGATTATACTTTGTCTGAACCTATCTTTTCCATGTCAGCATCTGAGCCCAGGCCTCCTGTGAAAACTCACCACATAGTGTGATAGAGTTTGTTGCAGATCCAGACTCAGGTGCGAGTAGCTTGCACAGTACCTGGCTGTGCTATTTATGGCTTCAGCCAGTCACGCTAAGTCAATCACTTTTTTCACCTAGAAGTTCATTCACAAGCATTTTAAATATGAGAAAGGAGATTAACAGCAGAGGTGCCCAGGCATTGCAAGACAACCACTCTGATCTAAGTCTTTAAGAAATGGAATAAAAAATAGCCAGAAATACATATTTATCATTCATATTTAATCTTCAACTAAGCATTGAGAAAATATTAAGTGAATGACTTTGTTTCTTTTTTAAGAGAGAGAGAGGGGGGGGTGAGGAATGTTATCCTTCGGAGACCCCTACGGAACTTGGAACTGTTGCACCTGGGTCATCCTTATGAATTCTACATATTTTTTCGTACAGTGATGATACAATTATTTAACCTGGATTTTGATTTGGCTTGGTATTTGGGAGAGGATTTATTGTCAGTGCGGTTGAGCAGAAAGATGCAAGTGGTGAGGGTGGGTTTGATTTATTGCAGTGGTCAGAGAATCAACCTAACAATACTTGCTCCTCTTCTCAAACTGCCCCCAAAGTAATTAGCGGACTTCCAGAACATTTTGCCATTTTATCTAATTTGTTTTGTCCCAGAAGTCACTCACTCTCACACACAGAGAGCTAATTTCTCAAGATTTCAGACTGTGTGTTAATCTCTAAATTATAAATAGTTATTAAATACTTATTTGCCCAGAAAACCCCCCCACCCACACATCACAGCTGAAGCTACGCGTATCAAGGCTCAGTCTATAACTCTTTGAAGCCGTAAAGGCCAAATCCTACCCACAAACATCTTCCAGCTGAAGACAATGGGAAGAAGGCAGAATTGGGGGATTTATAGCAGAAGACATTAACCACTAGGTTAGGCCCTAAAATAATGGAAATGCTGGACACAATTCTCCTGTAAGCTTCACACTCCTATATGTCCACTGACTACAGCGAAGTTATTGTAGTAAGTGAAAGGAAAAGTGGGCCCAAAGACATTACTTAGACTAGACCCTTGAATTAATACAATCAGCCCAGTGCTGGCATAGCATTTCTGCGTCTTACTGTTTAGTTGTTTGATGAGGGCCCAGCCCCGCACGATGCTGAGTGTCCTGATCTTGCACTGATAACAAGGGGAGGGAATGGTGCTCAGCAACTTTCAGGAACTGCTCAGCACATACCAGGATCAGGCCCCTAACGAGACAGCTGGAAACATTTTTCAATTGAAAAGATGTAGCCAAGAGAGTGGAGAGAAGGCTCTGATGAAGCACTGATTATGTGAAATCTAGAATTGCAAATAGCAGGAATTTTAAAATGTGCATTTTGGCCTTTTTGTTGGTCATGGTATGCCAGATTATTCCTTTAAAGGCCTGGGCTGTAGGAAAGGGAGTGCAAAGCCACACCATCTCAAGGGAAGCACCAAGAGGCAGCCAAATGGCCCAGGTACCTTTCTGTAGAGGACAGCGTATTCTACAACACCCTGTTAAAAGGTACAGCATACTCTCCACACCATGGCAGACCAGCTACGCTGCCCAGTACGTAAGGGGATGCACATAAGATACTCCTGGGGAATTCTCTGAACAATATGTTAAAATTCCGCAAAATTCTGCATATTTTATTTGTCAAAATAACACTATATAATCACACGAGTTTCATTTTGGTAATTTATTTCAGAATACCTGTCAGCTACTGTGACTGTAACAATATAGACAACAAAAAAGATTCCCCCAAGAGTAGAGTTAAAAAAACCCTACCTAGTTCCTGTTTCACTGCCCCCTCCCGCTCCAGAGCCCAGCCATGGGGCCCCCTCCAGCCCACCCACCACACCCTTCCCACAGAGCCTAGCCGTGGGACCTCCTCCTGCCCACACACCCATACTCCCTCATCCCCAGAGCCCAGGCATGGAGCACCTCCCAGCTAAGACACCCACTTCCCCTCCCCCCCCCCCAAGACCACAGCCGTGGGACACCCCCCAGCCCAGAAACCTTCATCCCCTCCCCCCAGGTCCCAGTCACGGGGAGCCAAGCAGGCCAGACACTCTCATCCCCTCCCCCCCAGACCACAGCCACAGGGCACCCACCAGCCCAGACACCCTCATCCCCTCCCTTCCAGAGCCCAGCCACGGGGCGCCCCCCAACCCAGACACCCTCCTCCCCAGAGGCCAGCCACGGTGTAACCCAGACACCCACACCTCCAATCCCCAGAGTCCAGGGATCCAGAGGGAGAAAGCCTGATGCTGGGTCCTGGGCTTATATGTACTTTCCTGTATGCCACCTCCTTCCCTCAGGATGACCCGGGAACTGCAGCTGTCTGGAGCCCTCCAACTCCCCCTCTCCTTCCTCCCCCATACAGTGTCCTGTATTTGTAAGCTGGGCTCTGCCAGGTCCGGCAGCCCCTAGTGGCACTCAGCAGCTCTTCAGCATCAATTCTGCAGAGGAAAAGGAAATTCTGTGCAGAACATTAATTCTGCGCAAATTCTGCACTGTGCAGTGATGCTGAAAGAATTTAATGGAAAACCAGAAGAAATTAGCAATGTAGTCCACCAAAAAAAAGTACCATCTATCAGCCAGCCAGAAATAAATAACTGCAGCCTGTCTGCTGAGAAAGGATTAGAAAACACTCAGGGGCTAGGGTAACACTACAGACCTATGTTGATATAACTGTGTCACTCAGGGGTTAACGTACCCCCTCCCCCACCTCCCCGTCCCATGTAGACGGCACCATGTGAACGGGAGGCCTTCTCCCACTGACATAGCTACTGCCTCTCAGGGAAGTAGATTAATTACACCGACAAGAGAAGCTCTCCCGTCGGTGTAGTAGTGTCTTCACTAAAGCGCTGCAGCATCGCAGCTGCACTGGTGTTAGGGTGACCAGACACCAAGGGTGAAAAATCGGGATGGGGTGGGGGGTAATAGGCGCCTATATAAGACAAAGCTCCAAATATCGGGGCTGTCCCTATAAAATCGAGACATCTGGTCACCCTAACTGGTGTAGCTGTGCCACTTTAGTGCTGTATGTAAAGACAATCCCTCATTCTGACAGTTACAGGAGGGAAAGCAGGGCTTCCCAAACTATGGCACATAGTGAAGCTTGATGTTCCACCCATCCACAATTTAAGACGATGGCACGTGAACCATAAAGTCTGGGAGCCATCGATTGGCAGAGCATGCTTCCCCCCACCCCTTCAATGAGCAATTGTTACCGTTAACCAATAAACTGAAGTTGCTTTAAATGTAGGCATGAAAGCCTGCTGAAGCATTTGATAAAGCATGGAATACCAAGATGTACAATTTTGGCCAAATGCTGTCATCAGTACCAACTATATAACCTCAATGAAATCAACAGGGCTGCACAAGAGGAGGGAAGGCAGGCGTCTTATCCAAAAGTCAACCAAAAAGGAGAGGGGAAAATTCAAGATTTTGATAATGAAAGGTATAAATAGAAGGATCAAATAAGGTAGACACCTGATTTATTATAATTTAGTTATGCAGAAAAGATTTGACATATTAGGGATCTGATTCTGTATTCCTTACGCATCCAAAATTCTCAGTGAAGCTAATGAAATGCAGGGTCAGACCCTTTGTAAATTAATAATTTAGGTGCTTAAAAAAAGGTGCTTAAAAAAAAAAATCTAAATCTAGCCACACTTCATATGTTAGCTTTACATCTGGACTGTATCTTCCCAGTGCCAATTCTGAAAGGCAGCTGCTAAAAATTGGATTCTTATGCTATTAGTTTACAAAATAAATTTTATGTTGCTGTTTTGGGTTTTTAAAGTGAACTATATAAAATGAACATTGTTAATGCCTGGTTTCTACCATCCTGTATAAATCTACTACTGTGACTTTATTGCTTTCTGGGTAAGTATTAAACATAGATGAGCATCATTCAATTTCCACAGATTGAAAGAACTAGGAGAGAATTAGAGAAGATCTAGATTTATTTGTAAACTCCCTGGTTTATATTACAATGTGTACTTTTACTGTTATAAAGACAATAAACAATAGTCAAATGACTTAGTCTTAGTTCAGAAGATGGCTTAATCATCGATTAAGAAAAACCTTGGATAAAATATATTGGTCCAAATCCTGTTCACCTTATTCACATAACTTGTTCTGTTAACACTAGCACTGGCCAGAAAGCAAGAATTCCAGTTCGTGAAAAACTGGAGTTTCAGAATTTGTCTCCATTCCACATCAGGGTGAAACCAAAACCTTTTTCTTTTTTTTTCTTTTCTTTTTATTTTTTTTGCATAGAGAAAGACAAAAACCATACAAGAGACCCAGCTCCCAGTGCTTTAGGAACTCACCTTGGATGTGGGAGACCCATGTTCAAGTCTCTGCTCTCAATGTCAGGCAGAGAAGGGACATGAACCTGGGTTTCTCATATCCCAAGTCAGTGCTCTAACTACGTGGTCAGCCTCACTCTACCCCAATTAATATTTATTTATATGAAGTGGAACAGCTCTAACATGAGGCACAGAGAGAAAATGACTTGAAAGCCCAGTAGGACTTGAACCTGGGTCTCCCACATCACTGATGAATGCCTTAACAACTAGGCTACTTTCTCTCTCCCTCCCAAAATCCTATCCTGGACCCAAGAAACCCTCCTGACAAAAGTTTCATCAAAACTAATACATTTCTGCAAACAAAAGTTCCATTGAAAAATTCCCAACCAGCTCTAGTTGACACCCAACGAGCAGGACATGGCCCAAGATACTTTAGAGGCACAGTCTAAATTACACACATCTAATATGAGGCATAAATGATGCTTTAGGATAGAATAACCAATCACTAATTCCAGCCAGTTAGAAACAAACTAAATATTTTGCATATTAAAATAAGTTAGAACTTTAACATTTTTGCTGTTGTTCATTGTGGGCCTTACTCCTGTTCCCACCAGCATCAGTAAGAGTTCTGCCATTAACTTCAGTGAATACAGGGAGGGGCCCCTCTATTTTTTTGTTAATTAAATGGTCTCATTTTTATTGGGTGTAAATTCTCTCAACCTTGACTAGACTCGTATACATTTTATTGCATTCACTAATCAGCACTGCAAACAAATATGTGCAAACAAGTTATTTTTAATTCAAATGAAATAAGGAGGCATGGCCAGGATTTGCTTGTGCTCCACAGGCAGGAGACATACCACTAACCGAAAGAATCACGTATTTAATTGTAAAGTGTTTGAATGACCTGGACACGTTTATTTTTTCCCCTCTTCCAATGTGGTAACTGGAAAAACACCCATTGACTTCAACTGGTTTCAGATCAGGACCCTAGTTACTACAGGAACATGTGCTAGCTAATAAATAAATGACACTTTAATGGTATATAGCAAACACCACTGGCCTGAAAAATCTTTGACATCAACATTTATCTTTATTAGTTTATCTGCTTTACTTTCTTGAGTGTGATGAAGTTTTTTGGGTGCTTCACTGCAGAGGGAGAACCTACTGTTGCATTTTCTTTAATCTAAAAATGAAAAGCTCATACTGCATTGTATGACAGCTTGCGTTTCTTCCTGCGGTTAAACCAAATTAAAAGAGGGTGACATCTTTCAGCTAATACAAAACATAAGACTGCCTCCAGCCTCTATTAATAATCCATTGGACTGAACAACCATCAGTAAAGAAGTTATAGCTTCTTTAAAACCACCTTGAAGGATGTGTTACTCAAATGCCTCTAACTGCCAGAAGCTGGGAGTGCAAGACAAGGAATAGATCACTAGATAATTGCCCTGTTCTGTTCATTCCCTCTGAAGCATCGGGCATTGGCCACTGTCAGAAGACAGAATTCTGGGCTAGATGGACCTTTGGTCTCACCCAGGAGGGCTGTTCTTGTGATAAAACAATGAGAAAAGAAAAGGCTCAAGCCACAAATTCAGTACAAACTAAAAGTACACAGCTGGTTTCCTAGAACCAGTCTCAGGCAATGATTCCCCTTTCCCCCCCCCCCCCCCCATTTCTGGCACTGTAGCTCAGAACTGCAACCTGTGTGTGCGAACACATACATACACCCTCCCTGGAATAAAATCAAGTATTAAATAGGCGGACAGTTAAAAATCAACCACACCCAAACACTCAGATCACACATTTCATACCATGGAGTTATACCAATATGTGCAACATCGCATATCAAAATATGGAGTCTGCCACAATATACCGTAGAAAGTGCAGCGCTATGATGCTTTGCTGCATTCCTCTCAGACACATCCCCAAGAGATGCAATGGACAGCTGCTTCTCATTCTTGAGGGCCCTCATTTGTGTGGTTATTGCACAGATCAGTACTGTCCCACCTCTGCTTCGATATCGAGATGAACCTCCTTTGGAGACACAGACAGGGCTACAGGCTTCATTGGCTACTATCTACACCCAGCTCCATATCTCCACCTCTGCAGACACAAAGACATTATCACAAGAACACCTGGATAAAGAGTAGATGGCTCAAAGTAAGCCCTGGAAAGACTGAAATGATGCTGTCGGAAAGGGGAAAGCACTTTGATGAGCTAACCAAGACAATAGCCCCTCCCTCCTTTGAAGCACCCAACTTCTGTACACAAAAGTACTACACGGTCTTGAGGCTAATCAGGCTCATTACTAATCCTGGTCACCCAGGTAGGAACAGTGATGAGAACTGCAGTATTCTGCATACAGCTTGCAAGGAAAACATGCCCTTCCCCTTTGGGGTGGAGGAGCTAGCCAGAATGTGCCATGCTAGTCACCTCTGCATCTGGGAGGTAGAAGCACTGCAGAAACCCCAGTTTATGCAATTTTGCCCACCTCCTGAGCAAGACAATCCACTGCACCTTCCAATGGCTCCCAATTTGCCCCCTGTGCCTTTTCAAGGCCCTGGACTTTAAGGTCCTCAAATACTTGAACACTGCCTACCTCAGTGACTCTCCAGTCTCGACCCACCAGTGCACAAATACTCTTCCAGAACAATGGAGCTGACAATGAAGCATTCAGCCCAATACACAGCTTCGTACATTAGAGGTGCTTCCCAGTGGAACAACCTACCAAGATAAGGCTGCAATTCTTAGTAACAGCACACGGTGCTAAGTTATCATGATGATCAATAAGATGGATAGCATAAGGCAATGCTGCCAACAAGCCCTGAGCATGTCAGTACAATTCTTTCTTCTGGCCTGACTTTTAAAAGGTGTTGAGCACCTGCAGTTCCTGTTGACTTTAGTGGTACCTGGGAGTGCTCAGCACTTCTGAAAATCAGGCCACTAATGTCCATTAATAAGCCCAGCAACATTGCAGGAAATAGTAACACTAGTCTCTTATGGAGAATAAACCAAGGTCTCTTCCATTAAAGATGAAAACACCCTATGAATTCAATTCAACTGTAGCATCCTTCCTTGGTTCTCTCTCACTCCATGCTGTAATCTAACACCTTCTTGACTGCAGTCTGCCTGCTTTCCTGGATCCATTGTAAACAGAGTCCCTTGGGGATTTTTATATTCATACCTACCCCATACAGCCAATTCCATCTATGGTGTAAGATTATTTTGGTGGAATTGCATCTGCTTATGGTAGGGCTGAATTTAGCCCATTTATTCAACAACTTGCTGATAGGAGCATTACAACAGTGGTATGATTTAACAATGCAGCAAATCACTCAAGGCTTCACCTTGTTCTGTCGTTTGTGAATTATATGACTCATGAACACAAAGCTTCCTGCACTCCCAAGTATCTTCTGTCTCTGCCTATCTGAAATAGCGCCACAAAAAATAAAGAACCCATTGAGCAGTTTCTCTGGAAAGCATAGGCCCAATTTATCCCTGCAATACTCCAATCTAACTCCCATGAAACCAATGGAGTTACACTAGTGTAAATCTGGAGTAATGCAAAAGTGAATCAGGCTTGTGTGCATATTACTACTGTCTGTTTTTGAGAATGATGTGCCACTCTTCTTTGGTCAGATCACGCTGAATTCATCCCAGCTGTAACTCCACTGACCCCCTCTTACACCAGGGATGAAACTAGCTCATTTATTTTAAGCGTGATGTCATTCAGGAGAGAATTCTGCATCCATAAATACATGAACCTCTCTCAGGCTGGGCACAGGCTACAGATCTGCTCTGTATGATGCATTAACATTAAGTAAAAATTAGGGTTGTTGATTAATGGCAGTTAACTCACGTGATTATCTCAAAAACTTAATGGATTAATCACAGTTTTAATCACACTGTTAAACAATAGAATACCAATTGAAATATATTAAATATTTTTGTATGTTTTTCTACATTTTCAAATATATTGATTTCAATTACAACACAGAATACAAAGTATATAGTGCTTATGTTATTTTTATTACAAATATTTACACTGTAAACATGATAAATAAAAGAACTAGTATTTTTCAACTGAACTCATACAAGTACCATAATGCAATCTCTTTATCGTGAAAGTGCAACTTACAAATGTAGATTTTTTGTTGTTGTTACATAACTGCACTCAAAAACAAATCAATGTAAAATTTTAGAGCCTACAAAGTCCACTCAGTTCTATTTCTTCAGCCAATCGCTCAGACAAACAAGTTTGTTTACATTTACGGGAGATCCGGCTTCTTATTTACAATGTCACCTGAAAGTGAGAACAGGCATTCGCATGGCACTTTTGTAACCGTCATTGCAAAGTATTTACGTGCCAGATATGCTAAACATTCATATGCCCCTTCATGCTTCAACCAACATTCCAGAGGACATGCTTCCATGCTGATGACACTCATTAAAAAAAGTGTTTTAATTAAATTTTGACTGAACTCCTTGGGGGAGAATAGTATGTCTGTTTTACCCGCATTCTGCCATATATTTCATGTTATAGCAGTCTCAGATGATGACCCAACACATGTTTGTTTTAAGAACACTTCACTGCAGATTTGACAAAATGCAAAGAAGGTACCAATGTGAGATTTCTAAAGATAGCTACTCGATCTAAGGTTTAAGAATCTGAAGTGCCTTCCAAAATCTGAGAGGGATGAGGTGTGGAGCATGCTTCCAGAAGTCTTAAAAGAGCAACACTCCAATGCAGAAACTACAGAACCTGAACCACCAAAAAAGAAAATCAACCTTCTGTTGGTGGCATCTGACTCAGAGGATGAAAGGGAACATGCATCGGTCCGCACTGCTTTGGATAGTTATCAAGCAGAACCCATCATCAGCATGGACGCATGTCCTCTGGAATGGTGGTTGAAGCATGAAGGGACGTGAATCTTTAGCACATCTTGCACATAAATATCTTGCAACGCCAACTACAACCATGCCATGCGAACACCTATTCTCACTTTCAGGTGACACTGTAAACAAGAAGTGGGCAGCATTATCTCCTGCAAATATAAACAAACTTGTTTGTCTGAGTGACTGGCTGAACAAGAAGTAGGACTGAGTGAATTTATAGGATCTAAAGTGTTACATGGTTTTATTTTTGAATGCAGTTATTTTTTTGTACATAATTCTACATTTGTAAGTTCAACTTTCATGATAAAGAGATTGCATTACAGTACTTGCATGAGGTGAACTGAAAAATACTATCTCGTTTTTTACAGCACAAATATTCGTAATAAAAAATAAATATAAAGTGAGCACTGTACTCTTTTGTGTTCTGTGTTATAATTGAAATCAATATATTTGAAAATGTAGAAAACATCCAAAATATTTCAGTGGTATTCTATTATTGTTTAATAGTGCGATTTAAAAAAAAAAAAAAAAAAACTAACCGCGCGATTAGTCGCTTGACAGCCCTAATAACAATTGCACATGGAAATCCCTGATCAAAAGTGATATCAACCCTTTTGTTATATGCTCAGACCACACCATTATGATCAAAAGGTCACCCTATAAATCTAGTCCAATTATTCACAACTTTGTAAATGTTGCTATATTAACATTACAATCAAGTTACACGTTGACAGGATTCCATTAGCTGTAGCTTCAGATTAAAGATCAATCAAGAGATGTGAGGACTTGAGAGAGGTATGTAAAACAAGTCAATGTGGTATAAATCCTCAGTGTCTCCACGCCTCCCCACTATACCTAATTATGTGAGTGAGGGGAACACAGAATGCAATTAGAGGCAGCAACTTTAGGGCTACTGAAAGGAAACACTTTTTTATGCAGAGTATAATCAATCCGTGGAATGCCCTTCCCTGGGATATTTGAGGCTGGCAGCTGAATAAGAGTTGAAAGAGGATCAGACTCATGAATGAGATTAACATCTGCTGTTGCACTAGCTAGGTTTATGAGAAATAACAATCTTAATGAATCAGAGCATAAACTTAACAGCATTTAGGATCAGGAAGAAGTCCCCAGTCCCATGCACTATGAGGGAGTTTTCTCTTCCTCTAAAACATTAGGCTTAGACATTATGGTGTCTCATGCTTAGACATGGTAGAATGAACATTCACTCTCAGTCACTGTCAAAGATAGGACACTGAATTAGTTGGACCAACTGTCTCTTCTTGTGTGCCAGGACCTGGGTTCTCCCGTAGGAGATAATAAACTCATTGCAGGGGCACTGATAAGAATCCAAAGCAGTCCCCTGAAGTTATGTTTATTCCAGCATTGCATTAAAAATGCTGTATGGTAATGTTGAGACAAGATTTCTATATAAACCCCCATCTGTCACTTACAGGCCTGGTCTACACTACAAACTTAGGTCGACATAAGCCGTGTTAAGTTAATCTAATAATGTATGTGTGTACACTACCTAGACCCTTCCACCTACCTAAGTGGCCTGTAAAGTCGACTTCTGTACTCCACCTCCGTGGGAGGTGTAGCGCTTGATTCAACATCCATGGGTCGACATAGGGATAGTGTAAACACCACATTGTGCAATTCGAATGAATTAGCCTCCAGGAGGTGTCCCACAGTGCTCCACTGTGACTGCTCTGGAGAGTGCTTTCAACTCCACTGCACATCAGCCAGGTACACAGGAAGCAGCTGCTCCCCTATTAAAGCCCCAGGAACTTTTGAATTTTCATTTCCTGTTTGATCAGCGTGGGGAGCTCGCCAGCACAGCTGATCATGGAGACTCAAGGCCACAAACGCGCTCCAGCATGGAGTACACAGGAGGTGGTCGATCTTATTGCTGCGTGGGGAGAAGTCTGTGTAGACAGAGCTCCGATCCAGCACAAGAAACACTGACATCTATGCCAAGATCACACAGGGTATGGGGGAGAAGGGCTACATCAGGGACACGCAGCAGTGCAACATGAAAGTAAAGGAGCTTTGGCAAGCGTACCAGAAGACAAGGGAGGCGAACAGTTGTTCTGGTTCTGCCCCACAGAAATGCTGCTTTTATGAGGAGCTGCATGCGATTCTCGGCAGCGACCCCACCACTACCCCAAAATGCTCTGTGGATACCTCCCAGGAGCCCTGGGCAACCTCGAGTAACAATGAGGATATTGTTGACAAGGAAGAGGAGGAGAATGTGAGGCAGGCAAGCGGAGGATCCATTCTCCCCGACCGCCAAGAATGGTTTTTAACCCTGGAGCCCATCCCTTGGCAGGACCAGTTGGCAGTGGAGTGTGATGCCGGGGAAGGTGCCTCTGGTGAGTACACATTTCCAATCAAACTGCAGGGGTTACATGCTATTATTTTTTTTGTTTAATCTAAACAACAACAACAAAATAGGTGTAGTAGAGGCCGCTCCAGCTACCCAGATGGTGCTCTCCGAAAAAGACTGTTCATGTGCATGGGGGATCCTCCATGGAGATCTCTAGGAAGCTTTCATGGAGGTACCCTGCAATCCTTTGCAGAAAGTTTTTGGGAAGAGCTGCCTTATTTCATCCACCACGGTAGGACACTTTCCTGCGCCACTCCAGTATTAACTCTGCTGGCATCATTGCAGCACAAAGCATTGCAGCATAAGGACCAGGTCTGTATCCAGACGCTTGCAGCATCTGCTCTCTTGCCGCCTCTGTTACCCTCAGGAAAGTGATATCGCATAGGGTCACCTAGGGGAAACGGGAAGTTTTGAACGCTAGCCCTTAAACCACAAACAATTCAACAAGTAATTTGTCACCTGTTTGGTGAAATCTGGGTCACACAACTACGCCTTCCCAAACATGCCATGGTTGTGGTTGGAAGGGATCACCATATATTGCAAGCAGCATTAAAGGGGGGGGGGGGGCGCGCAGGGGTGGCGGCTTCCTGTTTGTCTCCCTTCTCCCCCCCCCCCCCCCGCCCCCAACCCAGTGTCGCTTCTGTAACAAACTATTTGGGGGCTTTACACTGGTATCTATCCTCAAACACCATCCAGGTTGCTAGGGGAAAGGAGTGCCCCTTTCGGTTTATGTACTCTTTGGCAAGGTGATCTGGTGCCAAGATAGGGATATGCATTCCATCTATCACCCCACCGCAGTTAGGGAACCCCATCACGGCAAAACCATCCACTATGTCCTGCACGTTGCCCAGAGTCACTACCCTTCTTAGCAGAAGTCTGTTGATGGCCCTGCAAACTTGGATCACAACAGATCCCATGGTAGATTTACCCACTCCAAACTGATACCCCACTGACTGGTAGCAGTCTGGCATTGCAAGCTTCCACAGAGCTATCGCCACTCGCTTCTCCACTGTAAGAACAGCTCTTATTTTACTATTGCTGTGCTTCAGGGCTGGGGAAAGCTCTTCACACAGTTCCTGGAAAGCATCCTTATGCATTCAAAAGTTTTGCAGCCACTGCTCATCATCCCGTGACTGCATAACGATGCGTTCCCACCAGTCAGTGCTTGTTTCCCAGACCCAGAAATGGCGCTCAACCGTGTCAAGGTGATGTGCGACTGTCGCCAGCAACTGCGAATTGCTCTGCTCTAGGTCTTCCAGGAGGGCTCCTGGCATGGCATCACATTGTTCCATGCAGCAGCTCCTATATCGGCTGTGTAAATGCTGCAGGATAAGGCGCAAGGTATTTGTAATGCTCACAACAGTGTACAGCTGAGCAGGGTCCATGCTTATCGTGCTATGGCATCTGCGCGGGTAACCCTAGCTTGCAAAAAAAGGCACGAAAAAGGCTTAGTTTGTTTGCCACTGATTTCAAGGAGGGAGGGAAGGAAGGAGGGTGGAGGTAAGTGCATCATGGGAAGCTAACACCATGTTCTCATAACCACCCGTGCCAATGTTTTGGTTCCATAAGGCATTGCAAGCCCAACCCAGAATTCCACTTGGCTATGTGCACTGTGGGATAGCTACCCACAGTGCAGTGCTCCATGCATCGATGAAAACCCCGCTAGCGAGGATGCACTCCGCTGACACAATAAGCCTAGTGTGGACACGCAAGATCAACTTGCTTAAATCGGAGGCTTGATGTTGATTTACATGAAGTCGACTTAACTCTGTAGTGTAGACATGGCCACAAAAATATGAAAAGAACAAAAGAGGAAAACCTCCACAAAATGTTGGCCCTAATTCAGCAATGCCTTACCCCAAAGTAAACAAGTAATCCCATCTCTAGTCAGAGAAGCACAAAGCATGAGCTTGACTCTCACTGACAACAACTGGATTTAAGCATGCAACTGAAGTTAGGCTTGTACTTAAGCACTTTGCTGAATTAGGCCTTTAATCTGAACTTTCTCCTACTTCAATCTCAGCCCACAAGTGAACTTTTTGGATAAACATTTTCAGAGCCTTTCTCCTGAATGAAAACCACGGCCTTTGAGATGCTGAAAGACACAGCTTGATGTGACCCTTGGAACACCTGCAGGTTCTGAAACAAAACCAGATTATTTTTTCCAGACCCATTAAGTGAATCTAGTTGACTTCAGAGGCAGGAGAAGTTTGAAATGACACTTTAAAGAATACATCTTTTAAACAGTTTGGACTTTTTAATTCCACCTGACCACTGTTAATCGCCCTTTTTTTACATCACTAACATTCCCTGGTTTTCAGCCTTACAGAGTTTTATAAAACTGTTATACCACTAGCTTTATAAACACAGATAGTGCCACAATGGCTTACTCTTTAGCTAAGCCTGTTTAAGCCTGGTGAGTGCTTGGATGGATTAGTGCCTGGAAATGGTAGGTGCTCTACATTTGGTTTTTGTCTCGATGGTATCAAAAGCTGCTCAGGACTATTTTATTATTTATTTTATTTTATTTTGGAAGACTATATAGTCAAGGTCTTCTCCAGTGTTCCACTAGTAGTGTTATGCAGTGTTTCTGATGCTGTTATCTTGTTCTCTGGGGGAAATCAATGAAAAGAACAAAATAACCAATAGCCTACAGCTATATTGCAATTGACTGTGATTTTTCTACATTTCGTAAGCTAAGCAAGATTTGTAAGTACCTGGAAACCTCCTAAAACCAACAACCATCCCATGAGACATGTCTCTTTTGCACTCTTGATTTCAGTGGTTATTTTACATGTCCTATAGAACCACTTCCTATAGTTCTGATTGTACTTATCCTTCTCATAGGACTGCCACGCTGTATTGGACCAGTGGTCCGTCTAGTTCAGTTTCTCTATCTGACAGTGACTAGCACTGGGCACTTTAGAGGAAGGGACAAGAAACCCTAGCTGTCTGCAGTTAAACTGGCTCCAAGGAAAGTGTCCTCCTACCCTCCATGTGTTAAGAGGCTGCTTTATGCTCTGAATCATGAGGATTTATATCCCTTCTAGACCTCTTGGTTGTGTATTGTTGGGTTTTTTAAAAAATATTTATTATAACTCTGGATGTTCTCATTTTCCATATAAATGAAGAGGCACTATGATAAGCATCCACAAGTATCTGAACATTGTAAACTCCAAGGAAAGAAAGACCTTGGCGGGGGGGGGGGGGGGGAGAAGAGAGAGAAAGAGAAGGAAAGAAGGGAGAAATGTCCTGGGCTGTGGAACCGTCACCCTAACAAAATGTGGGAAACCTCCATGGTTACAAAAACTTCAAAACAAGTCCAAATTCACTGGAGAATATGACATGGGGATGGACAAGATAGCCTAACAGAATTATAGAAATTAGAGATGCCGTCTATTTTAGCTGACTAGTGGGACATAACTTGCTGATCATACACTGAAAGCACTGGGGGATGGGGAGGGAAGAAAAAGAAGGACAGGTAGAAGATAACTCAGAGACTTAGTAACCAGTCACCAATCATTCAACACTACTATTGAATTACATAACAGCTGTTCAGATCTCTATTGTATGAGAGATGTGGTGGTGGTCACTTTCTGGTGGACAGCTGTTCCATCACAAAACGCAACTAGCAGTGAGACCTACAACTGCATATGCAGAAAGGTAAGTACTCGCATCCATGGGGGTGGCTTCCAAGTCAGGTTCAAGTACATTGATGGGACAGAGCTGGAGAAGCTTCCATACTTGCCACTTGTGATTCTGGATCTCTCTTTGTCTCTCTCAGAGAGAGAAAACTCCGTTTCCACTCATAACAGTTAGGTATCTCACACAAGCCACATAGTCACTTTAAAAAAGAAAAGAAAAGAAAAACTACCTGCTGGTTGTTTGCTTTATATTTCTGGAACTCTTATAGCTCAGTGGTTTGACCATTGTCCTGCTAAACCCAGGGTTGTGAGTTCAATCCTTGAGGGATCTGTGGCAAAAATCTGTCTGGGGATTGGTCCTGTTTTGAGCAGGGGGTTGGACTAGATGACCTCCTGAGGTCCCTTCCAACCCTGATATTCTATGATTCTATAGTGTTTTAATCCATATTTTCCAATAGTAAAGTCCTGTTCAGTTGATTTTTTTAAAAATACACAAAGCCAAACAAATCTTTTCTGTGATCCATTTTTAAGAATTCATATTTTTCTACTTGCAGAATTAGGTTTAAAAAAATATCAAACCCTAACTTGCTGTTAAGTTGTAGGAGCTCTCACACCTGTAAGAAGTCAGAATTGTCATTTCCTACCACGTAATTCTACACTTTCCCTTCTTAAGAGAGACTTTGGTCAAATTTTATATTGAGGATACATTGAAAAATTGCTTATAAAAAGATTAAATGATTAGCAGATGTTTTAATAAATGGTTAATCAACTGATTGTGAGAGTCCAACAGGTCAACAGGCTGCTTATAAACTTGTCTTATGATCATCTAACACCAGAGTATGTCTACACAGCAAAGGCTATGCATGGACTAGCCTGCCCGAGCTAACTCAAGTCCAGCTAGCGCAGGTAACAGCAGCAGCGAAGACAGTGCAGCGCAGTCTTCAGCACAGGCAGTACATGCCTGGCACACATCCTGGACAGGTACTTTGCTTGCTAGCACGTTCTGAAACCCAGGTTGTGCTACTGTTACCCAAACTAGCTGGATGCAAGGGAGCTCAAGTAGGCTAGCCTGCACACAGCTTTTGCTGTTTAGACATACCCTTATAGCCCTGGTCTACACTTTAAAATTTAGATCAATCTAGCTATGTTGCTTTGGGGTGTAAAAAAATCCACACCTCAGAGCACCATAGTTAAACCGACCTTACCCCCAGTGTAGACGCAGCTACGTCAATGGTCAATGCAGGTTCCCTATCCTGACACAAAAACCCCTAGGAAGAGTCTACACTACAGAGGCCCCGTGGCAGCTGTACCACTGCAGTGCCTGTAGTATAGATATGCCCTAAGCCTAAGAATCACATGTTTATTACCATCTACAACACGTACCACTCATCTGTATCATATATTAGAGCATTAGAAACGGTTTTATAAATGTTAAATTATTATAATAAAGCACAACTGAAGCTTTTTAGTGATTTCATTTTGCCATTATCAAAAGTTGTATCATGATTGGCACCGAATAGGAATAACAGATGTGGGGGGGAGGAGGGGAGACTTTTTTTGCTGGTTTTAGATCAGAAGATTAAAGAATGATCTCACTAAGCACTTGTCAGAACAAGATTCCGGAGTAATTCCTTGCTTCTTACAAGAATAAACTAAAACTATGCTATGAACCACTGGTGAACTTTCCACTTTATTCCTTAGGTCTTAAAAAAAAAAAGGGGGGGGGGGGGGGAGAGAAAGCACAACCAAAGGCTTTACACTGCTCTCCTAGCTACAGGACCAGGTACTGACAAAATGTTTGGCTATTTTGCTCTGCCCTGCAGTAGTCTGGGATTACATCTGATGATGTAGCAGTACACAGCTTTGTTGTGATTGTTAAAAAATCTTCAGTAATACTGCAATACAAAAAGAAATCCTGTGTTAGAGACAGCCATGGACAGTACAGCTAGGGTAACAGTACAGCCAAAATTTTCAAAAAAAATAAGTGTCTAAACTTAGGTCCCTAAATCTACATAGGCATCTTATATGTAAATGGAACTGAGTAGCCACGCACTACCTCTCATTGAAGTCAATGGGAACAAATAGTTTTTGGCACTTTTGAAAATCAGAACTTTTATTTAAGTACCAAATAAGGATGTAGGGACAGATTTTCAAAGGTATTAAGGCGCCTAAAGATGCAGATAGGCACCCACTGGGACTTTCAAAAGCACGGAGATGCCTAACACTCATTGATTTTGCCTATCTGGCTCTTAAGGGTACAGATTTTAAAAACAGGCACTAAAAATCAGACTCCTAAATCCAAAGTTGTGTCTCAAAAGGTGTCAGCACTTCTGAAAATTTTGCCACTTATTTAGGTACCTAAGCACAGCACCTAATTTTAAGACCATCTTTGAAAATCTTAGGCTAGGAACCCAACTTTTAGGCACCCATTTTGACAATTATTCCTAGGCAAGGGGATGAGAGGAAGGAGAAGAGGACAAACATGCAACTGGGGGGGGGGGGGGGAAAGCCGTTAATCAGCCAGCCAGCCACTGGTTGCAGCCATTGATGCCAATGCTTCACTTTCAAACTGGGTATTATATTTCCACACAGCCCCTTAGGACATATATTAATACACACAAGAGAAGCTGGCTAGTAGAATGGAGTCAGAAAATTTTATGAGAAATCAAAGTGTTTTTAAAAGCTACTAAGATGTAGAGCAAATAGAAATGAATGATGCTACTGTAATTTTACTTTTAAAATGTCCTTGAGTTGCTTTTGTTTGAAAGTCTTGAAAAAATAATTACCTCTGAATAACTGCTGAGATCTACTTTACTCCAGTTGAAACTTACAGCATTACAGTTTAATTAATGGCACTTTTATAAATGGGGGCTATTAAAAGCCTTGTAACACATGGCTTGTTATTGGATTCAAAAAAATCACAACCCACCAATCCCATTACTAATTTAGATAAGTACCTATTACCTATATATATATATATATATATACACACATATATACACACATATACACACACATATACACACACATATACACACACACACACTTACAAAGAAGAAAAGAAAATAAGCAGGGTGTACAATTATGGGCTATATTTTAATCCAGGTTTTCTAATAACACAAATAATTTGTTATTGCATATTGCAAAATGTACCATTTAGCAAAAATGGAACAGACAGACAAAGCTGAGGGATGCAGCTTGATAATGCACTTCTGTCCCATTTTGCACATATGCAATCATGCTCTTGAAGAAACCCAACAACCTAGTTAGGCAAAACGAACAGATGACATCAAACTTTGCAGCATTTCAACCTTTACTTTGGGGACTTTATTTTCAAGCTCAGGTGGGCAATTAATAAAAAATGGCACTTCAAAGGAGATAACACTTTAATTGTGGTAGCCATGAGAGTTTCTGTATCTAACACACCAATGAAGTTATACAACAATCTCGGGGGGGAGGGGGGAAAGAGAGGGAATCTTACAACCAATTTGTTAACATGGCAAAACATATTTTTCTCTAATCTCGCTCTTGGAAACAGCTGACCTGTTTTTGTTAATTTTTTTTCTAAGAAAAATAAAATAAATAAATCCTATCAACCTGAGGCAGACACCCACTTAGCATGGAAAATTTCAGCCCAAACAGTTTAAATTGGGCAAAACAGAGCCTTATAATGGAAAATATCAGGCAATTTTAACTACAGGTGTTACTACCTTCATCCTCTTTAATAAAGCAATTGTGTGAGGGTTTCAAAATAGTTTTAAGGATCTCACTTCTCAACATAAAAGAACCTCTAGGGTCCTCTAGGACCCGGTGGGGTGGGAGGGTCCGAACGCCCAGTCTGCAGTCCACACCCATAAGTCTATACAGTATTAAAAGAGCCCCACAACCCAAGTCAGCTGGCACAGGCCAGTTGTGGGTTTTTCTTTGCCGTGTAGACATACCCAGCACAACTCTACTGTATGCAATATGGCTACCTGCCCATGAAATTTTTTCAGGCTGGGGCCCTTCATTTAAAATCAAGGGGTCAGGTTCTGAACTCTCTAAACTGGTAAGGAGATAAATGGTGTTCCAGTGGCATAAACCCATTGTAAAATGAGAGGAAGCAGGCCCAAGAACGACAGCATAAAGCACAGAATTCTCTGATCTCTAGCTAGACAAGAGGCCACCAAAAAGAAAATTCCGAGATAAAATAAGTTACCAATACTCCTCTGTGTAACTGACCCACTACTTAGTTAACTGACAAATAAACTCACTGGACAAATTTCTGATCTCAGCTAGGACTAGAATAAAGTCACAATACTGGCAAAACTTCTATCAAATTCACTGAAGTAGGACGGGGCATACCTCTCTGGGTCTCTGCCCTGTCTAGCTGTGCCACTCAAGGAAGAGCCCTGGAAGAAATTGTACTTGAGTCACCACTTCTCCCTTGCTCCTTTTTCTTGCATACAGGGTGCATCTTACATTCCCCCTTGTGCCAGCCTAACTCTGCCCACTGGTGCATTTAGGACAGCGGTACATGCTCTGCCCATTTCCTTGTAGGGGAAAAGGGTGGAGGGGACAGGGAATGCGGGGGCTGTGCTCAGCACCAGACCTGGATTCAGGAGGGCGGGGTCTTATGCCCCCTTACTCTCCTGCCTGAGCATGTAAGACAAGATCACAATCTAGCCCACTGACTTAGCTGGTAACTCTGAAAGCCTGCACCAATTTAGTTAAATAAATTCAGTTCAAATGGTTTAGATAAACCAATATAAACTCCTGTCATTTCAATCTAAGAGTAGCTTACTTCACTTTAGATTAAACCTATTCCTGGTCAACTTAAACTAAACTGAAATAGGAGTGTGTTCATATTCTTTTGCATCAGTTTATAAGTTGCAGCAACTCAGAATACAGAAAAATCCTAAGTAGCCAGGCTAATGTCAGATTTTAACACATTTAACCAGAATTCAAATGATAGAAAGGCTAGATTTACTTGGATTAAAAGTGATCATCCTTTTTAGTGGCAACTATTTAATTTTCCATTGGTTTTCCAGTCAAGATCCCAATCTTTGAAGAATTCTGAGCCACTGCAAAAATATACAAAACAAAACTGTGAAAGAATGTTACAGTTAAAACTTAAGGAGACACTGTGAAATTGATTAGGCAACAAAACTGTCATACCACAAAAGTAATGTACACAAAAACCCAGCTGTGCACATCTCATTTATGTTAAGAGCTACTAAAGGCAGGGTTCAATTTCAAATTAACTTCTCACTGTTGCAACTACTGATTTAAAAACTTAATTACATCATAGAGCCCACACACGACAACATTAGACTCAGAAATTTTCTAAAGACAGACAAATGAATCTATCATTAAATGTAAGGCTAGTCACTTTCCAAAATTCAGCTCATCAATTTCCCTGACAGGCAATAAAGATTAATTTCTTTACACTAAAACCCAGGTCACTCACAATTAACAATGATGCTCTGTCATCTGTAACGTTTTCCCCACTACTCTTTCTTAGTATCTGAGAAGAGAATGACAATGCTACCATTTCAAACATGAAATGTTATTCTTTTCACATTTTTTAAATTAGAGAGACAAGGTGTTTTAACAATCTGCTCTTATGCACTAAATCCCCAACCCTGGAGAGTACTAAACATATAAGTATCCTATTAAAGTCAGTTGCAGTGCTTGTGTGCTTACAGTTAAGTGTGTGCATAAGTGCTTTGCTGGATCAGGTCCTTAATAATGGGGCAAGTAGGAGAGAAAACTGAAAAACTGAGTTTTGTTAAATCTAATTCTGCAAAACTCCGATCAGCATTATGTATTTATCTGTATATACAGAACCCATCTCCAAGTATCTGATCACTAGAGAAAACTTAAAAACAAGCAATAACTAAAATACATTTGGGACCAGTGGATCAGAGAGAAACAGCTACTCTACAAAACACGTGGAAAGAAAAAATAACCCAACATGCCAGTAATGCAAAGAATTGCTGAACATTGGGTCTTTAAGCCTGGTGAGTAAGTAAGTAATGCATCTATACCAAAGGTCATGAAATAGCAACACAGGCAATTCCTTTCAAAGCTTCCTTTAGTAATTACTCTGGCTGGGATTTCAAAACAGCCTAAGGGAGTTAGGAACCCAACGCCCATTGGAAGCTATATCCTTTCTGGTTTCTCCATGCATCTGAAGAAGTGGGTTTTTTACCCACAAAAGCTTATGCCCAAATAAATCTGCTAGTCTTGAAGGTGCCACCAGACTCCTTGTTGCCTTTCTGGTTAGTGTCTGTAAAAGTGACCCCATATACTGCCTACTGAGTCCTCTATACATCAGATCTTTTGGGTCATTTTTAAACAGCGTTTTGTCATATTTGTTCACTGTGGGCTATTGCTATATCTGGCATATAACTGCCATATATACCACGTCTGTACATCTCACTGTACAACAGGGCTCTGCTCCTCATTAGGGCCTCCAGGTGCTAGTGCACTACAAATAAATAATCCTGATCCCATGGAAGTTAATAGCAAAACTTCTTCAATGACAGCATGATCAGACATTATGGTTCTAGCAAGTTTCAAGACTGGCCATCTGTCCTTTTTCTGATGTACCACTGTATGAAACAAGCATTGTCCCCATATCCTCCACGTTCAAATTCAAAAATAGCAAGCACTTACAAAGTGATTATCCAAGGAGCCTAAAGGAGTTAGGCACCTAACTCACTGAATTTAATGGGAGTTGGGGACCAAGTATTTGAAAATCCCAGCCTTAACATTTATCTGTCTTGATGTTTATGTTCCATTCAAATATTATGATTCCCTAATATTTGTGTTTTTTCACTCAGTCCTGAGGGCAGCACGTATTCCCTCCATACGTGCAGAGAAAGGTTTGCATGTCTGGTGATGATATAGGAATATTTTCATGGAAAAATAAAGGGATTTAAATCCAGTTTTAAGCAAAATAATGGAGAACACAGAAGACTCTGGTGAGCTTGTGAAACTTATGGGAGTTCACTCACACCTTGGTTTCAGAAAAGGTGTTAGCAAATTATCTATGTAGTTGCTGTCAGTACTGTACAAATTGTAACAGGGAGCCAGCACTTTTCATTTGAGAGCACTGTAATAATTTGTGGCTTGTGTCCGAACAGCAGATTATGAGGAATAAAATACTTGTGATTGGAATTTGTAGATCATCACAATGTCTGCATGTTGCACAAACTGATAGAATATAATTGGCTTGGCATACAACTGACTACTCATCCACACTCCAAGCCACCTCCAGGATGTAAACAAACATTAAAATCTCAAAAGCCTACCAGATTCACGGCGGCGCTGGAAAAGTGACAGTTCGTCTTGATATCTTAAATCAAAGGGAGGGAGTGTGAAACTGAAAGCTGTATATGTTTTGGGAATAGGAGGGAAGGATGAATTTGATGCTCATGAAACCGAGACCAGCTAGCATTAGATAGGGTTCCACATTGAATAGGTAGGTGAATTGAAAGCTTCCTCACACAGTATAATAAAGCTTGCACCTAATAGCTTCACCACTAAGCCTCCCTCAGTCCTGACCTGCAGTTTCAATCCTGTTCTACCCCTGAAGCTCTCCTCAGCAGAGGCTACGAATTGTGCCAACTTGTTCAACACTTCTGACATGAGCAACCCTTTAATAAGCAGTACCGATACCATAAAACTGGCGTAAGCCGGCCATTTAAGGCACATTTGAACCCTGCCTACCCATGTTTAAATTCTGACAGATTAAACCAAGAGGGAAGTCCATGAGTTTATTCCAAAATTGAATGACCCATGATGTCAGTAAATAAAGGCAGAGTATAATGCTGTAAAAATCAGTTGTGTCTCATTCATAGTGAGAATGTGATTGCCCTGATTACTTGTTCTCCATACTAACGTAAAGCAAATACTACTGACGTTTCTCACTCTTCATCTGAGTACATTTTCTATACATGCTAATGTTGTAAATATATTCATTGAGATTCATAACTTCAGCGTTAGCCATACAACTCACAAGCGTTAATGAAAGATGCATGTCTAAAAACACTTTTCAAATTCAGATTATACCCTTTGTCAAGAATTCCAGATCACTTTTCACAAAAGCTGCACAAGATCGCACACTACTTTCTTTCATTAATAACCACTGCAGAGGTTAAACATTTTTCAGTTTGAACCCTTATTTTTAAGGTTGCACCTCCTTTAATGAAGTTTGACATTTTAATTACATGCACACTATACATCCGCCCCAAATCAGTCAATTGCTATAAAACACAGATCTTCCCAATTTAAATTTGACACTGTAGAATCAGACATAATATTAGTGAGAACCACTTAATGTATTTAGATGAGAAACAAGATCTGAAAGAAATTGTTCAAAGGCGTATTAATATTTTTATTACAGAATGAACAATTTTTTAAAATACTGAATGTTGGAAATGAAGAGAAAACAAGTACTTGGTTGTTGTACTATAATATGTTAATCCTCTAGAAATGGCCAGTAGGAGGATCTTGCACTTGCAGAATAGCTATGTTGCAGGGGGGAAATGAAAACACATTAAAAAAAGTCTACAGTAGCAATAACAACCTGGCCTCAGAAAGTTACTGGCCATTAGCTTTGCACTCCTAACCAGTCATTAATGAAATATGTGTAGCCTCAAATATTAATCACCCATATTAGAGATCAAGGGGACTCAAATATCCCTATATATTGGTGCCTATCATAAATGAAAACAAAAAAAATATATAAATTAAATACAAGGTTTTCCCTTTCCTCTGTTTCTTTGACAGATTCCTGTGACAATCCACCTTCTATTAATGAGCATTGAGACCCTAACAACATATTTACATAACAAAAAGTAAGAATTATATAACACACAGTACACACACATTATGAATATATAAATGTATATGTCACATGTGCAGATAGACAGTATCTCTTTACTTACCTGCTTCATACCTCTTCCAAAACACTTGTTTATGGGGAGTTCTTCTTGAATGACACATGTAAATATACAGACTAACTAAAACGTATGGCTCCCAAGTCTGAAGTGGTGGTATGCATGTGGGTTCTTCTAAGCAGTTTTGTTAAAATTCCTTCCATCTCCCTCTCCCACCCCGTGCTGGATGCCGTCAGTTGCAGGATGCATGGGCAACTTATAGAGTCCAATGGATATAATTCGCATTAAATAGAACAGACGGGCACAACCACCTTTAATACTGCATCCCAAGGAAACTATAGGTCCAGCATGCAGTGCTTCCCCACGATCTCAGCTACTATGCTAGAATGCTGAAATTGAGAGAGCACTGCATTCTGGAACCTGTAGTCTCCCTGGGCTGTATATCTGTATTAAAGATTAGGGTGGTTCCTCATATTTTGTGCAGCCAGCAGGTTGCATTCTGGCCATTTAGAAGATTTCTCAGTGCTGTTGACATGAGAAAAGCTATTAAATGGCCATTTTTCCATGAGCAGGATTTGGTGAATGTTCCCTCCATGGAATTAATACTCACCTGGTGGTTTCATGTAATAATTCTCAATATCAGACATGTCCGTATGCAGCACGCACTCGAGATAGCTGAGGATAACTTTTCTACTGAAGTAGTACCTCATACCCATCAGAAAGATGGGCAAACAGCAGGTCAGCAGCAAGGACTTGGTCACAACAAAGCATATTACTATGGAGATAAGGAAGAGAAATAAACGATACCTGTCAGAAAAGAGAATTTAGTGTTGATTTCGGAATACAAACCCATTTAAAAAAAAAAAATCACAGACATAACATACATTTGTACAATATAAACAAAAGCTAATCAATTTACATTTTCACAACAACATATTTTAGATTAATAGCACATTTTTCCTTTAAGAACAGCCTGTAAAAAGTTTTATTTAACACTCCCACTTCACAAGTTACTTTAAAAAAAATTCAACTATAATAATTATATCACATTTGATGAAGGATTTTGCAGTGTGTTTCTGTAAAAACTCCCATCCAACTTGCCACAGTTGAAAAATCCTGCAAATATTATTGTCTCACACAAATATCAAAGACAGATGTCTCTCTCTATTAAGATATGTCTGCGATTGCTGCTCAGACAAGATTTGACTGCAGCACCAGTTCCTGCAGAGAAAGCAAAGCACTAAAACCAAGATGCCCACATGTGGCTTTTCATTGGCACAGCACTACAGGGGACAAAGCACAACTGTGACTAAGGAAGATATTTTGCACACACCACCCAGTAGCTGCGTGCTTATTAATTAATTATTTTGGTCACTGGGAGATATACTGGTTTTCCAGAAGGCCCCTAAGGGCCAGCCGTCCCAAAACCTTACACTAGCCTGCTTCAGTATCAGGAAGCAAGGTAATGCAGGACACTGAAAATAATATAGCAGACAGCACTGAGATGGCTGCTTGCCCCATCATCACTTATCACTTTGAAAGCTGTGAATCTTAAGCAAGGATGTTTTTAGATCTCATTGGCACATAGAGAGGCGGGCATAGACTTCATTGTTCTCAGGTGCATTTAGTATCTTACCAATAATTTAAAAAGTTACCTTACTTTCTTTATCATTCCCTTCTCTCTCCCTGGCCCAAAAGGTGAAGAACCCAGCTGTCTTGCCGCATGCAAAGGGCAAGGGCGTGAGAAAAAAGGGTCCACGTGCCGTTTTCTTTGGGGGGGCTTTTGCATTGATAGCAACTGACATTATCTTACAGAGGTAATTTTTTTTCATTTTAAACCCCATCAAGCACCAAGTGAATATCGGAACTATCTAGTTTCCTCTCGGTTGTCAGCTGGCCGAGGCAGGGATCCCGCCTTAGTCTACGTTTTATGAAGCGTTGTAACTTGCATCAAACCAGAAGACGCAATGTTTAATAAACTAATAAGGCACGCAGCTTTGAATTAATACTAAACCGGCAGCTCTTTGCAATACGCGCTGGTTACAAACAACGTCTCGCCCCTAGACCCTGCTGAGGTCAGGGCCCCGCGCGGCTGCCTGCAGGAGGGCGACCCCAGCAGCAGTCTCTGCAGCCAGGAGGTGGCGCGAGACCGCCCGGGTCAAACGTTCCCCAGCAGCTGCAGCCGCTCGAACGCGTTTCGAGCCCGAGCCCGGCGGTCTCTAGGTAACGCTGGAACCCGGCTGCAGCCGCTGCCCCGCCCAGGTGTCTAGAGAGAGCGGGGAAAGGTGCGGGCGGCGGCGCGGCTTCCATTCATCGCTTCACCTCCCCCTCCCCAACAGAGAGCAGCATCCCGGCCTGGAATAACTGGAAATGCGGGTCTGGCTGCTGCGGGCAGGGCCCCACCGCCTCCTCCCGCACAGGCGGCAGCAGCTCCCAGTCCCACTCCTGCCAGGCTGCGCCGAGAAAGCGCCATGCGCACCGCCCCAGGCAGCAAACCCCCACAAGCCTGCAGAGAGGAGCACCCGCCCCCGCACCGCCCCATACACACACTTCTTCCCCCAAGTGCAGCAGAGAGACGCACACAATACACACCCCGGCTGCACCCCCTTCCCCAACCAGCTGCAGGGACCTTCCCCTCCCATTGCGCGCACACATACACAGGCAGAAGCAGAACGCGCAAGTCCCTGCCCCCAAACCCAGTCCACTAATACCTCTCCTAGACATACAGAGCCAGCCGCACGCCCCTCTCCCTCCAGAGAGAAGCCCCTTGAACACGCAGCCTCTCGAACCTGCAGAGAACATCCGCCCCCAACTTATCTCCCCAGAGAACGCTCCCCATCCCCCAGCCAGTAGCCACGCGCACCCCATATGCAAGCAGGGAGCCCTACCCACACGTTGCTCGCAGGCTGGCTGTTGCCTGCAGGCTGGGTGCATTTAGTGGCGTTGCACACACTCCGCTCTTCAGTGATCTCCAAAGCGTGGCTCACGATCCAGTGCTTCATTCCTGCTCCTCGCAATCGCCCGAGGTACAGATCCGCTGTTTGCAATATTGCGACTTTTTAACTGGCCTGACTTTTGCACCATGACAGGATAAGATGCTGAGGCTGCGGCTTTTCTTTCCCTCCAGCACCAGCACCACTGAGACAGCAATTCTGCACCAAATATTAATAGGATCGATGCAGGGATGGGTTCTCCATCCTTCAACACAGATCTTATTACCACGCTTCCTTTTTATTAAAATTGCTGAACAAGTGTGCCCCTAAAAAAAAAAGTGAATATACTTACTAGCGAATATCCCATAGATCAACTGAATGAGGGGCTGGTGTTTTAACCCTCTAAATGCGGTGTTAGGAATCCTTTCCATGATTCCTTCATAAAATATACGGCGCACCACCTCTTGCTCGGAAGGATGAAATTCTCGTATATAAACGTGGTCTTTCTTGAAATCCCCTTCCACGCCACTCAGAGAAGCTGGGGGAGAGGAGGAAGGTGAGCCGGATAAGGAGGGCCACATCTGGGAGGAAGACACAATGATCGCATCTTTTTTGGATCCTGAAATGGATTCATGATCTTCCGCCACAATCTTAGTCTCACAAACCATTTTGGGAGACGAACAATGCATGCAAACTGGCCGAGAAACAAAAAAGGAGCCCGGCTTTAAATAAGAAACAAAATACGCCAAGCAATAACTGAGGCGCAGCTTTTATGAGTGCGAAACAAACGGAGCTGGGTAGAAAGCGAGAAAGGAGGGCCAGTGCATTTTGGAGAAGTATTTATAATGCAGCAGAGCCGGTGCAATTCGGAATCAGGGGGTCCCTCAGGGTCCTAGCGTCCTTTGTATTGGCTGGCAAGGGTCACCATGTGATCTCCAGGGGTGGGGAGGAGAAACACCTCCTTTGCCTTGCGTTTTATTGCTCATTACTACAGCATGCATTTCATTTCCTCTTCTCCTTTTAACTATCGAAGCCCTGCTGAGGTATACAGGTACGACGCAGATCTGTCAGAGGTGGGCCTGTCTCCTTGGAGAGGGAAAAAATATGACTGACTTTGTTTAGCAAGGGCTCTGACTGAGGTTCAGGTTGACACGTTGCAGAGTTCGCAGCATAACATGTCTGGCATTTAGATAATCTAGAATTCTTCTTGAGAACTACCTGCTCCTTAAAAGACTACCAATTCCTGTTTGTTTCAGTAAAATCTATGTAGGAAAAACACGCACAGATAGTCACTATTTCTAGAACAATCTAAAATCTAGCTATAGATATACATGCTGCATACATTTAAATGGGTGTATTTATATAGATTCTTGTGTATGCATGCGCATATATAGGCAGTTATCTAGAACAGCTGTCTAAAAATCCACTGATCTATACCTATACATTCATTATTCTGTAGCATGGAATCTCATTCATGGTCTCAGGTAAGTGGAAAACTTAAGGTTGATTTGGCACCTAATCGTAGTGATTTCGGATTTTATGTCTCAAAGTATGTATCGTTAATAAAACACGACGTGTGGTGTGTATGTATTGTCTTAACAACGCCTTATATCAAAAGCGATAGGGATGACAAACTAATGACAACTTTGAATTTTCGTTAGGGAACATTCTGGTTTCTAAATGCATTTGCTTACTTCTTAAAAACGTAACACCTGGCTCTATTCCTGCTGGAGACCACATTCAGCTGGGGGAGCTCGCTTTTCTGGAGTGGGAGAGCGAGTCACTCACCACTGCGGATAGTTTCCGGGGATTAACTCTTTCTTTCCTCCCTTCGTGCATATAAAAACAGCACTCTCCACCCCCAGCCCCTATTTCTAAAAATACACCGCGATCTCGAATCCACGTGAACAATAGTCAAAGTGATTTTGGTGCGGCAAACATTAGGGGATTGCTTTGCTCGCGCGATTTCTTCTCCCCCCCCCCCCCCAAAAAAAAAACAACCAAAAGAAACGTTTTCAGTTGTCATCAAACAACCCCCCACACACACGCGTGGGTCGCGCTGAACTTTTCCCCCAGCTGGAATCCCGTGCCTTGTACTACGGCGCTGCATTGTTTTCAGCCTGGCGTCAATCAAGGTGAGCAACGTGCCCCGGCCCCCGCGGTAGCCAGAAGAGGGGGCGCACTCCGCCAGCAGGCTCCGGCGCCCCACTCCCACGATGATGCGCTCTCGCGCCTCGGACTGCCAGGGCAGCGCGTTTTGCTTCGCTGGCGGCTACACACAGGGTGAGGGTCTCCCTGCCCGGGACAACCCTGCCGCACGTTACGCGGGGTGTGCATTGGACTGAGCCTCCCCTCGGGGCATCCTGGAGAACTAGGGCTCGCCAACTCCTGCAACCCACAAGGAGCTGGGGAGGGGGAGTGGCTGGAGGAGGGGAGCGGACCCGCAGGAGGAGGAGAACTTTAGTCTCCGCAGCGCCCAACAGCTCAGTCTATCCCGGTTTAAACCGGCCGGGACAGCATCGCTGGTCTCCCCCCACTCCTCCAGCTCCCTCCCCCTTCCCTCCGTTTGAAGCATGCGCCTTGCAGCTTCAGTGCAGGTAGCGGCTTAGGCACCGGCTTGCGCGCAGCGCGGCTCGCCGCTGAGGGCGAGGAGGAGCGTGGGGAGGAGGCTGGCGATGGCGCTTTCCATCTTCATTAATGCGGGCGGAGAAGAAAGGAGCAATCCGCCCGCCTCTCCCACTGGACCACGGGCTGCTGGAATGAGCTGTCTTCTCCCCAGGCCGCCAGTTCCCGCTGGGTTTTACTGCAAGAGGCTGGAGCACCAGGCGCTGGCTACAAACCGTGGTGCGGGATTGGATCCAGAGAGATTTTAAATTTAAGTGCCTTGCGAGTGGAGCTGCTCTTCCGTTAACAGCCATGAGATCAAACAATAGGAATAAAGCCCGGCAATAAAGGACATGTTTGTGGTTTCATAACTCTTGAATTATAATCGCCCTATGTTTATACTGCTGCTGAGAACTTACTAGCCAACAAGACAAGAACAGCTGCTGTTCAGTGTATTGATGAGATCAGTAACTGGTGAAAAGCTAGGAAACAAAGGTAGGAATAAAAAGATCAGTTTTCACAGTGGGGCGAGGTAAATAGCATGGTCACCCAGGGAACTGTACTGGGGCCAGTGCTGTTCAGCATACTTCTAAATAAGCTGGACAATGGGGTAAACAGTGAGGTGGAGAAGTTTACAGACGATACAAAATTACTCAAAGGTAGTTAAGTGCAAAGCTAACTACAAAGAGTTACAAAGGGATCTCACAACTGAGTGACTGAGCAACAAAATGATTGATGAAATTCAGTGTAGATTAGTGCAAAGTCATGGACATTGGAAAACATCATCCCAACTACACATATAAAATGATGAGGTCTAAGTTAGCTGTTACCACTCAAGAAAGATCTTGGAGTCATCCTGGATAGTTCTCTGTGAAAACCTCTGGTCAATTTGCAGCAGCAGTCTAAAAAGCCAGCAGAACATTAGGAACTGGCTAGATAATAAAACAAAATATCGTAAAGTCACTATATAAATCCATGGTATGCCCACACCTTGAATACTGTGTGCAGTTCTGGTTGTCCCATCTCAAAAAAGAGATACTAGAATTGGCAAAAATGATTAAGGGGATGGAACAATTTCCAGATGAGAAGAGATTAAAAAGTCTGGGATTTTTTCAGGTTGGAAAAGAGATGGCGAAGGGGGGCTATGGTGGAGCTCTGTAGAATCAAGAATGGTGTGGAGAAAGTGAGTAAGGGAGTGTTATTTACCCCTTCCCATAACACAAGAACCACAGGTCACCAAATAAAATGAATAGGCAGCAGGTTTAAAACAAACATAAGGAAGTATTTCTTCACACAAGGTCCAGTCCACCTGGAGAACTCATGGCTAGGGAGTGTTGTGAAGGCCAAAATTGTTACTGGGTTCAAAAAAGAGTTAGATCAGTTCATGGAGTATAGGTCCATGAATGGCTGTTAGCCAGGATGGTCAGGGACACAACCCCATGCTCTGGGTGTCCTTAAGCTTCTGACTGCGAGAAACTGGGACTGTATGATGGGGTGGAGCACTCGATAATTGCCCTGCTCTGTTCATTCTCTCTGAATTATCTGGCACTTGCCACTGTCAGAGGACAGGATGCTGGGCTAGATGGACCATTGGTCTGACCATTCTTATGTTCTAGAATCTAAAGGCAAACACTGAGCTGAAGTATTCTTTTTAATTTACAGCCCCTTACGGCTTGTCCACACAGGAAGGTTAATCTGCATCTTTTTGCTGCGTCAGGTAACACACATTATGCAAGCTGCAGTAATAAGGTGCACACAGGATGGTGTGCCCTGTCAGTCTGCATCTTTGTGTACATATGGCAATCGTTTGCTGCTATGGGCATGGTATTCTTGAAGAGTATCCTGTTCCTAATGTTCTGTTAGCTTTTTTGACTGCCTGCCGCTGCATGTTGAGCAGAAATCTTCAGAGAACGATCCACGATAACTCCAAGATCTCTTTCTTGAGTGGTAATAGCTAATATAGACCCTGAAAACTACAGACCTCAGGCAAGATCTTTATGTCTTAGAAGTATATTTTAAACAATATTTAATTTTCATATAGCTAGGCTATGTAGAAATCAGAGGTCCATATATATTTTTTTGTTTGATCTCTTCTAGTCAGACATTTCACCTCCCTGAGACATAACTACCAGTATGCAATTGTTGTTTAATAATTAGCCAAGATACATAAAAATCAGTAGTAAGAACCCATCCCATTCCTTTTTAAGAAAAATAATGTCCTGGATATATTGTAATCACTGAAGCTTCCTTCCTCCCATCCCGCCCAGGACTCCCCTATTTTACCTGTCTGAGGGCTTGTGTACATATGGAGTTATTCCTGATTAACTCGATGTGTGGACATTCTTATTCCAGAATAGGAGTTAATCAGGAATAACTCCATGTGTATGCAAGCCTTTAGCACTTATATGGTTCTCATCTGTAGTATCTGAGTATCTCACAAAAACTGATTAATGTATTCTCTCAACACTCCTGAAAGTACTACTACCCTCATTTTGCAGATGGGGAACAGAGGCACAGAGATATTACATTACTTGCCCATGGTCACACAATGAGTCTGTGACAAAAGCAGGCATCGAACCAGATCTTTTGAATCTTGGTCCAGTGGTGTAATCACAAAACTGTTCTTTCTCCTTTATTTTAAACCTAGATTTTCAGATTTCACTAGAAACTGGAGGAAACTAGAAGCTCTAACTCTGTCGCTGAGCTGTGGAAAAGAGAAGGAGGAATTAGTGAAAGAGCAGGCAACCGTGACTGACTGAAGCAAATGTCAATGAAAAGTCAGGGCCCAATCCTGCTCTCATCCTGCAAAACTCCAATTGACTTTAATGGGAGCAGATTTGGGCCCTAAGAAAAGAAGGGAAATTGTTAAAACAAATGTTTGGCAAGCCAACTGCTTTGCCAGGGGCTTTGAGTATTTTAGAATGCAGTTGTCATCCCAAGTCACTAAGCATTTTTCTCTTCATTTGCTTCTGCTTCTGCAGAACCTAAGGGTGTATCTCACCAGATGGCATGACCTTCCAGTGAACCTGATGGATCTAGCTAATTTAATTAAGATGGACATTCTTTTTAGAGTCCTGAATTTTATTCAGCTGTTGTCAGCCCTTCTCCCTGTTTGGTATAAGACGACATTTTTAATGGATGTTTGATGCATTCCTGCGGAAAGGCAAAAGCCCCAGAATCAGTCTGAGTAAATAACACAATGTTGAGGATTGGAGAGATCTGAATATTCTACACAAGAAACTTTACAGTTGGGTGACCCTATCTAGGACTGACTCTACTTAGAAGAATTGGAGACTAAACATATCAAGCTGGTAAGCACTGGAAGTGCTTCAGATTTGATCTGTGGTAATGGGGAGTCACTTGCCATGGCACTTTACAGAGCATAAGAACAAAAGAATGACCATACTGGGTCGGACCAAAGGTCCATCTAGCCAAGATACCGACAGTGGCCAATGCCAGATGCTTCAGAGGGAATGAACAGAATAGGTAATCATCAAGTGATCCATTCCCTGTCGCCCATTCCCAGCTTCTGGCAAACAAGCTAGGGACACCATCCCTGCAACCCAATCATAAGAGAAACCCTGAAGGCATGGTACTTGATCACAAAATCTTTCTATCCCACCCCAGAGAAATGCACTACATGCCCACTCTGTGAAACTTCTAGGTGTTGTGGGGAAATAGAGGAGGGGGGCTTTCTTTTTGATAGCCAGAGCTTTGAATCTGAAGGCCCCAAAATAAACCCTCCAACAGAGATCTGTTATGCTGATGGCCTTTGCACAGAGTAGGGCAGGCCTAAAGCTTAAACTAGACTAAACTGCACAGTTTTCTGTCAAACTCGGTCAAGGGTCATGTCCAGAGGAGGGAATGGGAGAATAACACCCCCCCCCCCCCCGCAGCAGTACTAATGAAATATGTTCATAACTGATGAAATATGATAACCGCAAGCTACGGAAATAACGTAAGATGCTTGTGATTTGTAAATTGTTTTGCAGAGAGTTAATCATCCTTGCTGCTATAACTATTTGCAATATTTTCCAAGTCCAGCTATCTGCAATTTAACCAATGATAGCTCTCCTTTAAGCGTCCCCTGGAAACCCCCGCCCCCTTAAGCCTTTGCTGAAATCCCCCGGAAAATGACATAGTCCAAGTCTTGAGAAATGTACCCAAGCTAGGGCCGAGCACCACCCCTGCGGAAAACCACCAAGCGCCCTTCTACCCAAATAAACACCCACTCCTCGGAAATTAAGTCAGAGGGTAGGGAGGGGGGTGGGAGGACTGACCCCAACTCATGCTCCTTAGCTCGTGATCAGCTCATGCTGAACCCATGCCCAGCTTGTGATTTGTCCCCAATTTCTTAACTCATGACGTATTGTTTGTACCTTGCTTGTGGTTTAATGGAATAAAAGCAGCCTGTGAGCTGCTGCTCGGGGTGTTGGTCTCCGGACTACACCCCAGTGCACTGGTTTGTATGTCAATAAACTGGCCTCAGGCATGAGTCTTTGAACTAAAGTGACTGCGTGGGGGTCTTTGACCACGACAGTGTCAAAGATGGGAGTCAAAGGGAGTGAGCCAGATCAAATCTTTTCTTCTAACCCAGATTACTGCAACCTTTAAACAAATGAAACTTCCTCTGCTAGAAAAGGGCTTTTATATGTTCTTCCAAACAAAACATTTTATGCATATGCAATTTGGGAGACAAAGCTTGTATTTAAGAGCATCCATGTTTAAGGAGAGGTATACCCCAGAGCAGGTCCCCTTTCAACCAAATCTTTAGAGACAAGGTGTGTGAAGTAATATCTTTTATTGGACCAACATTAGGGTTACCATAGGTCCGTATTTTCCCGGACATGTCCGGCTTTTTAGTTGTTAAATTGCCGTCCGGGAGGAATTTTTAAATATGTAAAAATGTCCAGGAAAATAGGGACCTATGGTAACCCTACCGTGAAAGTGATGCGGGGCTGAGCGGAGGCCGCCGGGGTGAGCCGGGCAGGGGCAGCAGGGGGCGCTGGCTGGGGGCTGGGTTTACTCCTGGCCTGGCGTTGCGATGATGAGCCAGAAGCCGCAGCCTGGCCCTTATCAGCAGGTGGCAGGCGGGGCTGGGCTCCGGGCTCTGTGCTCCGGCTCCATGGGTGGTGGGGGCAGCGGCTGTAGGTGCCTCCTGACAGAGCCGGGAAACAGCAGCAGCAGCAGGGCCTCTCCTGCCCCATGGCGGGCTATGCTCCCCGCTTGCCCCTGCTGCCGCAGAGGCTGCCGCCACCCTGGGCTCGGGCCACCCGGCTCCCCCCAAGCGGCGCCCGGTTCCTGCTGCTCTCGGCTGGCAGGTGCGTGGCCCCAGCCAAGCCCAGCCCCTTGCGTCTTCTCCGCGGCGGCGCCCCCCACTCCGCATCCTCCCGGGTGGCTGCGGTGGCAGTGGCCCGGGAGCCCGAGAGGAGGAGCGGCCCCTGGGCAAGCGGTGGAGACTCAGAGGTGAAGAGGCTGCTGGCCCTGGCGCAGCCCGAGCGCTGGAGACTGACAGGTAGCTGCCCCTGCCCCATCCCGGCACCGCCTGCCCCCCAGCCCAGTGAGTGTTACCTGCCCCACCAGCCTCAGCGCCCTGCCCCATACTGTCAGCCACCCCAAGCTCACTGTGACACCAGTTTTTAACCTTATATGGTCAAGGCTAAAGTCAGGGCTGATTTTTCACAGGTTTTTCTGTCATTCACGTAAAATGCTCACTGGTGTGATTGTTCTTTGTATTTACAGAGCACCTTTCAGGTAAGGATCTGAATGAACTTTACAGATTGGCTTAATGAGATGGGGAGGGAAGTTTTACAGTACCCATTTTACAGACAACTAAATTAAGAGGTTAAGTGACAGCATGTCTATGGAGAAGTGATTCCAAGTCCATTAATCTAGACTAAATTTGATATGAAATGTTATGATGAAACATTTTGTTCCAGGTCAAACTCATGTTTTGTTCAACCCCAAACAATTTTTTTTTTACTTTTCAATTAGCTAAATACTTTGAAACATTTTGTTTCTGAATTGACTCAAAATGATTCCCCCCCCATCCCCCAGTTTTTCAGAATTATCAGCAAACTGAAAAAAAACATTATTCACACAACTCTAAGAAGAACCCCACAGTAGGCAGATATGGCCAATCTCCCATCCCTCTACCCCCTGATTTCTAATAGAGATCCCTGAAGAATAAGTTTTAATAGCCCTTCTGAAATGTTTGTTGTCATTAATTATAACAACTCTGGATATTCTTGATAGCCACATAAATGCCTAATCCCTTTTTTTAATCTTAAATTCTTGACCTCAACGACTTCCTGTCACAATGTATTTCCCACATTTTGATGTCACTGAATAGCCTCTTGGTCTTGTGTTACTGGGAGGTCTAGGTGTGCAAGCAAGGCAAAGTGGATTTTTAACCCTACTTAACACATTCTTACTGGGTGTGTGATGTGCAAGGGAGACTCAGTGAACAGAAAGTTGGGAAGAAGTTGTTGGGATTGTGGTAAAAATCAATCACAGGTTAAGGTGAAATAAAGCAACTTTAATTTATGCCCCTTGTTTTCACCATACAGGGAAGAACAGGAATAACTTGCTTGCAGGGACATACTACACTTACGTATCTACTGTCTCTGTTATTGGTCAAGATCACTGCAGGAATCTGGAAGAATTTCTTCCCCTCCCCCCCCCCAACGTCTCCCCATATACAGCACTGCACAGCGCTAGATGCATTATGGGGGTTTTGCCTTTCACTGGAGCATCACTGCTGGAGTCAAAATACCAGAATAGGTGGATCAGAACCATGTGATTTTTGAGTATATCGACTCTTATGTCTCATATGTAAATCCTTGCTGGAGAATTGGGATTCCCAATTTTCCTAGTGCAGGCAAGGTCTTAGAAGTCTAAAACTGATATCTCCTGTGAAATAGCTTAATTTAGCTCCACCTATACCATTGTTTTGCTTACAAAGGGGAAAGTGGAGGCTGATTGCTGACATTCGGGTGCTCCTTCTTTTTCACAGTGTTGTAATTGTAGGGATCCTGACCCAAAAAAGGAGTGTGGGGGGGTTGCAAGGTTATTATAGTGGGGAGGTTGCAGTACTGCTACCCTTATTTCTGCACTGCTGCGGTGGAAATAGGCAGCTGGAGAGAGGTGGCTGCTGGCTGGGAGCCCAGCTCTGAAGGCAGAGCCGCTGCCAGCAGCAGCACAGAAGTAAGGATGGGATGGGATGGTGTTGCCACTCTTACTTCTGCGCTGTTTCCTGCAGAGCTGGGCCCTCAGTCAGCAGCTGCCACTCTCCAGCCACCCAGCTCTGAAGGCAGCAGGGCAGAAGTAAGGGTGGCATGGTATGTATTGCCACCCTTCTGCACTGCTGCTGGCAGGTTACCTTCTTCAGAGCTGGGTACTCGGCCAACAGCCGCTGCTCTCCAGCCACCTAACTCTGAAGGCAGCGCAGAAGTAAGGGTGGCAATACCGCGAATCCCCTAAAATAACCTTCCGACTCCCCTGCAACTCCCTTTTGGGTCAGGACCCCCAATTTGAGAAACGCTGGTTTCCCCCCATGAAATCTCTATAGTATAGGGTAAAAGCACACAGAAGACCAGATTTCACTTGGGGAGGGGAGGGAGGAGACCAGATTTCACGGTCCATGATGTGTTTTTCATGGCTGTGAATTTGGTAGGGTCCTATTAAGAACATCTCTGCTCCTCCTCTAGCTCTCTTGGCTTGGCCTGAGCCCCTCTCCGGGCTGCTCCTTTTGTATTCATCTACCTCTCTTGTCTTTGGACCTTCTTCCACCCAGCATGGAACCGCCTCCCTTGAGTATGCCAAGCAAACCTCCTTCCGATCCCTTCTCAAATCTTCTGCAAAGTCTTACTCTACCTCCCTCTCATATTGGCATGCCAGGTGCTATTTCAATCTGATTTGTCTTGTCTGTGTCCAGACTAGACTGTAAGCTCCTGGGAGCAGGGTCTGTGTTTTGTGTATTTGTAAAGAGTCAAGCACATTGCTAGGGTTCAATAAATAACACCCTATCTATATTAGGGGTTTCTCTAGCACCCATCACATTAGTACTTAATAGTACAGCTTGTACTATGGCTGTTCCTAACAATGCCTAGCCTTTATCTAGTGCTCCTCATCAATGTTTCCAAAGCGCTTTATGAAGGAGGTCAGTATCATTATCCCCATTGGATAGGTGGGGAAACTGAGGCACAGAGAGGTGGCGTGACTTCCCAAGGTCAGCCAGCAGGACAGTGGCAGAACTGGGAATATGGCTTGGGTGTCCTGAGTCCAGTGCTCTATTCGGTGTTATATGTACAGGTGTATTATAATTGTATATAACGTTAAGCATATTATGTGGCCGTCGGTAAAGGTAGTGTTAAAAGTCTATTTTTATGCTACACTATGACACACGTTTTGCAGTTATTTCCTTTCCAAGCAGAGTATGGCCTAAATTCTCCCCTCCCAAGGAGCCGGGCTCTTGCCCAGCCTGTAACCAGGGCTGGTCCTAGAGGCCAGCGAGCAGGGCAGCCACCCTGGGCACCAGCTTCCAGGGGGCACTGGACTGCTGTGCCACTTGGCTTTTTTCCCCCTCAGCTCTGATGGGCCAGCCATTTTTGCTCTGCTGATTGGCCATCCCTTCCCCCCCCCAATTGGCTAGTGGGGTTTTTTTTTGGTTTTGTTGCATGGCCACTAGGGTGAGGGTGGAGAGGTGACTGAAATTGTTTTCTGCCCTGGTCAGTTGGGAGGCTACTGTCCATACCCCTGATCTTCTGGCACACCTCTTAGAGCATCAGCTAAAACCCTTTTATTCCCCCATTGCTACCACCACCATTGCTGAGCAACCAGCAAAATCCTGAAGTCACTTAGGATATGTCTACACAGCAACTGGAAGGGTGCTTCCCAGCATGGGTAGACAGACGCACTAGCTCAAGTATAGTCCCACCCACCCTCCTGTGTACATACTCCAACAGCTAACACACAGAAGCACCCTCCTAGCTGTGTGTGAGCGGGGGAAGTTAAGGCTTCTTTTGCAAATGCAACTCTTGCAATTTTATCACAAGTCTCGTGATCTTGAGGATTTTGTCAAAGCTCTAGCTCCTAGAGTCATGAGATTGGGGAAGAATCTCATCTTCCATTAAAAAAAAAAAAAAGGAGAGAGAGAGAGAGAGTAACTCTCTGCCACTATGAAGCTTGAAACTGTGACCCAGGTGCACCCTAAAGGCTCAGACACTAGAAAGCAAATAAAATGAGCCACAAAATTATCATTTAAAAATCTCATGATTTTTAAGCTAAGCTCATCATATTTTCAGGCTTGACTCATGGTTTTTGAATGCTTGCGACCAGCAGTACTGCTTACCAGAGCGGGTGGACCCTTCCCCCATGCCTAGACTACAAAAACTGGGGGCCCAACCAGCAACCTGAGGGCTGGATCCAGCCCATGGGATGATTCCACTCATGCCCCCCAAATGATTTTCAGCTGCCTGCAGCCCTGCTTCCTAAGGCGGCTGTGAGGCCTCTGCCAGAGTCTCCTCCCTGAGTTGGGAGGGTAGCTGTTTTCAAGTTTCTGCTGTGAGCCTATCTGTGTATTGTGTTTATAGTGGTGTGTGCTTTGTGAATTATAAACACAACACATTAAAACATGATGCAACACTGATCCCTGTGCAAGGGTACAAGTGACTGCAGGCAAGAAAAGAAAAACTGATTCAGAGAATAGGGCATTTCAAACTAAGTTGTCAACATCGTTCATCGAGGAAACACCACAGAGGCACAGAAAATTTATCCATTTCCTTCAGGAGTTGAATGCAGAATATGATTTTCTTCTCTGTTCTCAAGTTCAGTGACTAGGTGCAGGAAAGTGCCTTCTACATGTTTTCAACTTAGAAAGCAGATCCTTGCATTTCTGAAAGAAGAGAAAATAAGCAAAACCATCCCATTTAAGAGCACTGGAAAGACCCAGCATTTCTTTGCTCACTGGCTCCTTCCTAAAAGATGTAACAACTCATCTCAATATGCTCAGTCTCAGGCTACAATATAGAGATCAGAATATTTCTGCTATTAGGGGCCATGTTGACACCTTCCACAGAAAACGTGGAATTTTCAACGCATCCCTTCAGAAGAACGACATCACTTATTTTCCATCATGCAAGGAATTCTCAGCTGAGATTGATGAAGCTGATTTTTGCAGCTTCTTGGAAATTATATCAGATAGCTCAGTTGAGTTCAGTATCAGTTATGCAGATTTTGCGAGTTTGAGATCCAGCATTCAACTGTAGTACAACAATCTGATGGAGGCACCACCTATTGCCTGCCCACATCTGAAGGCCCCTCCCACAGCCTAAGAGGAGGAGCTACTTAACCCAGGGCTCAAATAATGACGGGGGACAACAAATGAAAAACAGGGACAGGAGTGAGGGTCACATGTTCAAAATCAGGGATCCAGAAGGGAACACCGAGCAGAGGACCCCAGACAGTGCCCACTGCTCCTCCTCTAGGGAGCCAGCAGACGCAGCCCAGAGGAACTCTGCCCAGGTATGTGAACCAAGGGAGGAATGGTAATAGGCCCCACAGTCGCAGAGCGCCTCTCTGTCCAGCATCCTCCTCCTGATGGAATAGATGGCCGATGGAGGTACCAGTTGAGCAGCAACCACAAGCTCTTCAGCTAGAGCTGTGTGAACTGCAGACTGATCCTTATTTTCTCTCCATGAAGAATGAATTGCATGGAAACATGTCCCTAAGGCTTGGTTTCCCAACTTAAGACTATGCACTGAAGCTGTGTTCAGAAGCACATACATCTGCAACAGTGCAGTCTCAATAAGGAAACGTGAAGTCAAAATATGGCAACGAGCTGGAGAGTGAAACCCTTGGCTGCTGTCTCCAATTTATCAGTATGAATATTGATGTTGACTTTGGTGCGAAAAAATCCTTTTCCTCAGGGTTCTCACTGTGAGGTGAGCTATTCTCTTATTTAATGCAATTTGATTACAGTACTTCTTAACCCCATTAATGCCTTACTGGCTAAATCCTCCTAACTCGGGGGGGGAAAAATCTGATTCTAGAATCTGGAATTATATTTCTGTACCTGGCCCGCAGTGGTGCCCCAAAGGTCACAGCACTGAAAAGATTGGACCAAGTCTGTAAAACTTAAAATGGATGAAAATAAATTTTCAGAGCTGGAAGGAATAGAAAACAAGATGAAAGATAGAGCCCTAATAATACAAAGTCGGTCTGGGAGTTTCAAGCTTAAATCAGAGAAATCAGTTCTCTCCAAACAGCTGGAATGCCCAAAACAAGTGTAAAGAGAAGTATAGCTTTCACAAACAAATCATCGGCAACAGTGTACAGAGCATCATAAACACAGGAAGGAGAGATCAGGGACTCTCAACACCAAATTTACTGATCATGTAAGCGGATGCAACTCCATTCAAGTCAAGGTAGTTATGACTGCTTATTTCAGCTGTGAATTTGTCCTTTTGACATCAAAGGATCACCAGTGGAGCAAAGTGATTTCCTGCAAACGGTATGTGATGCTCTCTGTAACTGAGTTTATATTAAATTATATTCTAGCAATGCAGTCATCCCTGTTTAAACAGTGTTGTGATGTAATGAGTACAAGATATGAAGGAAGGTGGATGCCATAGTGATCTGCAGTCATGTCATCTCATGCAAGGATTCTTGTCAGTTCTGGCAGCTAAACAGGGAAGGAATGGGACAATACTTTAGTACTGCCAACCTTACATGTTCTAGCATCATGTGTCAGGACACAAGAAATCATGAGATAAATAAATGGTGGGTTCTTTTTATCTGCCTTCTGAGCCTTTAAGATGCACTCACTTCCTGTTTTCAAGCTTTTCTCCACAACCAGGAGAACCAGAAATGTCCCTTAAAGAAAAAGAAAAGACAAGAAAGACAAGAGTCTCATGCAATCTCTTGATTCCAGCAGATGGGGCTTTAAGAAAAACACCAGCTGTCATGATAAAATCGTGGGAACTGGCAGCACAGATATTTGGGTGGAGAGTCTTTTACATGCTGCAGGATATAGTGTAGGGTATTTGGTATGTGACACTTTTATTATTATATGTTAGGTGCTGACAGGCTGCTCCACACTGTACAAGACACATAAATACAGACAGTTCCTGCCCAAAGGACTTTACAATCTAAAGACTAAAGGCACAAAGACACCTAGAGGAGAAGTTTTACTCTTTCCTTTGAGTCAGCACTGACCAATGCCACAGCATGGTGCTAGGGGGCAGTGTGGGGCTGGATGTGCCATCTTTCAGATAAAACTGAGGTCTTCATCATTTGTGACCATTAACAATCCCCTGGCACTTTTACAAGAGTGGAGGTGTTGGAACTTGTCCAGGGCACTCGTGCTAACAGGTGTAATTATATCTGTTGACAGTGATGAGCGTGGTATAAGAACTGACACGGGAGAGTACATAGAACAGAATAAATTATCCCTGCAGTTTCAGCTGGATACGGTGGGACCGCTCCTCAGCTGCTGTAAATTGTCCTGGAGTTATGATCATTTACACCAGTTGAGGATCTGCCCTGGTATTCTTGGCTTCCCGTTCAAAACAATTGTGTCCCGTGGCTGTTCATTGTCAAACAGCTGCTGTGTTTATGCCTCTCAGTTTGCAAAGTAGGTTTGCCTCCTTTTAGGATGAGAATTGCTATATAAACATACACAGCTATTATTATTTTGATAGCATTTGGCAGTAAACAAGCTTATTTGAAAAAGCAATCGCTTGATTGAAAAGCTACTCAAGGAAGCTATGATAGAAGAGCTTGTCACATCCAAAAAGGGTTTCTGATGGTGTTCAGAAATGTCATGCACCAGAGAAGTAAGGAAGGAGATAATACAGGCCTGAGAAAGCAGGATGCATCCCAACTAGAGCTGTTGATAGCTGTTATACAGGTTGCCCTGAGAGAAGGGAGAAGAGGGGGTGAGGGAAAGTTGGCCTCCTGGGTTGCCTGGATGAAGAGATACTCGGTCAACCCTAAAAACCCCAGCCCTTACCACCACCACATACCTCTGAGTCCTCACCCAAGGAAATAGATGAGATCCTGTCCTGAAGGTCAACAGATTCAGGCTCTTTTGAGCCATGGGGAAATTAATTCTAAACTTGAGGGCCCCTGGTAGAGGACATCCTGCAAGCAGCTCCCTGGATATCAAACTGACGGGGCTCTGCACTGAGGCCTTCTGCTGATCTCTCTGCAGCAATACTGCAATTATAAAAGATGCCCATTGATGTCTTTTGGACCCAATCCAGGTGAGCCTCCCACTCCTCTTTTCTTCTTGGTTTGTGTCTAATTTTCTCAACCACAAAGGCTGGAGTGTCTTGGTACCCAGAAGGGAAAACTGGGGCAGAAACAGAGAAAAGGCAAAGTTGTCTAGCGGCAACACCCAGTACTGAGTTGGTTAATTCCACTGAATTTAAGAGATTTTTTTCCCTATGGGTAAACACAACAAAATTTGGGTAGATGAGGAAGGGTTGTAATTACAAAGGGTTGCTTCACCCAGTTCCCTCGAGAAAGCTCAGCGGGTCAAGGTTTTGAGGAGCTTGCTCTTCCAAGGATGCATACTTCACTGAAAGATGCTAAAATTAAATCTCATGTCTTTATCTCGAGTGCACTGAGCTTCTCTTCAATATCGTGCAGTGCTGCTGGGTTTTTGACATTATATATAAAATCATTTCCCTTCTCTGGCTAACATATAGGGCTAGATATTCTTTTTCCTTTTCTTCCTGGTAACAAGATTGCTCCAAGACCCACTGACCCAGTGGCAAAGATATGCATCTTTAGCAGAGATGGCTTCACGCTTCACAATTCTAATGGTGATTTTGAATTATACAGCATTCTGGTCCTGGTGACTGGTATTTGGAACTAGGCTCCGCTCTGCTTCTTAGTGTTAATGGTGCATAGCAACACCGGAGTTTGAGACAGTCAAGGCGTAATTTCATTACTAGAAGTTACTGTAGCTGTCGAGAAAATAACAGCATTTAAATTATTTTTGTCTCCCTGAATTTAGGACTATAAGTAAAGTGACCTCACGTGGTAGGACTGTGGATTAATCCTCACGTTAGGAATTCTCAGTGCAAATGTAGCAAATAGTCCCAATACAGGATTGGCTTAAAGGGTATTAACATGCATTTTGCCTTCAGGACATAGACTGCTTGTCATCCAAAGCATGAGAAACAAAACATCTACAGGGAAGAACAACAGTATGCATCTATCTTGTTTCTAGTCCAGTCACCACCATAGTATTTAATTATGAGTAGCCACAAGATTCTTTTAATGGCCAGTAGGATTCTAGCTTTTAACATCTGGGTATTAAACGGAACCCCAGTATCGGATATGGTTATTTGTTTGCTGGGTTGTACTCTGAGTGCTGCAGCTACCAAAATAAATCCGGTCCTGCTTTCTTTGATGGCTTCCCTGGATAACAAAACAAAACAAAACAAACAGCTGTATTCAAGGATTTAGTTACCCTGGACAAGAATTTAGATGAATTTTCTTTGGACTCTTTCTGCTACAATATGAAATGCTTTACCTGTTGAATGACTCTCTATTCAGCCTTGGTTTTTCAATACAATTTCACAGGGTTTTCCCCCTACCCTTTGCTGTACACAGATTGTGCAATCTGTGAAAAGGGCAAATTTATCTGAAAATTAAAAGCAGATATCAAATTGACTCTAACTGCTTCTTTCTTGTTACCAGATCTTATGTTCAGAGACCATATCAACTGAAATAAAATCTTTTCGTCTTAGCTCCATGTAGCTTTACATTGAGACATTGCATATTGAAAGGAACACCGGTGAGGGGATCGGGGGGAAGAGGTCGGTTGTCCGTCTGTTTGTTAATATATATGAATTAGCCCTTATGAAATGGGTTTGATTCTTTGGGCTCTTGAAGTCCTCTCTGAAAAACAAAGGCCCTGGTAGTAAAAACTACAGCACAACAGCCACAGCCTTGACTCTGGACCTGGAAGGATAGTTAGCAGTGAGAAGGTAGTTGTCTTCTTGCCCCATGGCCTATCAGCTGAGACTGTCAATAAGGGTGTCAATTGTGGTGGGGATATTTTACTTTTTGATGGACACTGGTTCATCAGGATTGAGCTCCCCATTGTGATACAAACAAGCAGGAAGACATGGTGCCTGCCCTGGAGAGCCCATAATAATGATCTGGGCTGGAGGCAAAGTTCTAGTGTAAAGGTGAAGGGTTCCTGTATCATATGTCGATGGAGGTGGGGGTAAATCAGCTAGGAAACAGATTTCAGTATAGGGTGACCATATTTCCCTATGCTGAATACGGGACACCTGGTAAAATTACTCGTAGTCAAGCAAGTTCAACAGCAATCAATCAGAACTATGCAGTACAAACGTTCAAATTAACGTCAAGTTGACTGAGCCCGTTAAAAAGAAATACTGCGTAGTTGGATTCTTTTTATTTACCTTCTTATCTTTAAGGCTTTAGGGTTCACATGGGGAGAGGTGACACACGCACACTCCCATACACCTCTCTCACACATGGAGGATGACTGACCAACCGGACCCTCCCTTCCCAGTGCTCTCCGCCCTCCATGCCTGGCTGGGCCCCTGGGACGAACCTGCCTCTCTTGGTACCTGGTGCCGTGTTTTCCCGAGGCAACACGTGTGTGTGTGTGGGGGGGGAGGCTTGCAGGGTCACATGCCCCCCTCCCCAGATTTCTGTGAGGGTTCACACCAGAATGTGGCCAGCAGCAGCATTTTGGCACTGTGAGGGAGGGAAGGGATTGGAGCTGCTTCCAGCTGCAGGGGAGGTGGGGGGAAGGGATGACCTGGCCCATTTCTTTGCAGAGCTCATCTCTCCCCCCGCTACCCCAGAGCTTAGCTGAGGGGCAGAGAGGCTTCCCCGTGGCAGCGCTGTCCAAGGTTTTCGCACATGCAGGACTCGGCTACTGGCCAGCACCCCAGGCCAGAGGATCTTGGGCTTTCCTTGGGCGCCAGCCCAGCCAGAGGCAGTGGGGGAAGGAAGGAGCCTGCCAGCCTGTTGGTGAGCTGAGCACTCCAACCAGGGACTGGTTCTCTGCACAGCACTGGGAGCGGGATGCGGCCCCACCGGGGGGATATGGAGGAGCTGCAGGGGGTGAAGGGGCAAAGCAGGGAGAGGACAGAGAGAGGGGGAGCACGTAAAGGGCTGATGAATGTGCAGCAGAGGTGACACGTAACTGGCCACCGCCTGGCACCTGCCTTGCAGTCACCAGCCACCACAGCATGCAGTGCGCAGCCAGTGCCGGCCAGAAATGGGATGGGGGATGGGCCCTGCTGTCCGAGAGCTGGCACGCAGTGGGGGCTGCACTGATGGACCAGCAGGGGGAGTGGCCGGCCCTGCATGCTACAGCTTTGCCCAGCCACTAGCCTACTGAGCCCCATTGTGAGCCACTGGACCCCCCCAGTCACTGCTGGTGGGCGGCTGGCTAGCAGGGATCCACCCAGCAGCAGGACCTGCCAGTACTGATGAGGGGGAGGGGGAAGAGACAGAAAATTCAGGACAATTTGCCCATTTTTAAGAAAAAGTTAGGACACCTGCAGGAGGGCTTAAATATGGGACTGTCCCTTTAAAAACAGGACATCTGGTCACCTCATTTTAGTATCAATCTTCCAAAGAGTTATTTTAAATAGAGAAGGGGAAATGATTTTATATATAACACCAAAAACCCAGCAGCACTGTGCACTATTGAAGAGAAGCTCAGTGCACTGGAGATAAACACAGAAGGTTTAATTTTAGCATCTTCAAGTGAAGTATGCATCCTTGGAAAAGCAAGCTCCTCAACACTTCGGCCCTCTCAGCTTTCTCAAGAGAACAGCTAGCATCTGCTTCTAAATACAATTTCTGTATTGATAGCAGCACTCTGTTGCTGGTCAGTAATTGGTTTGCCAGTTGACCAGTTGCTCATCATTGCCTGAGTGTTCTGGAACTTATGCAATATCTTTGAAATACCCACAAATAGAGTTCTTGATAATATGCATGTATAAGCAGTATAATTCCAGAGATCTTAGGGGTCATTCTTTGGACAAATGAGTTTGATTGATTGGAGGATCTGCTGGAAACCTTTGAAAGTACTTAACTCCAGGTTCTCCAAGCAGTGAAAATGTGAGCTGTCCAGCTAGCTTATATAGAGAAAGGCTGCGCTCCACATTCCCAAAGACTAGATCACAGGAAGGAGAATGCCAACAGCCACTAATTGGAGTGTTGCTTCTTTAAAGCCAGCTGGTATTTATTTAACAGTGCTCCAGGCTTGGGGAAACCAACTCCAGACTTTAAAGCCATCCATCCAAACAAAATGTCACATCTTCGCAGCACACTGAGGGTAGGAGATCCAGAGCATGGTGAAGAGCCTGATATAATCAACCTTCATTTAACCAAAGTTCAGCAGATGAGCACTGAAGATTTCAAAACATTTTGCAAACACCTCATGTGAAACAGATACCCATATAGCACTCAGCACCTAGATTGTTCGGTGATTGATGCTTTATGAATTCTGGTATAGACAGAAATATGGAAGAATTATATGAAAAGTACTACATGCATTTCCCAGTTAGATAAACTGAGACGGGGAGCAGTGAAGTGACTTGCCTCAGGTCACATAACTAGGAAGTGACAGGAACAGAACCTGAAGTCTTGATTCAGACACCCTGGGCCCAGTTCTTTTCTCAGCTAGAGGAACTCTGCATGTAGTGGTTAATCTGAAAACACATGTGATTGATTTGATCCTTTTGATTTTTATTTCTGTTATACCGTTAACCTTAGGCTACAACCCTATAACTCTATTGATTTCAGTGAAATGTCTCCTGATTTCATAGAATCAGGGAAATGTAGAGATGGAAGAGACTTTGAGAGGTCGTCTAGTCCAAGTATACCTAAACCATCCCTGATAGGTGTTGGTCTAACCTGTTCTTAAAACCCTCCAATGATGGGGATTCACAACCTCCCTGGGAAGCCTCTTCCACTGCCTATAGTTAGAAAGGTTTTCCTAATATCTAACCTAAATCTTCCTTGCTGTAGATTAAGACCATTATTTCTTGTCTTACCTTCAGTGGACATGAAGAACAATTGATCACCATCCTTTCTGTAACAGCCCATAACATATTTGAATTCTGTTATCAGGGCCCTGTTCAGTCTTCTTTTCTCAAGACTGTAACACGCCCAGTTTTTTCAGAGGTCAGGTTTTTTAAACCTTTTATAATTTTTGTTGCCCTCCTCTGGACTCTCTCCAATATGTCCACATCTTTCTTAAAGATGCCCAGAACTAGACATAATACTCCAGCTGAGGCCTCACCAGTGCTGAGTAGAGCAGAACAATTGACATCATTGTTAATTACATGAGTTTGTTGCTCTATATTTTTTTGGATCTTAGAAACTAACCTTGGTGTGGATGCTGCATACAATTAAGCTGTGATCTCCCACACAAGTTGCTTTTTCAGCCACACCTATTCCTTACTATTATTGGTATTACAGATGCCCCAATGTGCTAGGAATTAACCAAACACATAGTAAGAGCGCTCCTACCCCAAAGAACTTATGATCTAAACTTATGATAAAAGGCAGGAAGGGAAGTGACTCGCCCCACAGTCAGTTGTACTGAACTAGGAATAGAACCTAGGGCTTCTGTAGTTTAAGCCAGTACCTTATCGGCAAGCTCATGCTGTCTCTAGAAGTAGAGGTAGAGTCTATAGTCTACCAGGACAGTATACCATTCTGTGCTCTAGCAGATAACTCTGTTTACTGCTTGCCCCATATTATTTTCAGCACATCTCCTGAAAATAGTTCACTCCCCATAACTTGATTGGCTATGAACAGCTCGCAGTGTACTCAGCAACTTACCAGTGGGATTCTAGTTCTTGTTTTGTACAGTAGAACCTCAGAGTTATGAATATCAGAGTTATGAACTGACTAGTCAACCACACACCTCACTTGAAACCAGAAGTATGCAATCAGGCAGCAGCCAAAACAAAAAAGCAAATACAGTACAGTTCTGTATTAAACAAACTACTAAAAAAACAAAGGGAAAGTTTAAAAAAAAAGATTTGAAAAGGTAGGAAACTATTTCTGTGCTTGTTTCATTTAAATTAAGATGGTTAAAAGCAGCGTTTTTCTTCTGCTGTATTAAGTCAATGTTCAGTTGTAAACTTTTGAAAGAACCACCATAACCACCATGTTCAGAGTTACGAATAACCTCCATTCCCAAAGTGTTCATAACTCTGAGGTTCTGCTGTACTTCTATTTCTCCCCTCTTTATTTATTCGCTAATCCCTTTGTGCTGGGGATTATAACTGCCACTACAACATAACACTTCAGGCTGGAAGCAGAAGGATCTCAGTTTTCTGACCATTAGGAGGGGGAGGAAAAAAAAGCTCCTTGTGCCTACCAAGACCACTCCATATGCCCTGCCCCAACCCAGAATGTTTCACTGTACATTAGCCATCAGGAGATGCTGTAAGCCATGCAGCTACTATTCTCACCTGGAATCATCATTGTCATCATCTCCTTACTAAGGTCAGGAACTCAAATTGACAGGAGTGCACCCAATCTGGATTTCCTGCACATTTGTACAAGGATGCTACTACAGACACTGCTGAGCCTGTTTGACTAGAGGGAGGCTTTAAAGATTAACACATAGGGATACCAACGCCAATCAGATCTACAAATTATATCAGTTAACTTGCAATCTGCTCTTGGACTGCCTTCCTCACTACAACTGCCACTTAATAAAACCATCGTTTGCCTTGAGATTTTCTTTCTATCCATCTCTCTGGGAACTGGGCATCAAAAATCTATATATTAACATCTGTTGTAAACCCAAATTCTTGTCATCTCAATTTCAGTGTACAGACAAAGAATGACTCTCCATGGTTATGTGAGTCCATTTTCAGTTGCCTCGGTACATCAACAAGCTGCTACAACCAACCCAGTGTCCATCTGTTATTCCTACAATGCCAGCTATGTATCATCCTGAGTCACTGTATATTAGATCCAGCTGTTCTGGGTGATATGCTATTTGACTGTTCAGCACTTATCTATTAAGAATTCATCAGATTCAAGTTTGACACTGTCTAGTCACTTAAATGCTGTATTTTCTTGTGTAGGGGGATTTAAATCCACCCGTTTTAAGCACCAGCACCTGAAGGCCCAGTTGGTTCCTGCTCAGTAGCATGAGGTCACCATAATGTCTCCAGACTCCAGGCAGCATTAATCAATCTGGCCCTGAAGATTTAGTGAGTTGGTTAGCCTGGAAGGTGTAGTTCACTGGCTTAAGTATCAAGTTTAGGCTGCCTGGAGCCCTAGGAACCATGGATTTAAATCCTAGGAGGAGCCGCTAATGCTTTCCAGTCTCAGTCTAAGGTGATATTAGAGGGATGGGTGTGTTAGCAGTGTCTAGAGAGAAAAAATTGGTATTGTGTAGCAACCCTGCTCCTATAGGAAGGATGCAAAATGCCCGAGAGAGTGCCAAAAGAGCAGGGCCTGTCACTGACCACTGCACACATTAATTAAAAAAAGAAGCTACCTAAGGAGAGAATGAAATACAGAGACATGCACATGTAGCCCACACACCTGCTGGGTGTCGTGTTCTGTCCCATCTAGTGGCACCGAGACCACTTAAAGAAAGATAAAATGAGTCTGCTCTACAGCCTTAGCTAACAGCCCGTGGGCTTTTGGCTCATGCACTAAGCTCCTGAGATCCCAGGTTCAAGCCCACTGCCGACAACCAGGGTCTGTCCGTTTTACACACATATCTAAGGCTTCAGAGGGGTAGCCGTGTTAGTCTGTATCAGCAAAAAGAATGAGGAATACTTGTGGCACCTTAGAGACTAACAAATTTATTTGGGCATAAGCTTTTGTGGGCTAAAACCCACTTCAATGGATGCATGCAGTGGAAAATACAGTAGGAAGATATATTTACAGAGAGAACATGAAAAAATGGGTGTTGCCATACCAACTTTAACGAGACTAATCGATTAAGGTGGGCTATTATCAGCAGGAGAAAAAAAACTTTTGTAGTGATAATCAGGATGGCCCATTTCAAACAGTTGACAAGAAGGTGTGAGTAACAGTAGGGGGAAAATTGGCACGGGGAAATAGTTTTTACTTTGTGTAATGAGCCATCCACTCCCAGTCTTTTTTCAAGCCTAATTTAATGGTGTCCAGTTTGCAAATTAATTCCAGTTCTGCAGTTTCTGGTTGGAATCTGTTTTTGAAGTTTTTTTGTTGAAGAATTGCGACTTTTAGGTCTGTAATTGAGTGACCAGGGAGGTTGAAGTGTTCTCCGACTGTTTTTTGAATGTTATAATTCTTGATGTCTGATTTGTGTCCATTTATTCTTTTGTGTAGACACTGTCCGGTTTGGCCAATGTACATGGCAGAGGGGCATTGCTGGCACATGATGGCATATATCACATTGGTAGATGTGCAGGTGAACGAGCCTCTGATGGTGTGGCTAATCAGGACCTAATCACATCAGCCACACCCATTTGGTATGGCAACACCCATTTTTTCATGTTCTCTGTGTACATATGTCTTCCTACTGTATTTTCCACTTCATGCATCTGATGAAGTGCGTTTTAGCCCACGAAAGCTTATGCACAAATAAATTTGTTGTCTCTAAGGTGCCACAAGTACTCCTCGTTCTTTATACCTAAGGCTGGGTCAATACTGCAGATTTTGGTAGTTATCACAGTCAGGGGCGTGATTTGTGACTGATATAGCTGTGCTACTCCTGGGCTTCCTGCTGCTCCCCTCTCTGGGGTCCAGAGGTGGCTTTTTTCCCCACCTTCCCAGCAATGGCTTTCTGGGGCAACTTCCTCTAGCTCCACCAGGCCACCTGAGCTGACAAAAGGAGTCAGGCACCAGACTGGTGCCTGACTCCTTTTGTCAGCTCAGGTGGCCTGGTGGAAGAAGCAATGACTGGTTCCCTCTGCTCTGGAGAGTGGTTGGCCTGCTGGCACAGGCCAGGCCTGCTGCTGGTGCAGAAGGTGTGAATGAGAGCAGAATTAGACCTGCAAACTCTGGAGTTGTTTTTACCCAAAACCAAAGAGCGTGTAATGCTAGCTCATGGTAAATACACAGCTTCTGTCTTATGCTTCATCCCCCGACTCATCTGTGTTCAAGCTGATCGCAGGGTCGTTCCAGTGTTACCTATGTCTTGCCTTCTAGCACAGTGCCTGGAGCTGGTACATTTATATAGCTACCTGGGGTCTTTCCCATGTGTTCTTCTGTACAAGCTACAGCCGGGCATGGAGTTGAATACTCAAAGGGCTTCTTTTGGGCAGACTGCAGAAGATAGGGTCACCCAGTTTGGGGGCCTGAGACAACAACAGAATGTGGGTACTACTGCTTCAAAAACCTGCTCTCAGCATTCACTGCTGACAACATTGTTTGATGCCTCCGCTCAGCTGGGTACCCAGCTCCTGGGATTTCCAAACCCTCCCTACTGTTTCAGAGTAGCAGCCGTGTTAGTCTGTATCCGCAAAAAGAACAGGCATACTTGTCCCTACTGTGTGAAGCTGTACTGCTGTTTCTTCCTGTTTCTAAATAGCCCTGCTGCTGTCTTCCACCCCTCTTCCAATGGTATATGACAAACACAAGGTGGGTCTCTTGTGGCCTGCTGTGACAGTACAACAAACTCATCAGCTCCTGCAGTGATAGAAAAGCCTCAGTAATAGATTGTGGGAGAGGGAGGGGTAATTGGTTACTGGCTTTTAAAAGTTGCCTTAAAGCAGCTTTTCACATTGTGTGCCTAAATGTGGAGCTTTATGTAGGTCAACAAAGATATCTCTGACAGAACAATTATGGCAAAAACTCTGGTAAGAGTCTTGTGAAGATTTCCATACCTTCCCCCTCCTCCCCACCACACACATTTTTTCTGCAGGGCAGGGAAAACAGGGCCCTGTGTGAACAGTGACTGTGTCTGGAGGACATAAGATTGTTTTTAGTCTGGGGACATTCATAAGAATGGCATGTTTAGATGAATCTACTATCTTAGTGAAACTGATTGTGGAGGAACAGCTGGTCCTGCTAGAAAAGGAAGTCAGATAGTGAGATGCCAGCTGACAGACTAAACAGAGTGGGCCTGGCTCTCCTCCCACTTACAGCAGTATAAATTATGAGTAATCCTAATTAAGTCACTATTTGTCTCAGTGCTAGTAAATCCATTTTTAAAAGGAGGCAGGACCAACCCAGAAGAAAGATTCAGAGGAGAAATGCCCTGGTTACTTTGGGCCCAATCCTGAGACATGGCTGCAGGAGCTCAGCACCTCTCAGGATTTGGCCCTTCTCCCCTAAAACAAATGACATGTAGTTTAGCAGATGAAAACCCTCATAAAGAACTAGAGAATCCTGGGAACCCAACTGATAAAGAATCATGCCACAAACAGTGATAAGGCTCATGAACAATAATTTTCCACAGCAAGGACTCCTAATCAGGAGCGCCGCGAGCCATCCTCGTGCTCGATGAATCCTTCTGGAGGGGATGCAGCAGATACAAGCGGGCAAGGCGAATCTCTCTGTGCCACGCTAAAGGCCTTTAACAGTAAACACAGGAGTGCACCAATCACAACAGCAGCCCTAGGTAATGTGTCTGATGATGTGCTGGCGGGCGTGGGGTGTGAGAGATGCCAGAAGTGAAATAATAAACAACAGCCAGGTCCTTGTTGCTGAGGCCACGTGGAAGCTTTCTATGAGAAAACATAAGCATGTAACAAAGTTACACACAGCCTATGTAAAAGACAATGAGCTTCAAAATAAAATCCGGCCTCTTGATTTTCAGAATCAAACATTCATTAGTTATTTGTATTAGAGTAGTGCTTAGATCAAGATTAGGGCCTCTGGCTAGTCATTGTACTAACACAGAGTAAGAAGAGATAGTCCCTGCCACAGAGAGCACACAATCTAAATAGGTTTCAGAGTGGTAGCTGTGTTAGTCTGGATCAGCAAAAACAATGATAAGTCCTTGTGGCACCTTAGAGACTAACAAATTTATTTGGGCATAAGCTTTCGTGGGCTAGAAGTGGGTTCTAGCCCACAAAATCTTATGCCCAAATAAATTTGTTAGTTTCTAAGGTGCCACAAGGACTTATCGTTGTTTTTGCACTCTAACTAGACAAGGTAAAGAAAGGCAGTGTTAGTGTTATCCCCATTTTACTGGGGAACCTGATGCAGAGAGATTATGTGATTTATCCAAGATCACACAGTTGTTTCGCGCGCCGCTGCTCCCCCTCCCTCCCTCCCAGGCTTGAGAGCCTGGGGGGAGGAGGCAGGGCTGGGGATTTGGGGAAGGGGCGGAGTTGAGGCGGGGCCGGGGGTGGGGGTAATTAAAAAACGGGGGGGGGGGGCGGCCAAAATTGTTTTTGCTTTGGGCGGCAAAAATCCTAGAGCCGGCCCTGCATCAAACCATCTTTAAAATACTCATCTGCTAAGCCTACCAGCACAAAATACCCCATAGTGTTCCCAGTGATTTGGATTCCCCAGACCTAAAGCTAGACATTGCAGGAACCCAATCTGTACTGAGTGGGCATACAGCATCAAAAGAACTACAGCAATAAATAAGGAGCTGGTGGCCAGCAGAACCATTATTGCCCATTCCCAGACATTCAACATAAGGGAAGAATTCAGGTCTGGTGTGATGGTGGGAAACTTCATTGACTTCAAGTTGCACCTCTCACACCAGGTTTCAATCTAGTCCAAGGAGTATTTGCCAGTTGGGGCCAGAAAACTAAAAGATTTTTCAAACTAAAACTGTGTAATGTTATTTACCGCACATCTCAGTCCTGACACCCAAAAAACAGAGCTGCCTCTCTGCCTAGTGGTTAGAATATGAGAATGGCGATCAGGAGGTCTAATTTCTTGCTGGGGTTTGCAAAGGTGTCCAAGGAAGTCATCTATCCAACTAGGAGTCCTTGTGGTATCTTAGACTAACAAATTTATTTAGGCATAAGCTTTCATGGGCTAAAACCCACTTCATCAGATGCATGGAGTGAAAAATACAGTAAGCAGTGTGACAAAGCTCTGTCCTTGTCTCCGTGGGTCCTGCGTTTCCTGATGGATTTTGTGACCCTCCACTTAACCCTTCTCTCTCTCTCTAGAGACAAGGGTCACAGTCTACTGAGCCATTTTCATCATAAGCCAGCAAGGGAGGTGAGCAGTAGCGTAGCTAGTGGGGTGCAGAGGAAGCAGCCACTTCCCCTCAGCACATTTTCTAAAAGCGGTGCCTTACAACTTTGATGCTATACCAGTGGTTCTTAACCTGGGGTGCATACACCCCCTGGGGGTGTGAGATGCCCTTTCTGGGGGGTGCAAGACCTATACTATGATGATAGGTGCCAGAGTATTGGTGCCAATTCAGACATAAGGGACTCTGGTCCAGGACAAGAGTCAGATGGGTGAAAGCTTCCCCCTTAGACCGACAGTGGCTCAGCTTTAATACACTGGCAGCATTCAGTGCCAGGCTGTGCCAGTGTAGATATGCATGAGAGGGAGAGGGTGCAAGGAGACTCTCAGCCCCTTCCAGGGGCAGAGCACAATGGTGTCCTCGCATCCATGGGGGGCAAGGATTCCCCAGGGCTAGTGCTGCTGCCTATGCCAACACCCCCAAAGGGTTCTGGGAGGGGATGGGGCCAGGTCTCCTCCCTGAACTAGAAAGTGGAGCTGGCCAGGTACAGACAGGAGAGGATATCACACCTGGAGCTCTGGGAGGCATTGTGTCTCAGCCAGTTACAATGCCTCCCAGAGCCCCCGATGGAACGGAGCATCTTTTCACTGCCCTCAAAGTGGGTGAGTATATGCCAGTGGGGTGCAGTGGCTAGGGCCAGCATTGTTAAAATTGTTCTGATATATTTACTGCTAATATTATTGTTTGGGTTAACTAGCCCATTGCACAACTGCGCTTTGGATAATCCTCGTTGTAAGTGTACACACTGCAGCACTCCATGCAAAACAATGTTTGAGTGTAATCTGCCCTAACTGTGCTGCCGGAGCTGGGTGGGAAACCAGCTCCTGTCCCTTGAAAATTTGAGATACTGAAAAAAGTCCCCAATTGGCACAAAATGTGAAAATCTTGAAAATGTTCAGAAGCTGGAAAAACAAACCAGTTTTGTGTCAATCAAAATACTGCATTTGGATCATTTTGAAACATTTCATTTTGATTTCAACCATTTTTATGTATTTTTTTTTTTTTTACTATAGCTTAAATTTCAAAATGACAAGTTGTTTCAAAGGGGAGAACTGGAATTTTTCCACTTAGAAAATATCACAACAAAACAAATGACAATTGCAAAAGAAAAATTTGAGTTGAAAAATTCATTGAAACCAGCTTTCTCAGGAAAAATTTCGGTTTCAATGAATCAGCATTTCCAATGAAAATTGTTTTGTTGAAAAATTCCTGACCAGCTGCACTGGCAAGCCTATTCCAACAGCTGCCATCCAATAAGATCAAGACTAGGCACCTCTTGTCGGACTCGGTCACCCACACAAGCATGGGAGGGACAGCTGCAGCGTAAGGAATGGACTATGCACGTTCTCTTATGTTTCCCAGATTCGGTTGCAGTCCACCATGCTCCTGGCTTCCTCAAGGAATCGTCTTGGTTTTTGCCCTATGGCTGGGCTTCCAAATGGGCTGTCTTCATTTGTGCTGCTGTTTCCCACCCTGTGTGAACCTGTCACTAGGATGAGCATAGGAAATTGAGAGCGGCGAGTGGAACTAAGGAGTATGCATCAGCCCACGTGCATGCCCAGCTGCCTCAGGTCAATGCCCCATCAGCCAGTTACGACTACAATATCCAGGGGAAGAGAAGTCACAGATGAGGCTGCCAGGACTGTGGTCAATGGTGTGGAGAGATGTAGCAAAGTCGTCACTCTCCAGCACACCTGCTTGTGGCCAGATTTAGTGCTGCAGCAACTTTGCCTCCGTTTCCCCAGTGTTTGATCTACTCCAGCTGTAGGAATGACCTGGCCCTCCGGTCAGACCACTCTACAGAGTCCAACCCCTTCTGGGGGCCTCCGAGCCTTTTACCAAAATGCAACAAAAATATGAAGACAACCAACCCTTGGCTCAGCTGTCTGCCTCTACCTCACAGGCAAGCCTTGGCCACTATAGTCTGTCACCACATTCCTGTGCCTCAAACAAAACCCCACTGCCCAGGGGCTGGCACATTCCTTCCCTTACTCAGGGGGTCAGGCAGGCTGCAGCTCATCAGGGATCCTAACTCCAATCAGGCTCCTGACTATTCACAGGACAGCCTGTCTGCTTTACTTCCTCCATCTGCTGGAGTTCCCCCTTTTCCTTCTCTCAAGCTTAACAGCCAAGCCAGAGGTAACAGGAGGTGGCTAATCCGCTGGTTAACCCTTTCCTGTCAGGGACAGGGTTTACACACGTCATCACAGGAGGCGTTCAGGAGGATGGCAGCACTTGCAGATTTATTTCTGAAAGACAGCTCCAGAAGAGGGTTTAGTTAGTGCCTGAGGAAAGTTAACTACTCAGTGGGAGGAGGTTATATTTAACTAAGTCATATATTATCACTATACAAGTTTTACATGATACTAATCTTTTAATGAGCTCCAAGACAAAGCAGATATTTCAATGTTAAAGATAAGAAGAAATCAATTCCCCGTACAAGGTAGGATTATGCCTTACTGGGGAAAAGTTGTATTTTCTATTCATATTTGGACCCTCTATGGTCATAGAATCCCAGAATTGAGTCCCCTAGGATTAGAGACTTGCTCCAAACAATGACCATAAGCAGCCTGGAAAGCAGGGATCCCAACCACGTCACAGAGTAGAGAAGAAGCAAACCCCACCTAAAATGTCAAAGAAATTAGAAATGGAAAAGAACTGGAGACGATTTAAATCCATCCCCCTCGAAGTACAGGATTGCTTCACATGCTGTTGCTCCCTAAATTCTCCAGTGCTTTGACAGGGGCAGGTTTAAATGACTTGAGCCATATTGCAGACCCAGAAGTACCACTCCCAACTCTTGTTCCAGAGGACTAGCACTACCTGAAAAAGTCGGCACATGGAGCAGTGATCTGAAGAAGTGCAACAAGAGACAGTAATTAGATTCGATAATTTTTTTAACCTCCACTGGGTTGGAATTAGTTAGTGAACTGGTTCATGGGACACTCCAATGATATGCTTTAGTATCGGCTACATATGTTCTCTTAGTCTCTCCTACATCTGGTCCTTTGCCTCAACTCTGTCTCCCAGGTTTCCTCGATAACACAGTTCCTTTAGGGGCTGCTAGACTGCCAGGGACTATCCTGGCCATGGCTGTACCTTAGGGTTTTCCTCTGGTTTTCAGTATTCAAGGGGGATCAGATAACAGGCATCAGGGTTAATTACCTGCACCTTTAACTAGCCAGGACGGCTAAGGCAGAAATAGGGAGGGCCTGGGCACCTAGCGAAGGGGTACCCCACTTCAGGCACTGTTGCCAAAAATTTCAGAAGTATCACCTAATTTTTGGAGTCCCGCTTGAGACACCTATAGTAACATTCCTGTCTCAGGAGCAAGTTCTTCTCTTGGGCTGAAAAGAAGAGGACAATTAATATAGGCCAACATGTTCAAAAATGACCACTGATTGTAGGTGCCTGTATTTTTGAAAGCCCAGTTTAGGACGATCTCACTTCTATAGTGTGTTCCTGCCAAAGATCTCAAAGTGTTTTACAGACATTAATAAAGTGAGCTTCACAATGCCAAAATGAGGTAATGAAGTATTATTAGCCCCATTTTAGAACTAAGAAAACTGAAACGCAGAAGTATTAGGGGTCTTGCCTAAGTCAGTAAATCAGAAACAGTATCTGGCAAAACTGGGAAGAGAATACAAACCTTCTGGCTTCCAATCCTGTGCGATAGGCATAAGATCATTCCTTCCTCCCAAAGCTAAATGTAAATATAGCTTTTTCCCCTCAAGCTAATCAGGTCGTTCAGGCAAATATTTGGAAAGACAAACAGATGCGGTAAACCTGCAGCAGAAGGGAATGAGTGACAACTTGTCTGTTGAGTATCACATGAAAGATTTAGGTGTGGGTTACCCATCAGATGAACAAGGCTTTGCTTATGTCTTGGACCTTACATGCTAATGGTGGAATGTTCAGTTGGGCTCCTGCACATGAGACTTGTGTGTCAAATTATGAACTCCATTTTGGTTGGCACCGTCCATTTTGTGTGCTAACTGTCGTTTTGTGTTCCGTGTTGAGGAAAAACTGTCTAGGCCTGACAAGGTCAGGCTGCTCTAGACACTGCATGTTCACGTCCCCAGGGGGCTCAGAGACAGCTAACAATGAAAGAGCCAGCAAGGGCATCAATATTTGATGACTCCTCCCTACTGGAACAATGGCTTTTCTACCAGCAAAGCTAGTGACTTTGAATGGACTCTACACAGAAGCCTGTCTGGGAGCAAGGGGCTGGAACTCACCAGTCTAAGCTCTTAGCTGGGAGAGGTGCAGTTTCTGCACCTGACTAATGAGGGGAGATTTTATTTAAGGAGGGGTCCTGTCAGGCTGGGTGTTGTCTCCTTGGGGTTCAGGATAGTTATTTTAGGATAGTCCCTAAACATGTATTCTGGGATGGGGAGTTTTGCCTGGTACCTGGGGGCCTTTTTGTAAGTTAATAAAGAAGCAATTGTTGAGACCTGATGTGTATTGTGCTCCCTGCATGCCCTGAGCAGCTGTAACATATTGGCAACGAGGTGCCCTGACTGACGCGTGCAAAGCACTGTACGTGGATGCAGTGCTGTGGTGCTCCTGAGGAGCTGCTTCCCAGGACTGGCTGTTTTCCTGAGAGGGGAGACGGGGCCTTGCCTCCCTGACAAGCAGGGGAAGTGTGGAGGTGCAGACTCTGGGTTCTTCAGCCACACAAGGGAATGGCGAGCCATGGCAGGGTGGATGAATTTGACCCTCAGAAGGAAACCTGGACACACTATATAGAATGTGTCCGCTGTTACCTGTTGGCTGATGATGTCACGGATGAGACAAAACGGAAGTTTATCCTCCGCAGTGTTGAGGGTTGTGAGACCCATGGACTCATTCATTATCTCCTGGAGCCCAGAACTCCGGAAACAATGACATTTGATAGTTAAAAGCAGCAAAAGATGATTACAAACCAAAACCGTCTGTTAGTGTCTTGCGGTTCAAGTTTAACTCCTGCGTCAGGGCACCTAATGAATCCGTCTCGCAGTTCGTGGCAAATCTATGCCAGCTGGCAGCCCAATATGAATTTGGAAATGGTTTGGAGGATATGTTGTGCAACTGCATTGCTTGTGGCATCCGTAATGAAGCTAGGCAGTGGAGGAGTCTTGCAGAGCCTACTCTAACACTCCAAAAGTCCATGACTAGTGCTCTGGCACTGGAGGTGGGTGCCAGAGGCACCCATGAGCTTTCCCAAATCCCTGCCAAGTGGATCAGCAAGTTGGGGGATAGGAAAGGGACAGGCAAGACATGTCAGGAAGGTCCAACCTCCAGATATGCTAATGCTAGAGGGAATAGGGAGTGCTACTGATGTGGGGGTCATTCTCACATGTAGTGCAGGCATAAAGATTCAGAGTGTCATTGTAAAAAGAAGGGACATTTGGCTTAGTGCTGCAGAACTAGAGGCAGGGAATGTGGGGATACCTGGAAGAAGAGAGAATAGGACGTACCATGTGGAAGGAGCATCAGCTGGGGACCCTGAACTGGAGAAGGAGCCAGATGAGGTGTATGCTCTCTTGAATCAGACGAACTCTTGTAAGTAACCAATCCTAGTCAAGCTACAGTTGAATAAGCAGAATGCAGAAATGGAGCTTGACACAGGGGCAGCAGCTCTGGTGCTGAGGCAAGACACCTACAAAGTTGTTGTTGATGTGTGCCCCAGCTTGACTTTGTCCCTTACCCAAGCTATACTCAAATCCTTCACTGGGGAGAAAATTCCTAAACTGGGGAGGGTGGAAATCAAGGTGAGGTATGGGCCCCAGAGGGCTCATCTCCCTCTCTTTGTAGTAGCTGGACCAGGACCAAACCTTTTTGGATGGAATTGCTCTCCACCTTGAATCTGGACTGGAAAAGACTCCTGGGACCTTTGTATCACAAAAGTCAGGAGTGATCAGTGACCTTTTGGAAAAACATGAGCAAGTAGAGAAGAGCTGGGAGAACTCTGGAATCTCAAGGTGAAAATAAATATAGATTCCATTCCATACCCTCGGTTTTGCAAGGTCCACCCTGTTCCTTATGCTCTACAAGCCAGAGTAGAAGACGAACTGTGGCATTTAGAAACTGCAGGGATTATCCGGAGTGGGCTGCTCTGGGTGGTACTTATAGTAAAAGCTGACAGCTCCATGCGTATATGCTGCAATTACAAACAAACTGCAAACCAGGCTACCCACTTGGCGCACTATCCCATTCCTTGACTAGAAAAGATTTACTACAAGCTGGCAGGTGGAGTCTCATTTTGTCGCATGCTTACCAACAGTTAGTCCTGGATGAAGACTTGCAGGCTGTGTTCACTATCAATACACATAAGAGACACTATAGGCACACCCACTTATCATTCAGGATTTCCTCTGCTTGTGCTATCTTCCAGTGGGTCATGGCACAATCCAGCCAATAATCCTTCCATGTCGTGGTATACCTAGATGATGTTTTTGTGACAAGGGAGACATAAGTGGAGCATCTAGAGAGTCTAGAAAAAGTCTTACAAAGGTTAAAGGAAGCTGGATTGTGACTCATGCACTAAAGGTGTGTTTTCATGGCCAAGGAGGTGGTTTATTTAGGACATGGTGTTTTGGGGAAAGGACTGCAACCACTAGAAGAGAAGGTAAAAGCCATCAAAGAAGCTCCAGCTGCGAAAAATGTGAATGAGCTCATGCGTACCTTGTCCTTTTAAACTATTCATAGCAAATCTGTCAGTGTGGCCTGCCCCCTTCATGCATTGCTCAAAAAAGGGTCAGAGTGGCACTGGGGTAAGGATCAGGAGATCACCTTCAAAGAAACCAAAGAGTTTCTGAAGTCAGCCAAACTCCTGGGGCATTTTGACCCAAGCATGCCTTGTTACTTACTTGCAATGCTTCACTGTAGCAAGGTGGTCTGGTTCCCCACCATCCCGGAGAGGAATGAACATCTCTGGACACCAAGGTGGGCGGAGCCAGCGAATCCTGCGCCCACCCCTCAGAGGTCAAGGTGCAGGACAGAAAGTATAAAAGCCCGACTCCAGAGCTCACTTGACACACAGCCACCGGAGAGGCCAGACGCATATGGCATAGCTCCCAGTTGGGAGACCACGACAATCGGCGGCCGACCCAAGGACTGGCCAGACCAGCCAGTGCCTGATGCTAGCCCGAGCCCCGAAACGCTGCCAAGCTTGCCACTCGCCAGTTACCCCGAGGAGCTGCCAAGCCAACCGTGCGCCAGTTACCCCGAGGGCAGATCCCACCCTCAGTTACGCTTACGAACAACTAGCCACGGTCGATGGGGCCATAATTGACCCGCACCGGGCGAAGCAGTGGCCACACTTCAAACTGTGTCAGGACTGACTCAGCAGCGGGTCTTCTGCCGCTGCTAGGGCCCCGGGCTGGGAAGCAGTGGAGTGGGTGGGCCTGCGTCCCCCCTGCCACCCACCTCGCGGGTGGCAGTCTCCCCCTCTCCTCGGCCGCTCAGAGCCAGGAGCCTGGGGTTTGCTGTTGAACTGTTTGCTCAACCCCTGCCTGAGGGCCTGAGCCACTGACTGTTTGTTGCCCTGCCCTGACCCAGGGCCTGGGCCTGCTAACATTGAACTGTTTGCTCAGCCCTGGTCTGAGGGCCTGCGCTACTGACTGTTTGTTGCCCCGCAGCCAGACTAGTTCCCCGACACACCTGACAGAAGTAGCAAGGCGGTCTGGTTCCCCTCCACCCCGGAGAGGGACGAGCCCCAGCCAAACCGTCCTACATTTACCCTATGGGGTGGGTGCAGTACTTTCACATTGAATGGAAGATGGGACTGACAGGCCCATCTGCAATGCCTCATGCTCCTTATCATTGGCAGAGCAACAGTATTCCCAGTTAGATAAGAAAGCTGGCTATTGTCTTTGCTGTCAGGAAGTTCCATCAGTATCTCTATGGGCAACAATTCACTATAACAACTGACCATACACCACTTTTAGGATTTCTGGGGGAGGCCAAAGCTGCTCTCCCTTTGGCTTCTGCACACCTGCAATGTTAAGCTTTATTGCTAATAGGCTACCAATATCAGCTGATCTATAAGCCTGGACTGGCAACTGCTAATGCAGATGGCCTCAGTTGGCTGCTGGTGGTTAGCGTTCCTGTACCTCAAGTGGTGCTCGCTATAGCCAGAGCAGAAGAAGCTCCACAAACAGCTAAGCAGATCACTCAGTGGACTAAATGAGATCCTGTTCTGTCTCAGGTCTCATTTTGTACAGAATGGGTGGCTTGAGTTGATGGGATCTTTGGACATACATCCTTATTTTCACAGGCCTTGGGAACAAGGTCTCCAAAGTGGAGTTCTCCTCTGGGCATCATGACTCTTAATACTTCCCCAGGCAAGAAAGTTAATACTGGAGGAAGAGCACAGAACTTGCTGTGGGAAGACCCGAATGAAACTCTGGTCAGAAGTTACATCTGGTGGCCAAGCAGAGAGAGAGAGAGCGAGTGAGCAAACAGTACTGGGCTGTACCCCATAACAACAGTTAAGAAAATTGCCTCTGGTAGCAGACTCATCACCATGGCAATGGCCAGGAAGGCCTTGGATGAGACTATACGTAGACTATGCTGGTCCCTTCCTTGGGTTAATGTTCCTTGTTGTGGTGGAAGCTCATTCTAAGTGGATGGAAGTCATTTTGGTCAGAGTAGCCATCTCATTTATAACTATTGAGGAGCTTTGTTTCTTATTTAGAACACATGGACTTCCTGAGACCGTGGTCTTTCACAATGCCAGTGTCTTTACTAGTGAGGAATTTCAGGCCTTCTTGAGGGCTAATGTGATCAAACATATCACATCTGCTCCCTACCACCCATCCACAAATAGGCTGTTCAGTCCTTTAAAAATGGACTTAGAAGGGTTACTGAGGGGTCACTGCACACCAGGCTGTCTCGGTTTTTGAGTAATTAGAGAACAACCCCTCATGCCATAATGGGGGTATTGCCTGCGGAAGTACTGATGAGGCAGCCAATATGTACCAGCTGGAGTTTCTTGAAACCTTGCTTGGAGAAACAAGTACGTCAACATCAAGAAAATATGAAATACAATCATGACCATCAACAGGGCACACACTTTTTGACTCTTGGACTACTCCCTTGGGGTTGCAATTTTGTGGAAATGCCCAAATGGCTGCCTGGCACAATCGTAAAAGCTACAGGAAGCAAGGAACCTGAGTCAGGCTCAAAGGATTCCAGCCAGAGGATCAGCAGATGTTACTTTTCCTGTGATTCACCCAAGTTCAGCATTGGAGAGATAGAGTCTACTCCTGTTGGAGCAGGTACTGGAGTGGACCTCTCGAGGGACCCTCAGTCTCTTAGAACTAGGGTGCCTACAGCATTTTCTGGGTATGCCAGGAATATCTACTCCAGTCTGCCACCATTCCATGAGCCAACACAAACCACTAACCTCTTGAATCTGTAGATAGTGGCAACGGGTGACTTGTGCAGAATAATCACCTTTTTTCTTTTTTGCCACATGAGATCAGGCAGTCTGCCCAGCACCTCTAGTTAGAGTTCCAGTTACTATATTGAGTTGTTGATTTTCCTATCAAGAAACTTGTGTTGAACTTTGAGGGGGAGGGATGTTGTATGCTGGGGGTTCAGGACAGTTATTTTAGGATAGTCCCTAAACATGCATTCCAGGGTGAGGAGTTTTGCCAGGTTGCTGGGGGCCAATTGGTAAGTTATAAAGAAGCACTTGTTGAAACCAGACTTGATGTGTTTTGCTCCCTATGTACCCTAAGTAGCTGTAACAATGGGGGAGGCTGACCAATGCCAGAAATAAAACAACCAAGCCCAGAAGACAGGAAGGGCAGCCTGGCTATGGACTCTGGCCAAGCTTAGGGCTCGGAGGAGTGGTGAGCTCTGACCAGGGGACTTGCAATTAGAGGTTTGTTGTTTTCCAAAGGTCTCTAACACTCTACTGCTCTTCAAGAGTAAAAGTCTCTGTGATTAAGAAATTCCTCAGCTAAGCCTGCAGTGTCTGCCTTACTGCCACATTATATCTGAGGGGGTTAATTCAGAAACCAGAGCTCCCACAGCTAGGTGGACTCTGAAAGAACATGTCTAAGCAACTGGGGGCTCAGGAGGGCTGTGGCAGTGATTTCAGAGCCTATGGTGACTGAATGGCAGGGTCCCTCTGCCCAAGGAGGGTGTCAGACATGGAGGGCCTGATCCTGGCAATGTGCCCAAAAGACACAGAGCTAGGAACAGTGACCAGTCAGTATGCAGATCCAGGGGAGCTTGGAAGCACCTGGGCCCAGGACTGGGGTCCATTCACAGCAGACTGGTGTTTGTCCAGTGAGGAGGACTGGGCCAGGTTATAACAGTATGGCCAAGGTCTTCCATCCAGGTTCCCCAGTCACTGTAGTAACAATGATCAGAGCTGCCTGATGCTACTACTGGAAGTGTGAGTCCTCCCACTTTCTCTCAGCTATACGGCATGGTGTTATTCTTGGCTGCCTAGCTGCCTGGAGGAAGTGATATCCAACAGTTCAAAAGGCCAAAAATCTCTCTCTGGGAAGGATATAGGGAGAGTCTAAAACCAGAATATGAGTGCATTCATTTCATTGCCTTTACTCTCCCTATTAAGGAACTGAGCAGGCACTTCCTTATGGCCAGGTTCTGTAACAGTGGTATAATAGTCAGCTTGTAGCTCTTGAGAGAGACTAATCCGCATGTATGTGAAAGCACAATCCTTCCAGCTGGAGCCCTGAAAGTCCCTGAAGAAAGGCTAGATAAACTTTAGCTGTGATGTATTTTGTAGGCTGAGGTCAGTGATATTAATAAAAAGTTAATTCATACTAAACAAAATGTACTCCTACCCCATAACAATCTTCCCACTTTGTTAGTCCCATAAGTAAGTACTGTGAGAGCTAGGTTTTTGAAGAACTGAACATCAGGTGTTTGTTTTGATTTTTATGCTCTAGGGCTGAACCCTGATTTACCCATTTGGACTTAGGCCTAGGTGATATGTTTCTTGCAGGCATCCAAGTGCACTATTCCATTTTTTCAGATGCTGCAAGACTCTTTTCTATTTTATGCAATCAGTCAGCCCATTGATATTTAAGGAAATGATGTACTGTCTTCCCATTGTGTATAAATCCTTTCCTTTTCAAGCAAATGTTATCTACTTTTTTCCTAATCCCTCCTCCAGCCGGGGTAGCACTGTATTATCTTGTTTCATACCCTGTTGGTCAATCTCTCTTGACTGTAAGAAGGTAGGAAACACGGCTGAGTTTCCCACCTCTGTAATTTTCTCCATCAGATCAACTCTTTTGGTCCCATTAGAGAAGTTTAAATGTAACACGTTCAACAGCATAAACAGGGCAACTTGTTTTTACAACTGTCAAAAGAAAAAACCCCTAAGAGCACCGATATTCTGAGAATTTAGTAGTCTGTGGGTCCCTGGGGAGTCAGGAGCAATATTTTTAAAAAGGCAAGAGCAGCTGGAACATTAATGTAACTGGCCAGGATTTGATTAAAAGATGTCAAGTATTTGCAGAGATGAAGAAACAAGGTTCACTCTATGGAGATTACTTTTCTAATTTCTGGAAGCAGAATAAGACTCATTTCTCTACCTGAGGTAAACAGTGACTTAGTTTGTTTGAATGTTTCTTCTTTAAATAAACAGTTACACCAAATTCTTTACTCTTCTCAGGTTTGCTCTTTTGGCAGATCTCTGTATGTTTAGCCAGCATTGCGGTTGCTTTTACACGGAAGTGTGATCCAAAGCCTGTTGCAGTTAATGGGAGTCGTTCCATTGTTTTCAATGACCTTTAGCTCAAGCCCAAAGTTCTGTTTGTTTCCAAAGGAGGCATGGGGCTTAAATGCTATGATTTGCTGACATATATGGGGTGCATGGCCACTTACCCCAAGTTTGGCAGATTTTTCTACCGCCATCTGTGGGTTAAAGCTTTTGGAATCTAGTTGTCCCAGGAGATGCAGTTGTATATATGCTGGCTGCACCTAAGAGAGGGCACAGTCAGACCTCCAGGTGAAATTTTTTCTCCTTTCAGTTATTCTGCTACTTAGTTGTTTATATGATCTGGGAATTAATTCTTTGAGCATTTGCCAAGCTCTGTCCCCTTTATCAGCACTCAGACATCTGCACAGTTTTTGATGCTCCTGAGGATTATAGCATTACACCAACTCCTTTTGCCTTACCTTTTTCCACAGTCCTGGGAATTCTGCGGCTCCTTGTGAGAGCCATAGATTTCTGTACTTGTGCTCTGTGGCCCTGTAGAGAGAGTCACATTATATTAGTTGATGTTTAAGGAGTATGCTACACAGTATTTCGCTGAATATGTATCCTACTTTCATGCCGACAATGCTTTGAATTACATTAAAAAAAAAATCATTGATGTATGTGTCATTTTTTAAAGAAAGAAAATGTGGGAGTGAAGATGACCTGGGGAGAAATCCTGGCTCCACGGAAACCAGTGGCAAAACTCCCATGGACTTCAGAGGGGCCCGGAGTTCACCCTTGGAGAACTCCTGTGCAGGGACTCTTACCTTAACCAAAATTAAAAGTTCTGCTTGCTTTTCAGAGCAGATGGGAGTTTTGCCATTGACTTCAGCGGGACCAGAACTGCACCCAGAATTCCCAAGGGATGACTTGATGCAATTAGACAAATATTGGGCCAAATTGAAAAACAGCTCGCGCCAGGACAGGTAAAGTACACTGTCCTCCATGAGCTAAGATCACTGTGTGACAGCAACTGCTCATGCCTGTAGAAGGCTGTGCTGATGTTCCTGTCCCAGTAGCAGCTTTAATTCTCCCTAGGAATTCCACTGTGGGAAGCGGTTGAATTGGTGCTCTGCTAGTTATGCCTCCCTTTTGTCCAGCACCACCCACTTTTGGGGCTGCACTTGCCCTTTATCCATTCTCACACATCCTCTGCATGAGGTTGCGGCACTTTCTGCCAGTACTACCTGGTCCCCTGGCAGAGTTTCCACCACCAGGGTCCTCAGCCAGAGTTTATGCCTATATAAACTGGGGGTGGAGGAGGTGAATTCAATTCATTGGGCCTGCTTTCATACTGCATCACTCCAGCGTTTATATCAGTATAATTCCATTGAAATCACTGGTGGAGGACAGTAACAGTGAACAGCCAGGCCCACTGTATGAAAAGTATTTTCAGCTGTTCTTAAATGCAGTGTAACAAGAACATCCTTTATTCATTCACTGTATTTTTTGTTTCTTACCAGTTTCATTATTAGAGCAAAAGGATGTGAAAATGGAAGTCCAACCACATAGATGTTAATACAACACAGGTGAAATGGCAGGTAAAATGGAGGTGAAAGGGCTCAATCTGTGCAGTGCTGAGCATATCTTAAGAGATGCTGAACCCACTCAACTCCCATTGAAGAGGATGCTCAGTAGGATTTAAGGGTGCTCAGAATTTCTCAAGAGACACTCGGCACCTTGCAGGATGGTGTCTTAAGGGTGAAGAAGCAATCAGCGGAACAAAAACACACACATTTAGGGCACGTCTAGCTTAGGAAGAGATGCTGGGGTTAGCCAACTGACATTTTCCCTATTGTAGATGGACAGTAATTCATTTAAACTCTGTTTGATCAAGGTCAGAAAAAGGTGATGGTTAGGACAAGGTTATAAAACACGTTTGTTAACACAGACTGCTTTTTCTAGCCTAGGTAAACCCTTAACAGAGAGAGCTGCTTTATTGGGAGAGCTACCAGGGAGCTGATTTAATTTAAAATAGTGAATGACAATGATTGCTGCTGCAATGGGACATTGCAAAATATATCATGCAATGAAGATGCATGAGACAAAGGAGTTAGATGTGGTTTAATAAGATGCTAAATAAGTATGAAATTTTTAAACATCAGTCTCTTAAATTCAGTAGCTTCCAAATAAAGATTACGGGTCTAAAGGAGTAGCACTTTGCATTGTGAGCAGCCAACTAAACTCCCTGAGACTATCTGCCGAGTAAGGTACTACAGAGCATGAGAGAATCTGGCCCTTAGCTCTTGACATTTCTTTGAAAGCCCCGTACAAAGTGCTAAATGTTACTAATACTATATTTGAGTGCATCAAAAGTAGGAACCTCACAAGGAAGTCAATGAGTTTGCTAAGAAATAAAAGGGGATAATCAAAGGGGTGAAGGAGGTTTGCAGAGACGATGATGCGTGATTTCTTTGCTTCCCTCTTCACCCCAAAGGACGATGAGGGAGCAGTCGATCTAGGGTTACTCTTCTCAGATGTTGATGGTAAGGCATTGCCAGATGCAGAGATGTTTAAAAAAACAAAACAAAAACAAACTGATAATGGGATGACTTGAGGGACTAAATGCTAATGTATCACCAAGATTGGGTGGCAGACACCTGAGAGTTCTGAAGGAAAGAACTAAAGACCAAAGTAGATGACCTACTAAAATTATGCAATTTATCACTAAAAACACCCACTATATTGAGAACTGGAAGCTGGCCAAGGTTGTACAAATTTAATTTTTTTTAAAGTAAGTACTAAGTGTGATTCCTGGAATTAAACTGTTCAACCTTACGACAAGGAAATACATTACAAAAAAAATATTATAAATGTTAATACCAACCAGCAGAATTTTTATAAGTGGAAATCACATCTCGCTCCTCTGCTAGAATTCTTTCAAAGAGTTAACAAAATAGTGGATAAATGAGAATCCTGTGGGCTTTCAAAAGGCTTTTGATAAAGTCCAACACAAGAAGCTATTGAGGAAACTTGGCAAGCTTGGGGTGAAAGGTAAAGTCCTGTCATGGATTAAAAACTGGTAAGAGATAAGAAGCAAAGAGTAGGAACAAATGGTCAGTTCTAAGCAATGGAAAGAGATTAATAATAGGTTGCTCCAGGGACTAGAACTAAGACTGGTGTTGTGTGTATTTATTAATCGCTATCCAGGAGGCAAAGACAAACTGATGACACAAAATTATTCAGGACAGTCAAGACCAGGACGAAGTACTAGAAACTCAGGAAAAAACTAATTCATGGTCCAATTTTGCAAGGGAATTGAGAGCACTCTGGATGCCTTAGGAGGTATTCTGCAGCATGGGGCCCTAAACTAGGTAATTGGGCAACATGATGGCAAATGAAACTCACTGTAGACAAATGCAAGGTAACGGCTTCAATGGAGCTATGAAAATTTACACCAACTGAGAATCTGCCTCTAGGAGTCACTGCTGGCAGCTCAGTGAAGACAGCTGGTCAGTATGTAGCAATTAATGAAAAAAGCAGTTATACTAAGATAAAGTTAGGTAATAAGGCTCCCTTCTAGGATAGAGATGGAGTGAATATAGAAAATAATATAGGCCATTCTATAACATGGTAGTATAGTCTCACCTACAATATTGCGTGCAATCTGAGCAGAATTTCCACAGTGGAGTTGCCTCTGTTTACACCAGAGCTGAAGTAGGTCCCTGATCTCAAAGAAGACGTAGCAGAAATTGAGAAGGTACAGAGAAGGTCAAGGCAAGTGACTAATGGAAGAGGAGGAAAGTTGACAATCTTTTTTATGAGGAGAGTAAAAAGACAACTTATGATGGATTTAATAGAGACAGAGTATATTGAATTCAGGATGGCACAGAGAAGGCCAAATGGACACTCCTATCTACCCTTTCCCCTGGTACAAGACATAGAGGGCACTCTAAATTAAAAGGCAATAAACCAAACAAGAATACAAGGAAGTACTTATTTGCACCACATAATTAACTTGTGATTAACCATATAATTAACCTGCATAACCTGCTCATAGACTTCAAGGCCAGAAGGGACCATCAGGATAATCTAGTCTGACCTTCTGTACGTTGCAAGCCACAGAACCTCACCCACCCACTCCTGTAATAGACCCCTAACCTCCGGCTGAATTACTGAAGTCCTCAAATCTTGATTTAAAGACTTCAGTTTACAAATAATCAACCTTTACACTAGTTTAAACCAGCAAGTTATCAGTGTCCCACTCTACAGAGGAAGGCAACTCCCCTCTCCCCCCCAGGGTCTCTGCCAATTTGACCTGGGGGGAAATTCCTTCCCAACCCCAAATATGGTGATCAGTTAGATTCTGAGCCTATGGGCGAGAGCCACCAGCCACACACCTGGGAAAGAATTCTTGTCGTAACTCAGAGGCCTCACTATCTATCACTCCATCTGTGGCCATTGGAGATATTTGCTAATAGCAGTCGTGGATGGCGCATAAGCCTTTGTAGGCAGTCTCATCATACCATCCCCTCCGTAAACTTATCAAGCTCAGTCTTGAACCAAGTTCGTTTTTTTGCCTGCACTGCTTCCCTTGTCCTGTTTCAGAACTTCACTTCTCTGATGGTTAGAAACCTGCATCTAATTTCAAGCCTAAACTTATTGATAGCCAGTTTATATCCATTTGTTCTTGTGCCAACATTGGCCCTTAATGTAAAAAACTCCTCTCCCTCCCTAGTGTTTATTCCTCTGCTGTATTTATAGAGAGCAATCAAATCTCCCCTCAGCCTTCATTTGGTTAGGCTAAACAAGCCAAGATCCTTAAGTCTCCTCTGGGAAGGTAGGGTCTCCATTCCTCTGATAATCCTAGTAGCCCTTCTCTGTACCTGTTGCAGTTTGAATTCATCTTTCTTAAACATGGGAGACCAGAACTGCACACAGTATTCCAGATGAGGTCTCACCAGTGTCTTATATAATGGTAATAACTCTTCCCTATCTCCACTGGAAATACCTTGCCTGATGCATTTTAGGATTGCATTAGCCTTTTTCATGGCTGGATCACATTGGCAGTTCATAGTCTTCCTGGGATCAACTGATACACCCAGGTCATTCTCCTCCTCTGTTACTTCCAACTGATAGATTCCCAGTTTATAGCAAAAATTCATGTTGTTAGTCCCTAAGTGCATGACTACTGCATTACTGCTGCAGGCCAACAGCTTAGTAAGATTTCAGCAAGGATTAGATATTTACATGGAAAAAGTAGCATATGTAGTTGCAGGATGAAATGAAAAAGGGTATAAATTCTCATGCCTTAAGCCACAAGCCAATCACTATTTGGGTTAGGAAGAGATTTGCTCCCAAGGTGCATAGTGTTGGAGTTAAGTCCAGAGAGGGGCATGCTTTCTTCTGAAGTATCCTCCATTGGAGAAATTATATTGGATAAAATGGACCATATTTGATAAAATAAAATAAATAATAAATAACTAATAACAATTCCCTGATCTTCTTTGCCCCTTCCATCAAGGGGTCTCAAAGCACTTGACAAACATTGATAAATTAAGCCTCACAACATGCCTCTGAAGTAAGTCTTATTATTCCCATTTTACAGATGGGGAAACTGTGGCACAGAAATGTTACTACATGACTTGTCCAAGGTCACTTAGTAAGTTAATAGTAGAGCCAGAATTAGGCTCTACAACTCCTGACTTTCAGTCACGGTGCTCAGGTATAAAAATTCCTGTGTTCTATGAAAGTTCAAGGCATTATTTATCCTTTGTGTAAGGGAAACTGAGGCAATTCTTGACCTTTACATGAGCACGTTAAAGTAGTAACTGTAGAGGTGCTGCTGGCCAGATGGAAGGAGAATGTGGAAGAGATGTTTCTAGGTTAAACCTACGGAAGATAAGTGGGGACACATTTTTTTCTAAATGAAAATTAAATGGTCAGAAATTGATTTCTTAAATGAAAGGGTAGGGCATTTGCATGTGCCTGTCAACTGCGCTGGATTTCGCTGGGTTTTGCTGTTGCATGTGGGAGCCCCACTCCCTCTGATCAGCCCTCTTCTTTACTTGCCTCTCTGAAGTGTGTGCCGGAAGGAAAATGGAACATAGTGCCGGTCAGGCCCCAGGGTCAATAACAAACTGATTCTTTTCTTGAGGGGATTAATCTCTGGAAGCTAGAAGATTATTTGGAAAGACCTTGGATTCCCCCATGATAGTATTAGAAATTAATTAGGTGCATGCAGTCAGGTAATTAGGCATGTGCAATTAGGTAAGACTCAAGTGCCCAATGGTTGTTCTCTTGAGTTATATAAGAATTGCCAGACAAATTGGTTCCCTTTTTGACCAGGTGATTCCCATTTTGACAAAGGCCCTATTCCGCACAATGCAGGAACTTACCAAATAATAATAATAATTATTTCTGTAGCACCATTGATATGCAAGGCACTTGGCAGACAGGTAGGAAGACATGGAATCTAATTTCTGGCACATCTTCAGTCCCTTTGTGTCATTCCCGGCATCTCAAAAAGACCATAAAGGGGGGTTCCAAACAGATAGCTGAATACTCCCCTCTAAATGGGACATTTAATTGCTTAGGTAGAGCACAATTCTCCACTAAAGGAAGGGCGGTCCCCAGGGGGGTGCAGGGCCCAGGGCAGAAGTGACGAATCCGTCACTTCCGGAACCGGCCATACCGGCCGGCTCGCGGGGTCCCCCAAAGCACAGGACCCAGAGCGGTCGCCCTGATTCGCCGTACCCAAGGGATGGCTCTGACTAAATTCTCACTATATTATCACCAACATTAGGTAGGATTTTCAAAATCACTGAGAGTTGACCAATGCCTTGTGCTTCTGAAAATCGCACCCAACAACCATGTAATACAGCTGAAAACCTGTACAAAACCTGCAAGGGTATTTTGGTGAGTAGGATCAAAATGCATAAAAACACACTGATAAGTTAGCACACATTCAAAGGTGCGGCTTGCAAGCTCAAACATGAATCGAATATGAATGGCCATCAGATGCCATTTCTCTCATTCTTATCAGTTGTAGTTCAAGAGACAGATTTAATAATTCAGTATTTAATGGGCTGAGGTAATGATATGTATAACTTCCCTTTTCCTGCATCTCACCTTGCGTCTCAGTTGCAGCACAGGACAGCGTTCTATCTTTTCAGAACTCTTCAGGGGAAAAAGAAATATTATACAGACGGCTTCCAAAAGTGAAGTAAGCTAAACTGAATTAAGGCCACTTCCATTCTGAATGAGAGTGTCCATACACAGGTATAACGCAATTGAACTAATCCACTTTAAATTCACACCTTTAATGAATTCAGATTAATTTTCCTGAGTGTTCCTGTGTAGACAACCCCAGAATTGAACCTCTGAGCGAAGATATGCAAACCCCTGAATGTGGGTGGTAATAACAGCTGCCAGTCATCCTCAGAGGGAGAGTACCATGCAGATTCTTAGTGAACAAAACACTGCATAAAAACACATTTCCAAAAAATATTAGAAATACGTTGATTAACGTTCTTAAACAAAACTATTAGGTAGTAAATTTATTAGTGTTCTTTATGCTGCTGTTACATGTATTTCAGTGCAAGATTTTGATAAAACAATTATGCTTTTGTACTTTGGCAACCACATACAGTCACATTCCATTCTGCTCTCGCAGGGATAATTTCTCAGTCTCTATAGTGGGGCCTCAAAATGCACGTGTGTCCATCACCTGGATTCTCCAGAGCCTGAGGAGAATGGCAGTGTCTCAGCAGAATCTCCTCAGCAAACAACAGGCGGAAAATCCATACAGCCTGCCCATATCCAAACTGATATAGGTATTGGAATGCAGCCGATACAGACACATCTCTTGGTCCTGTATTGATCAGCTGCTGAGTACACAGGGCTGTCTCCACCTCATATATTCATAACTTTTTCCCTAACGAGCTCTGATTGAATCAGTTCTCAGATGTGGAACCTGCAAGATTGCTTGCCTTCAGTGGAAACCCTCTGTGCAGCTTCAGAAACAGATTCCTGAATATGTCCAGTAACTATCACCCACCTACGCCAGATTTCTTTAAGCCCTTCTAACTAAGATGACCTGCCCTGCTCTCTGCATGCGTGGAGAGACAGAGAAGATTCAGCTAAAATCCTTGTCTTCTCCCCACTGCTTCTCTCCTTTTATTTGGACATATAACAATAAAATGCTGTTATATAAGCACGTGGGTTGCAAGTGCTCTTCAGAACTGCCAAGAGGTGGCCAGCCATGCCCATCAGATGTTTATCGGTAGTCTACCAATTAAAAGACTGACCAAATTTCTCCTCCAGTGAAGATTCTGAATCCAACCACCAGTAGCGGATATTTACAAACCACTGCAAAGCCTTTCCACCATAAGTGACACTCAGAATTCAAACACCCCTTTGATTCCCAAACTCCTTGCAATGCCCTCCAAAAAACCTCTATGCCAAGCAGAGTTCTGACCCTGTAAAAGGAGAGTAGAGTATATGAAGTTAACTAGGGACTTCACTATTGCTATTGATTTTATGTGGAAGATACTCAAATACTGTGGTGATAGGCAACAATATAAAATTCTAAGTTAGTCAGGCCTGGTCTACACTACATGGTTAGGTTGATGCAAGGCAGCTTACATCAACCTAGCCGTGGATGTGTCTACACTTAAATTTTGCTCCTGCCAACATAACTCCCCCACTACGCTGACTTAATAACACCAGCTCCCCAAGCAGCATAGAATCAAGGTTGATGTAGTTAGGCTGACGGCGTGTCAGTGTAGACACTGCATTACTTATATCAACTGTTACTGGGTTCCAGGAGCTGTCCCACGATGCCCCGTGCTGACCGCTTTGGTCACCGTTGTGAACTCTACTGCCCAGGGGCCAAGTGGACAGGAAGCTACTCCTCCCCTTTAAAGTCCCGCGAATTTTTGAAATTCCTTTTCCTAGTTGCCTGGCTTGGCGAGCACACCTAGCAACTCTCCATTGTTGTGTGCAGCTACACGCGGCAGACACATTCCTGCCAGGTATTGGATCTCCTGGGCTTGTGGGGAGAAGAGGCTGAGCAGGCGCAGCGCTGAACCAGCCATAGAAATGTTTCAGAGTAGCAGCCGTGTTAGTCGGTATCCGCAAAAAGAACAGGAGGACTTGTGGCACCTTAGAGACTAACGAATGTATTTGAGCATAAGCTTTCGTGGGTTACAGCCCACTGACATCTACGAACCGATTGGTCGGGACATGCAGGAGAAGGGCTACGACAGGGACCAGCAGCAGTGATACACGAAATCCAAGGAGCTGTGGTAGGCAAACCAGTAGACAAGGGAGGCCAACAATAGATCTGGTGCAGAGCTGCAGACCTGCCGCTTTTACGAATTGCTGCATGCCATCCTTGGCGGAGACCCCACCGCCCCCACCCCCAAGAGCTCTGTGGATTAGGGTTGCCAACTTTCTCTTTGGTGCAGGTTCTGGGGTGGGGCCAGAGAGGAGGGGTTTGAGGTGCAGGAGAGGGCTCCAGGCTGGGGCAGGGTGTGGAGTGTGGGAGGGGGCTCTGGGCTGAGGCAGGGGGTTGGGGTGTGGGAGGGGGTACAGGTTCTGGGCTGGGGGTGCAGGCTCCAGGGTGGGGCCAGAAATGAGGGGCTCAGGTGCAGGAGGAGGATCTGGGCTGGGGCGGGGCTCTGGTTGGGGGTGCGGGCTCTGGGGTGGAGCGGCACTTACCTCAGGTGGCTCATGGGAAGCAGTGACATGGCCCTCTGGCTCCTAAACGGAGGCGTGACCACATGGCTCTTTGCGCTGCCCACTCCTGCAGGCACCGCCCCCCCCAGCTCCCATTGGCCGCGGTTCCTGGCCAATGGGAGCTGCTGAGCTGGCGCAGGGGCAGCGTGCAGAGCCTCCGTGGCCATCTCTCTGCCTAGGAAACAGGGGGAGATGCCAGCAGCTTCCCGGGAGCCATGCGGAGCCAGCCAGGGAACCTGCCTGCGCCGCCAACTGGACTTTTAACGGCCCGGTCAGCCATTCTGGGGGTTCTGGTCGAAAACTGGACACTTGGCAACGCTACTGTGGATACTTTGGAAGAGTCTGAGTCACGACCCCAGTTGTGAACAGTGAGGAGGAGGAGGGACAGGCGAATGGGGGATCCAACTACCCAGTAAGTCAGGACATGTTTTTTACTCCAGCACAATCCAGCCAGTCCTGACAGAAGAGCATGGGCAAGCCTGATGCAGGAGAAAGAACTCTGGTAAGTATGCAGTTTGCTTTGAAATTACAGGGCTGGAACCCCCAATGTAGCAGGACACATCTGTTGATTTACTCCTTTTTACTTGTGTTGGAAGAGGTAGTGAAGCAACCAAGATGGGTAGAGTTGCTATCTGCTTTTCATTCCCTCTAGAGTTAGGCAGAGGGGGCCACATGGAGCAGTTTATGTGCACTGGGACGTCCTGTGAAAACTTCACAGAGATCTCGATGAAACTTTCATGGAGGTACTCTTCAATCCTCTGCCGAAGGTTTCTGGGGAAGGCTGGCTTATTTTTTCCACCGCGGTAGGACACTTTCCCAGGTCCCTCAGCAATTACTTCAGCAGGTACCATTGCAGTACACAGGCTAGCAGCATATGGGCCTGGGCAGCATCAGGATGCCAGCAGCAGCTGTGCTCGCCTCTCTCTGCTTTTGTTACCCTCTGGAGTGAGATATCAGCTAAAAATCACCACTGCCTGTGGAAAGCGGGGCTGGTATTCAGTGCCATTGCCCTATACACTTATACTGATGCCTGTGAGCTATCCCCTCCCTCATTTCCCCAACCCCCAAGGGCCATACTCACAATGGCTGCTGCTGTCCTGTATCAGTCCCAAGGAGAGGTGAGAATGTAGTCATCACAACTTTCTGGGAATCAAAGGGGAATGAGTTCAGTATCCTAAGTTTTGATTTCTGTCATGAATACACTGACAATGGTACCTCTGTGTGTTGTATCTGCACCTGCTGGCATTGTGGCCTTGAGGGTCTACTCCCCCACACTTGCAGAATGCCTGAGCCAGATAAGGAGGAGTAAGAAGATGACTCAGGATGACATGTTCCAGGAGATCCTGCAAGCCTGTGCTGCATCAGAGAACGAGACCAGGGCCTGGAGGATGACTCTTGCAGACAGCATGGAGAAGGAAAGAGTGGAGAGGAGAAAGGCCCAGGAGTCCAAGCAGGAAAAGGGAGAGGGAGACGCACCAGGACATAATGGGGCTTCTTAGGCAGCAAACAAATGCTGGTGGACCTGGAGGTCCAAGATTCCTGTGCTTGCCTTCTTCTGCAGCCGATACACAACTAAATATCAGGACCTTCCTACACCTCCCCTTTACATTCCATGTGACATCCAGGGCTGCTGCACGTCCCCTACCACTCCACCCTGGGGGACATTAAAGGCAATCACAGCTACTCAAACACTGAACTGTGAAAGACATGGTTGGTGTATGTGTACTTGAAATGGACATGGCTGTTCTTTCCCCTTCATAAGTTGTGTTCCCTTAATTTATTAAGTTTACAAAGTTCTAACTATTTTTTATTTGCCTGGTTCATGTTACAGAACAAAATTCTATTTTTGGAACATAATTTATCTTTATTAGTTCACAACATAAGTTGCCTGGTCTGAGCAGGTCTGACACCCACCAATTTCCTGTTATTTCATTTTGTCACAGAACCCATAACATCATTTTCAGACAATATTAATAGGTACATTGGCAATGTAATATTCCTACACACACACAACACTCACTGAAAGATTCATACCAGGCTGCAAAAGATCAAGACCAGATAGAGCAACACACACTATTCTGGCTCACCGTTAAAATGGTCTTTTAAAGCCTCCATGAGCCATATAGCTCTGTGTTGAGCTCTTCTTATAGCCTCTGTATCAGGCTGTTCAAATTCAGCAGAGAGCTCCTCCACCCTGGCAGAAACTTTTCCCCCCTTGCTTCACAGATATTATGCAGGACACAGCAGGCAGCTATAATTACCGAGAACTTTTTTTCACTGAGATCCAATCTTGTAAGTAGACAATGCTGGCAACCCTTCAAATGACCAAAGGCACATTCAACTGTCATTCTGTACCTTCTGAGCCTGTTTTTGAAATGCTCCTTGGTGCTGTCAAGGTGGCCGGTGTACAGCTTCATGAGCCATGGGAGCAAGGGGTAGGCTGGGTCTCCCAAGATCACTACTAGCATTTCAACATTCCCAATGGTAATCTGCTGGCTGGGGAAGAAAGTTCCTGGTTGTACCTCTCCTGTGTTCCTTGTGACAAAATGGCTGATGTTGGTATGGTGGGTCCCATGCTTCTCTTGGCGGGGGGGCTAGGACGCCACCCCTTGTCCCTGCTCTTGGGGTGCCGAGGGTCTCTGCTAGTGGCCCGGGAAGGTGGTAGAGAAGGGAAGCAGGGAAGGGGTCTGGGTTTGCTCCTCACTCTGAGCCCCAGCTCCTCTCAACCCCTGCGGGTTTCTTACCCTCTTCCCCCTTGGGGAGGTTTACCCTCGGTCCTTGATGCTGGGGAAGGGGGTCTCCCTTCCTTCGGTTCTCTGTTCTTTCAAGTCTCAGCAACACACCTCCACACTCCAGTCCTCTCTCCTTCCTCGCACACCCTGACTGCCTGAAGCAGGGGGTTTTATTAGGTTCCTAACAGAGCTTTAATTGACTACAGATGCTCCAATTAACCTGTAGTAACCTTTCCTAGTCTACAGGGAACCACGCCTTAATTAGCCTAGGGTTTATATATCTCCCCTCCACCACTCTCCCACTGCTCCCCTGGCCCTGCTGTATCACATCCTAAAGATGCATGCATCATGTACCTTCCCTGATCAGCCCATACTGATGTCGGTAAAGCATCTCTGGGGATCCTTCAGTGCTTGCATTACCATAGAAAAGTAGCCCTTTCTGGTGCTAAAATAGGGATGTGTATGCCACCTACTGCTCCACCTCAGTTTGGGAACCCCATTGCTTCAAAACCATCCACTAGGTGCTACATATTGCCCAGAGTCACAGACCTGCATAGCAGGAGGCGATTAATGGTCCTGCACACTTGCATGACAACTGCCTCTGCGATGGATTACCCGACTCCAAATTGATTCCCGACTCACCGGTAGCAATCTGGCATTGCAAATTTTCATGGTACAATCGCTGCTCACGTCTCAGCTGTTGGCGTGGCTCTCATTTTGGTGTCCCCGTGCTGAGGGCTGGGGCAAGTCTGGCACACAGAGCCTGGAATATGGCCTTGCACATCCAAAAATTCTGCAGCCACTGCTTGTCATCCCAAACCTGCATGACAATATGATCCCACCCCTCAGTGCTTGTTTCTCAGGCCCAGAACTGGTGCACCACTGTCTCCAGCTGCTCCTTGAATGCCGCCAAGAACCTTGAATTATTTCTTTCTATGTCCCACAGCAATCTAGACTCCAAGGAACCATCATGTTCCCCGCAGCTCCTCTGGCAGCTCTGCAAATACTGCAGGCTGAGGTGCCCTGTGCTTGTAATGCTCATGACAACTGTGCGGAGCTCTGCAGGCTTCATGCTACTGTCAGAGATGGTGGACAGCAAGGAGAAACACACAGGTTTGTGGGGATTTTGAAAAGAGGCGTGAAATATTATGGTATGCAGATGAAATTATGGGATAGAGAACACTGCATTATGGGAAGTTGAACCCTGGCTCCCAGTGCGACTTGTTTTGTTTAGGAGTATTGGCCACCCTTCTATGACTCAGTTATGGCATACTTAAGTAATCTATATGCTGAGTCTAAGGGTGAATTACTGGCCCTATTAAATTCAATGGGATGTTACCATTGATTTCAATAGAGACAGGATTTCACATTAAATCAAAAGTGTGGAAATAAAGAACACTAGTGTCTTTTTAACTAGCTTCTTTTTTTTTTAAATCCATCTTTCTGAAGTTTAGTGTCACAATGTTAACTTTTGATATTATCCCTTCCCTAAAGATGAACTTAATTATACCATAGTGATCATCACGTAGGGCTAGGTCAGGGGTAGGCAACCTTTCAGAAGTGATGTGCCGAGTCTTCATTTATTCACTTTAATTTAAGGTTTCGCGTGCCGGTAATACATGTTAACGTTTTTTAGAAGGTCTCTCTCTATAAGTCTATATTATATAACTAAACTATTGTTGTATGTAAAGTAAACAAGGTTTTCAAAATGTTTAAGAAGCTTCATTTTAAAATGTTTAAGAAGCTTCATTTGAAAATTAAAATTCAAATGCTGATCTTAGGCCGTCATCCTGCTCAGCCCGCTTCCAGCCTGGGGTTCTGTTCACCTAGGCCTGCAGCGGGCTGAGCGGGGCCTGTGGCTGGGACGCCAGCTGGCAAGGGGCCGGCAGCAGGGACCCCAGACCTGGGGGGGGGGTTCAGGGGTCTGGGCAGAGGGTGCAGGGCAGAAGGCTGGGTGTGTGGGGGGTTCAGAGGTCAGGGCAGAGAGCAGTGGGGATGTGGGGGGTTCAGGGCAGAAGGCCAGGGGTGTGGGGGGATTCAGGGGTCAGGGCAGAAGGCTGGCGGGTGTGGGGGTGCAGGGCAGAAGGCTGGGTGTGTGGGGGGGTTCAGGGGTCAGGGAAGAGGGCTGGGAGGGTGTGGGGGTGCAGGGCAGAAGGCTGGATGTGTGGGGGGTTCAGGGGTAAGGGCAGAGGGCTGGGGGTGTGTGGGGGTACAGGGCAGAAGGCTGGGTGTGGGGGGGTTCAGGGCAGAGGGCTGGGGGGTGTGGAGGTGCAGGGCAGAAGGCTGGGTGTTGGGGGGAGGTTGGGGCAGAGGGCTGGGGGGGGGGGAGGTGCAGGGCAGAAGGCTGGGTGTTGGGGGGAGGTCAGGGCAGAGGGCTGGGGGGGTGTGGAGGTGCAGGGCAGAAGGCTGGGTGTTGGGGGGAGGTTGGGGCAGAGGGCTGGGGGTGTGGAGGTGCAGGGCAGAAGGCTGGGTGTTGGGGGGAGGTTGGGGCAGAGGGCTGGGGGGGTGGAGGTGCAGGGCAGAAGGCTGGGTGTTGGGGGGAGGTCAGGGCAGAGGGCTGGGGGTGTGTGGAGGTGCAGGGCAGAAGGCTGGGTGTGGGGGGAGGTCAGGGCAGAGGGCTGGAGGGTGTGTGGAGGTGCAGGGCAGAAGGCTGGGTGTTGGGGGGAGGTCAGGGCAGAGGGCTGGGGGGGTGTGGAGGTGCAGGGCAGAAGGCTGGGTGTGGGGGGAGGTCAGGGCAGAGGGCTGGAGGGTGTGTGGAGGTGCAGGGCAGAAGGCTGGGTGTTGGGGGGAGGTGCAGGGCAGAGGGCTTGGTGGGGCGTGGGGGGTTCAGGGCAGAGGGCTGGGGTGCTCGGCTCGTGGGGGTGCTCCCAGCCCCCTGCCCTGAGCGGCTCATGGCAGAGGGCTGGGAGGGATATGTCCTGTTCCACCCCCTTCCCCAAGGCCCGTCCCTACCTCTCTCTGCCTGATCTACGGAGCAGCGAGCACGCTGCGCTCCGCTCTGCTCCGCTCCCCTTCCCACTCGCAAGGGCCATCGCCGGCAGGGAGGGGGAGGAGGAGGGGCCGGAATGCACCAAGTTGTGGGAAGAAGCGGGGGAGGAGGGAAGCTTGGCTGCCGCAGGACCAAGCTTCTGCCTCCTGCCCCCGCAGGGGAGAGCGGTGGGCGGGGGGGCTGAGTGGGGTGGTGGGGGGCCGGGACCCCCCCCCACCGCTCTCCCCTGCAGAGGCAGGAGGCAGAAGCTTGGTCCTGCGGCAGCCAAGCTTCCCTCCTCCCCCGCTTCTTCCCCCAGTGTGGCGCTTTCCGGCCCCTCCGCCCCTCCTCTCACCGGGCAGGCAGCGTGCCACTCAAAATCGGCTCGCGTGCCATGTTTGGCACACGTGCCGTAGGTTGCCGACCCCTGGGCTAGGTTTTCAAAGATGCAGATAAACACAGTGGATCTGCAACAGCACCCAGGCAAGCTCCTATGGCCTATAGAGTAAGGCACTTTATCTACTTAGGTGCCTAGTGGGATTTTGAAAAGCACCTATCTGTATATTTGGGCACCTAAATATCTTTGAAAATCTGGCACTGCATGGCTAGTTACTCTTTCAGCCAACTCCTGTGTGTTATATTTAGGACTCAGTCAAGAATAGCCTCTCTTTTTGTGTGCTCTAGAATTAGCTGTTCCAAGACCTGATCATTGAACGTATCAAGAAATTGCTTCTCTAAAACTTGTCCCAATGTGACATTTGACTTGTTTGTATGTGGGTAGCTGAAATCACCCATCATTGCCTTTTTTAAGAGACTTAGTTGGCACTCTACTATCCCTAAAAACTGTTCAGTAAATATGCTTTTCTTCCTCAAGGTACTAGTAGTACAACCCTTCTAGTATATTTTTATTCTTACAACTTAGTGTTGCCAATTCTCATGATTTTATCATGAGTCTCATAACATTTGGGTTTTATCTTTAAGCCCCAGCTCTGGGGGGCAACTGATTAAAGGAGAAACTTAAAAAAAAAAAATCTGAGAAAGTTTCTAGTCCTCAAAGTTAAGGGGGGAAAACTTGAAAATATAAACCAAGAGTAGACTAAAGGCTCACAAATCAGGAGGCAAATAAGAAACACTCTCCCCCCGCCCACATTTAAAAAGTCTTGTGGTTTTTAAGACTGTCTTGTTTTTGGGAGGCCTGACTCATGATTTTTGAATTCTTGATCTTGGCAATACTATAACTTGATATTTGCATCGATACAGATTCCAATGTGTGGTCCTCTCCACTCAAAATTGATGTAATCTAATTCTATGAAATCTCTCATGTATAGTACACCTCCCTCAGCCTGCCTTTCTGAATAGTTTATAGATAGCTTTTGCTTTATCACATTGATTTTTGTCATTCCACCATGTTTCAAAAAATCTCTGTTATATCAATTCTCTTTTCCACTGCCTGGCAATGGAATGCTAGTTCACCTATTTTTGCTTGGAAGGGTCTCATATTGGTAAATGGGGCATTTTATAATTATTTTTGGTCATGTGCTTATTTTTTACAACTAGAGTCCAAAATACTTATAATTGTTGTTTTGCAAAATTTGTAATTTTGGTTAAAAGTATCACTCTTTTATTTACCTTGTCACACATTTTTGCCTAACTGGAGCAGAGATATTAATAGAAAATAATGATAATCTCTGCGAAGTACAAATACTGTAAGATTTCTGTGCCAGTTTTCCTTGAGACTGAAACCACAGTCTCTCACATGGCATTTGTCTAAATGAACTCTTTGTAAGCAGCATGAAGCTACGCTGTAAGCCTATAAGCCTTCCCGGGGAAGTGCCAATACTATAACTATTTGGGAATGCAGGGCTGTGGCAGAATGAGGCCATATTTCCAGAGCTGGTGTTTATTTATGTGGAGTGTAGCGATGTTCGTGTCCTAGAAGTATTTTAGAACAATGTTGAACTTTGTGTTTTGGTGGAAGGGAAAGTTAAAACAAATCCTCGTGGGGAACTCTTCATTTGAGGCTTCCTGACAACAACACGCCAACAGCAGCACTCCGGGTAGAAAAAATGATTGGGCACAGGAAAAGCTGACGTGGGAAGAAAAGAGGAAGTGAGATCCAGGAGGTCTGGGGACACAAATGAGCCATTCAGTATGACCATTGGACTCTTCTCCTTTACTGAGTAAACTGTTGCAGAGCCCAGCCCAAATGGATTTATGGGCCAATCAGGGAAGTTCACTAGCAATAAGAGAAGTTAGTGGAAGTGACTGTTCGCAGCTCCTACACAAGTGTTTCTGCACCTCTGTGTCAGACCCTTCCCAAGAGAGTGCAAAAGGAACACAGAAGTGAAGAATTTAGTAGGAAGCTGCAGTGTAATACAAGGGATATTCAGATCGCCACATCTATGTGTGAAGGAGAGCAAACCAGTAAAATAATAAATATGTTGAGTATAATAAGAACATAAAAAGAACATAAGAATGGCCATACTGGGTCAGACCAAAGGTCCATCCAGCCCAGTATCCTGTCTACTGACAGTGGCCAATGCCAGGTGCCCCAGAGGGAGTGAACCTAACAGGTAATGAACAAGTGAGCTCTCTCCTGCCATCCATCTCCACCCTTTGACAAACAGAGGCTAGGGACACCATTCCTTACCCAAACATAAATAAATAAACAAACAGTCAGTGGACCATCATGACAGCCTGGTGATGCAGGGCTAAATTAGCCTCTAATGCACGTGGAGGCAACACTAGTGATGTTAACTAAGTTGCCCCCACTTATGCTAGCACTGAATTTGGACCCAGAAACATAACTCAGCATTGACTATATCAAAAGAGACAGCATCCAGCTCAATTAGGCTCTGATCATGACTGAGGTTTCAGGATGCTACTGCAATCAAAATAATTAATAATAATTATACAAAGCTGTTGTAAGATAAATTCTATTATCATGTCTGATCAATGTAAAAAATATGAGAAATGACAATATCTGAAAACATCTTTGAAATCCCCTGCATTGTCATGCTCTGAAATGAGCTCTGAGCTCATTTCCTGCGTCCCAACACAGGGTGACATTCCCATTGAGTTTGCTGGGAGCAAGATCTGGCCCAGAAGATCAGCAAAATGGCAGCATTCTCCAAGACGGACACTATCTAGCTTCATTTTCAGGGGCTGGGTTCTGAAGTGGGTGCTAGTATTTCCAAACGTGGCTGAACATTCATTTTTAATATGTGCACCATATTCTTATTCCATCAGCATTTCTGTGCAGCTATAGTTCTCCTTTAGAACACGAGCCTAAGCACGTTCCATTCATCCTGGTTTTCAGAGGACAATCCTCTATTTAAAAAATAGAAAAATAAACAAGCCCAGTCCCAGTTGATTGTAAGGAAAATGTGCGGAGGGAGTAAGAGAAATATATTTTAATGTGTACACTGTAGTTTTGGGATGTGCTCTAATTCCATTGTGATGGATACTATACAAGAAGATAGAGGCATCTATGAGTGTAAATATATTAATATTAAGGCCCAAGTTCAGCAAGGTACTTAAGCACATGCCTAACTTTAAGCACCACTGAAGTCAATGGGAATACTCACATGCTTAAAGTTAGGCATTTGTTTGAGTACCTTGCTGAATCAGGGTCTGGGAGCAATTTGTATTTTAAAATATAAAAATTGGTCTGTGTCCATCAAGTGAGTAAATAATTTGGATTTCATATGAAATGTTATATGCAGCCTAAAGGCTTAGATACTAGAATGATCAGTGTTATAGAAAACCTTCTAGAAAGAATGAGTTCAGAGAGTGTTGGGAATTCCAAGTCCTCGTTGATAAACTGACACTTTTTCACTTAAAAGATTTTCTGGTAGAATGTCTGATTTTTAATATATTGTCTTAAAATTAATAAACACCTGAAAATTCACCTACATTTAGTTTCACAGTTATTGCTGCTAGAATCAAATACTTTGTGCAAACGGAACTTTGCAAGACTTGCACTCAGCATTCTATAAATACCGTTATTACCACGACAACAAAATGCTCATTCCTAAATTGGATGGAGTGAACTCTGATATTTAAAGTATGCTCTCTCTTCTCTTTTTGCCTGCTCCCTCTCGCCCTACTCTCACCATTCCTTACCCTCTGTTATACTTGATTATTTTTAGACCCTTCATCACACTGAAAGCATGGTGATAATAATTATATAGCCTACATGTGTCCATGTTGGTATATAATCAGTGATGAACTGAATATCCCATCTTCTATGGATGTTTAAAACTGACTTGGGAAGTTCCTTTAAGGAAGAGATATATGTCACTCTTTATTGTTTGAGATGAATAACTAATCTGGTTGCAAAAGGTAGTGATCTCCCATTGTATAGTGCCTTTTATCTAGAAAGATCACAACAGCGCTTTACAACTGCACACACTCATCCCCCCACTGAAGTGCTTTGGAATGGAAGACAGCAGCTGTTTAACAGCAACACAAGAGTTTAGGATAAAAGGTGGAGAAAAACATCATGTTTAGTGAAACTTCAGATGGAATTTTTAAGTACAGTAGTCATCCTTGAATATTGCCACCCCCTTTGATCCGAGTGTTTAGCCAATATTTGGAGTTTTATGGATTGTTTCCATTAGGAAGAGAAAATGATGATGGAGTCAAGTATTTTTTTGGTGCAATCCTATTTATCTATAAGGATTGTACACAAAGTCCTATTTCCCCAAAAAGAAGGAATCAAACAGGAGATTGAAGGAATACAATAAACACTAGGTAACATTCTCTAACTACCTAAGGCACTATAGGAATGTTTTAAGAGTGACTGCTATAAGCAGAATGCAAGTGAAGGAAGAGGGAGATTGTAGGAGAGGGAAAGGAGAACTGAGGAGGAGAAGGAATCTGAAAATGCAGGCCTTCCCTTTGCTAATTACAAGGGTAGAATGCAGTACAGCACCAGAAGCCATTTTGCTGCAAGATGTGCCAAGCTGTACCTCAGCCACAATCCTTCCCATCAAGAGGTAAGCCAGGTTTCAGTAAAGTATGCAAGGACCATGGCTATGTGAAAATAGCTTGAAAAAAATGTAGGGATTGGAATTTTGTCTCATTGCCAAACTATGACAGATCAGCTCTAAACCTGCTAACTTGATCACAGTGGCAAAGGCATGTGATCAACCCAGAGCTTGCTCATTTTCTGCCTATACATAATAAAAATGCACCTGTATTGACTTTATTAGTAACAATTCTAACCTATGTTATGTTGAAGAGAGTTAACTAGCTGCAGCAAAGTATTCTGAGAACACAGCCACTGCAGGTGTGAAGCTTAATAGGGTCTCAAATTCAGTCTCAATTTAACTCTCTTTCTCTCTGTGTGGCAGTCTTTGTTACAATGGGACTCAACCCACAGAGCTATGCATAATCAAAGATCCCTTGTCAGATCACTCATTTCCAACCCATATGTTGGACAGCAATAAGATATTGCAGAGCTAATTCCAGTCTCACCCTGGTGTCAATTAAGATTAACTCCACTAAGGTCAATGAAGGTACATCTGTGCAAAACCCATGTAAGAACTGACTCAGATCCTGATGTTCAGTTCAGCTAGCTCTGCGGTGTGATTATTTGATCAAACCCATTGCTTGCGCTCCAACCCAGAACACAGCTATTCTCAAACTAACAACCATTTAACTGAAGTTCTGGGCAGCAGTAAATATATTTACATAACCAGTGGGCAGAAAGTAGTACAACCACAACAAGCTTCTGCATTATTTCAAGTAAGAATAAGTGAAACTTGTGAAGTTTGTGGGGGGTTTTGCAAACTAGATCACAAAGCTAGTTTGAGTTTGCAAAAGTTTTTTCTTGTGATTATGACAATGGAGTCTTTTCCCAAGGGTCAATCTATTTAAAAAAAAATCCCCTAGCTAAAGGGAATACCCTACTATATATCTGGATAGAAATGCACCCCTTCCCGCCTACAAAGCTAGGCTGGCACAAGTGAATGTTCTGTATTGTGGTGACGGAGGCAGTAGCTTCTCCATAGCATAGGGTACGTCCAGACTACGCGCCGAATTGGCGGGTAGTAATCAATCTATCGGGGATCGATATATCGCGTCTCGTCTAGACATGCTCCTGTCGACTCCGGAACTCCACCAGGGTGAGCGGCGGTAGCGGAGTCGACGGGGGAGCTGCGGCCGTCGATCCCGCGCCATGAGGACGGGAGGTAATTCGAAATAAGATACATTGACTTCAGCTAAAGTTGCATATCTTACATCGACATCCCCTCCCCTCCCCCCGTGTAGACCAGGCCTAAGATTACAACCAGCTTCCATATTAAAGCCCTATTTTAACATTTCCTATACCTTTGGTTTGGAAATTGCCATATTTCCTCTCAAGACCACAGAGAATATTTCTGGAAAGTCTGAAAAAATATATTAAGCCATTTTTGAGTTTACATTCAAAACCTGGAATTTTGTCTAACATCCTTTTGTCTGCCTCTAGTTCAAAAGGAATTGTTACTGCTCCTTCAGACTTCCCATGGAATTGAATCTCTGGCTAGTCCTGGGTTTCCTATAAATAGATTGTAATTAAGCATGTGGTTTTTGTTGTGGATAATTTGGATCCCAATTCTTTTCCCACTGATTTTAGTGGGAGGTTTGCACCATTAACACCATTGGAGCAGGGTCCTTCGCTATTGCCCACATTTTAAAAAGTGGGCACCCAAAATTAATGGCCAACGTGAGTCTGAGTTTTGGAGTTTCTGGATGCAGTTTTTGTGCCGTATGTGCAGTCCATTTCAAGAGGGTAGGAAAGAACAATTTCAAGGCCATCTGTTAGTGGCATGGTCACAAGCATGATGTGACCCGGGGCCCTCACCATCCCCCACCCCACCCTTAGGTATGCCAACAAGATGCAAATGAAATGGCCTGGAGCAACTTTGCAAATCCTTAGTTTTGCCTGTAAGCTAGAGGATTTTCTTTTGACTCTCTAGCAGACTGGGTTTCATTAAATCCACAGTCCATTCTTTAAAAACTTCCATTTCTTTAATCAAGGCTTCAAATCTGCATTTTATTGATTCATTTTATTAGTTTTATTAATTCATTTAGTTGCACATTTCTGCTGTGAAGTATTTTCACACATCAGAGAGTCTAGTGTATGCCATATACTTGGAAATAAGGGTCTCTCAGGTTTTTCGGAGGCAGGCAATGTTGGGAATTTCATCATTAAAAAACCCCAGTTGTTTCACCTTTGCCAGACACCTGCTCTGTTATTGCATCATGATATATTGTACCCATTTTTTTTTTAAGATGGTGAGAGGAAAATGGTAAAAGGAAACTACAGCTTGCTATTGGTTTGAAAAGCTTCCCTCAGGTCCCACTCAAAATGTCTCTTCTGCTGACAACTCTCTAGTGCCCCCTCATGATTACTGGTGTTTGATAGCATGATAACAGCTTGACCTCAATGCTGTTACTCACAGGAGGAGTGTTACTTACATGCATACATGTGTTCAAGAGGGGGCCTTAAGAAACAAAAACCACCACAACCTTGCACGTCATCCTTTATACTGTGCTTACTAAAAAAATAAGTATGTTTTCAAGAAGTACAGTCTCCGTTATAATCATAGGAAATCAAACAGCGTAGTACAACTGGTGGTTCAGTTATCATTATTTAACATTTATATTGCAGTCAGGCCTAGAGACCAACCAGGTGGGGACCCTGTTGTACTAGGAGCTGTACAAACATAGTAGATGACAGTCCCCGCTTTAAAGGACTATTAATAGTCATCATTGTTTTTATTGCCCAAAGAGACTCTAGCTGTTCACAGAAGACTTGGAAAGACCTGGAGTAAAATCCTGGCTCTCCTGAAGTCAATGGCAAAGCTCCCATTGGCTTCAATAGAATCAGGATTTCACCAACAGTCCCTGCCCTCAAAGAGCTTATAAAGTAAATTGTAGATACAATACAGCCAGTAGGGAACAGATGGGAAAGGAAAATTACAAGAACTGGCCCTAAGGTCACTCAGTTTAGGCACGTGCACAGCTTGGTGGTTAAGTCAAGCTTATGTGTGTGTGAAACAAAAAATAAATTCAAATCCCTCCTTGAGACCCACTTCATCGATGATGTCTGCGAGAAATCAGCCAGTTAACAATGGCTAGGGGAGCTGGTTTCAAATTTTCCATGTTGTTTCTCAGTCTCAACAAAAACAAAAAGGGATGACATTTTTGTGAACATTTTGAAAGAATTAAGTCTCTTTTTTTCAACCAGCTGTGATAGTTAGGCTGAGGGGCTGCTGGATATACCCGACCTGTAAAAAAAAAATGTTGGTAATGTATATAAAATATGTGATGTATAACAAATTGTAAATACTTTTTTGTTCCCCTGCCCACCCCAACCCTTCACATATTGCACCAACAAGCAAAATTAACAACATGGAACTACGAACATCCCAAACACTTTGCTTGTACATTGTATCCTGCTCTCATTTCTTTAGTCTGTTGCTTGTCCCTTTAGAGCGGAAGCACTTCAGGGCAGAGGCCATCCCTTGCTATGTATTGGATATGACCATGACACAAATCATCATTGTATAAGACAATGTTATTGACTCACTTACTGTGGGCATTGCAGAACAAGAGAGTCTTTGGGAGGGATTTCATTTAGGGACGAGCAGTTTGACAGGCCAGAGTTGGGAGGATGTTCTGTGCATAAGAGGGGACAGGGAAAAGGTGCAGAGATTGTGAGCAAAGTGAATGAAAGTGTTATCAAGGCTAGATTCGATTCAGACCCTATCCCTAAGAATGGTGATACTGTGATCAAAGGAGGGAGTTATGTGTGGGGGGGAAAATAAATCAGGTACAGATTACAGGTGTATTCCATAGTATCCTGTCTGGATTACAATGACAAATAAATCAAGCCATGGAAAAGAGAGCAAGGGTATCCTGAGTGATAGGGCTTAATGTCATTGTAATCCAGACCTACCCAATTAAGAAAACTAAAACCCTGCCACTGCATATGCTAATGAACTAACAATTGGTGACATTTTCACGTCCGACACATAGCAGGGTCGTTTCAAATGAATCGTCTGAACTTTAAATTATCGCTACTGCTTTGCAAGATTTTGAATAATATCAGTGATGATAACTTATCTTTATCTGAAGTTAAGGGTGTTTCACTAATAACTAACTCTTGTTAACCTGCAGAGAGCAGTGTGTGTCTGAATACATTGTTCTTCAATGGAGTCATGTGCTTAGGATGTGAAACACGCCTTTTGTCCTTGTAGTCCATGATGACTCCAGCGTTATAAAAATCTGTGCTTTTTGCACCAGGAATGCAGACATGCCTACTCAGGTTTGCTTCTAAAGACATTTTGGGAAATTGATGACTTGCTCACATAGAAGTGATTTGTGTTGTGTTTGCTTAATGGGCCGAGACACTGAAATAGCTTTTGCAGTGGAAGTTTACAGAACAGTACAGTGGCTGTGCTAATGTGTCTATAACCATGGCAGAAACAGTCCCCTGGGTCACTCGATGAGCTTTTCTGTCTTTGTTGAGTTTGCCAGTGAGTCTGGAGAAGGAAGAACAGATAACACAATGGGAATAATTAAGTAGGCCTGAACTGTAGAAAGCTAGAAGGAAAGCACTGACAAACTTAGCGGATAACAGAAGCAATAGCTGAAAACCGTTTGCTGCAGCTGCTGCTGTAGTATAGAGCAGAGAGCTTCCTGGGGAAATGCCTTTAAACAGACAACGCAGTAAAGGAGAGAGGCACTGAAGATAGACCACAAAGAATTCCACAAACTTCTTTTAGAAAAATCAATACTGATGTATATAGCAAGATGACGAAGTAGGAGATTTAGAAGGTAGAATAGGGGAAGTACACATTGGGTATAGGGTTCTCCTGTCTTTTTATCCTGCAGACCATCTTCGGTCATCTCATAGACTCATCTGTCCTCCCAACAGACCAACCCCTTCACTGCTTGGCTCTCAAGATATTTCAGAGTAAGAATATGCAAAAATCTTGTAAAAGGAGAATCACTGCAGCAGGCCAGTCATGGGAAACCAGGCAATGACTTGCAGAAACCAATAAGCTTGAGAAAATGTTACACTCTCTACATCACAAGCTAGTTGAGAGAAAGAAATAAGAGCTGAATATAGGCCTGGGCCTGCAGCCCTTACTTATGGGAGTTGCCCCACTGGGCCAAATTTCCCCATGGTGTAATTCCATATACTTCAGTGGAATTATAAGAGAGATTAATTTGGGCCACTGGTTTCAATGGGGATATGTTTGTAAGGGCTACAAGAGTGGTTCCTAGAAAGCAGATTGAAAGGGAGTAAAACGAAACAAAAATAACTTAAAATCTGCAATGTTTAAAAAGCAGGTAAAAACAAGGAACATACACATTTCGTTATTGGATCTAGTCCAGTATCCTACTTCTGCACCAGATGCTTCACGTGAAAATGTAAGAAACCGCATGGGGTACAGCTATGGAATAACCAGTCTGTAAAAGGGTGGCCTGCCCCTAATTAGCTCTGCCCAGCTACATGTGGGCAGGGTTGGATCGAAGAAGGAAGATCAGCAGCAAGGTGCTGACTGTGGAAAAGAGTGGCCGAGCTGGGTTGTGGCTGGAGAGGAGAACCACAGGAGTAGCACTAAATACTGTGGCGGACCATGTAACCAGGAACAGGGTCCAGGGGAGTCTTGGGGCCAGTGTTCCAGAAAAGGACTGGGGAGCTGAAGAGGAGCCCAAGAGAGACAAGAGGCTGAAGCCCAGTGAGGGGTGGAAGATGTTTCACTAGTGCTTAATTTGGTTTGTAGTTTTGAGTTCTACTGAGGGGCCCAGGTAGAAGCCCTGGTTACTCTGCAAAAGAAGAATGTGATTCAGTTAAATTCTGTTTGATTTGTTGCTGGCCTCGGGGGGAGCTGGCCGAAGGGGCTTTGCAGAGGCCAGCTGGGAGAAGCTAGCTTGCAGCCTGGCCAGTTACAGCTGAACTTGGATACCCCAGAAAGGGTGAAACTCACTAGCCTGGCTTGGCCAGAGGGCCAAGTTACTTCTACTGTGGGAATTGACTGAAGATCGTAAAAGGGAAACTGAGGCAGAGCACCGCAACATCAGGTCTGCAACATCAAGTTTTGCGCCAGCAGGTGCTATGAGATGAGGCATCACATGATACTGTCCCTAGGGAAAGATTCTTCCTAATCCCCATCAATTAGGCTAGAACCTTCTGAAGTTTATCAATGTCTTTTCACATCTTCACTAATCTCACTGTTCTCTTCCTTCTCCAGCATATTATTCAAATTAAATACCAGGCCTCGTATGAAACCTTGGGGTTGGGGGTGTCACTATTAATCTTTTGGATCATGAAAATTGACTATTTTATTCCTCTTTTTGTTTTCTCTTTCTTAGCCAATTTCTAATCCATGACAGTATTTTACATCTAATCCTAGGACTAGTCTTGGCAGTCAATTTTTATTTCTTTATAATTACAACAGATAATATTGATGTTTATTTTTAAGCTTTTATTTGTTTTGATTTAAATGTTCACGGTTTCACAAAAGTATGAGTTTTAAGCATTTTTCAATTTTTATTGATTTAAACTTTCATAGTTGCGGGAAATTATGGGGGGGTTCAGACAATGGAGGGGATAATCCAATAATTAATTAATGACAGCACATGACGAAATTCAAAAAGTTAAAGCTTCATAACCATTAAAACAAATATTCAACCTCATAGGTTAAAAGATACAAAGTAAATATCCTTAAATCAAACTCTAATAAGTTCTCAAGCAGCATTTTTCTTACTTTGCCTAACTGTAAATTTTGATTATCAATGGAAATATTTTTCATCAGTTTGTGTGTGTGTATGGTGAAATCAACATTTACTAACATTTACTGATAAAAATCTAATTCTTCCAAGCCTACCTCTGACTATTTAGTTTCCTTAATTCCTCTTAAATGCCATTTAAAAAGTCCCTCACAAAACCCCAAATAAATGATGTCTACTATTCCAGCAGCAAGCTCAAAGAAGTCTAGTAGATTAGAGAGACACCCTTTTCCTTCAATTAATCCATGGTGGTTTGTCTCCATTGTAACATGTTCATCTGGGTTTTTCTGGTTTTGATTAATTTCAACTGATATATCTGGTGCTAAAGAAAAACTCACTGGTCTTCAGACAGATACAATATTTGCTAACCTCCAGGTGATTTTAATGAGACACAGCATACTTTGTTAGCATCTGAACTGCTTTATTCTTAATTCCTTCAGTATTCTTTGGGTATTTACCATACAGTCCGGGTGACTTGTTGCTCTTTAGTTTGTTCCAACGCCTCTTCTTTGGATACCAGTGTCTAACATCTTTATCACCTGATAAACATAGGTCCAGGGCAGTAGCTCCCAGCATTCTCAGTGGTGAAGCCTGACACACTGAAATAATTTAGCTTCCTTGTAAATCTTTTAATGCTCCTTAATTGCTCCATTTATGCCCTGGTAATCTAGGGGACCCACTCATTCTCTTGTAGGCTTCCTTCTTTTTATATAAAGAATAACATTAGACATTTTAATGTCTTTGGCTATTTGCTCATCAAATCTCTTCTTAGCCCTCCTAATCTCCATTCTGTGTATTACCTGCCATAGTTTATGCTCATTTCTACTGGCTTCATTGGGGTTAGGTTTCTGTTTTCTGAAGGATGATACATATTTGGCTCAAATTACCTCTTGAATTTTGCCTTTGAGTTAGACGGAGTCCTCTTTTCTATAGAGTTATGGCTGTTAAACTGAGTGCATACCCTACACTTTAAAAATCTGAGCATGTTAAAGTCTGCATGAGGAGGTGATTCAGTTCCCCCAGGCTCTGCCTCTTAGGAGTGTCCAGTTACTACAAAGTGCAACTTCAATCTATTAATGGTTGCTTGCCAAGGTGGACTAACTTGGGGAAATAGTTTCTCTGGAGAAGACACTTCCTTTGAACTGATAACGTTGAGCCAACACTCCTTTTTGAAGTGATCTTGAAATAAATAGTGCATTCTTCTGCAGGATGGTATCAGTTACAGCTGAAACAGAAGCAAGGCTGAGTTCCTGGTAGGAGGTAAAGCCAATATAGCCTTTTATCACTCTAGTCTACAAGGAGGGAGCCCCACCTCCCACACAACCTCTAGTTTTTCACCTGTGCAAATGAAAGTGCAAGGAAACTATTCTTGCCAGTTTGTGAAGGTACTCTACTCTAGCACTCTTTGTCATGCACACTAGTTTCTCTGTCTGGATGCACAGTATAGAAGGACAGTACAGGCTGGATAAAGCTACCTTTATACTGACCAAATGACAACATACGGAATATCCCAGGATCAAGCCTTTACCCCAGAGCAAGACCCGAAAACTAAAATCGCTCTAGGGCTCACATTCATAATCACTGAACGTGTCCATCCTCAGGGAATCCCAAATACAAGAGTCAGAGAAGCACAGAAGGATTTATGAAGAGGCTGTGTTCCTGCTATAAAGACTCGTGCTAGATTGTTCCTTATGGCTTTGTGTTATAGACACCTCCATGTAAGGACCAAATTCTGTGTTCAGCAACATGAATATTAATCCAGAGTAATTCCACTGAAGTCAGTGGAGTACACTGGATCTATGCTGGAGTGAGTGAGGGCATGCATGAACAAATGCCTACATGATATAGCCTGAATGTCTACACAACCCCCAAGGTTGTTCCTCAATAGTACAGTCTCCCCAGCTTTTCTAGGCACGAGACAACCGTTTCCATATTCCTTTTTCTGACCAGTTACTGCATTCAGGACACCTCCATTCCTCATTGAATGGTTCTCCCTTGATATCACCACCTCAGGAGCACCTCTGCTGGTTTCTCACACAGCCATAAATAATGCAATCAGAGAGGATTATTGTAACATGTAACAACACTATTTACAGAATATGAAACGAGATAAAAATGGGTGTGGAGAAAACATATTTGGCTGCAAATCTGCTGAAGTGCATTGCTCTGGGTTGGCTTTTGCCGCATCTTTGTCATAGACTCAGACTTTAAGGCCAGAAGGGACCATCATGATCATCTAATTTGACCTCCTGCACATTGCAGGCCACAGAACCTCACCCACTCACTCCTGAAATAGACCCGTAACCTCCGGCTGAGTTACTGAGGTACTCAAATCATGATTTAAAGACTTCAAGTTAAAGACTGTGCCAATGGGAGCTGCAGGGGTGGCACCTGCAGACGGGGCAGTGCGCAGAGCCGCCTGGCCGCACCTCCACGTAGGAGCTGGAGGGAGGACATGCCGCTGCTTCCGGGAGCTGCTTGGGGTAAGTACCGCCCGGAGCCTGCACCCCTGAGTGCCTCCCGCGCCTCAACCCCCTGCCCCAGCCCCAGCCCCAGCCCCAGCCCTGATCCCCCTCCCGCCCTCCAAACCCCTTGATCCCAGCCTGGAGCACCCTCCTGCACCCCAAACCCCTCATCACCAGCCCCAACCCAGAGCTTGCACCCCCAGCCGGAGGCCCCCTCCCCTCTCCCCCTCGCACCCAACCCCCTGCCCCAGCCTGGAGCCCCCTCCCGCACCCTGAACTCATTTCTGGCCCTACCCCAGAGCCTGCACCCCCAACCAGAGCCCTCACCCCCTCCTGCACCCCAACCCCAATTTCGTGAGCATTCATGGCCTGCCATATAATTTCCATACCCAGATGTGGCCCTCAGGCCAAAAAGTTTGCCCACCCCTGCTCTAGTAACTACATTTTTACTATTGGCCATTTCTAAACATTAGGCTTTTACCCATTTTGCTCTTGCGTGGGAGAAGTGTTTTAATAATTTTGATAACAAGATTGTGCAAGACAGTTAAGATAACACTGTTGTTATTGGGTACCTTCATGTTCATCAATTACTCCTGGAACACTGACTGGGGTGGCTCAAATCACAAATCAAGGCAAGTGAGGGTCTTTCTAATGGCTGGATATCGGTAGGTAGCATTCCAGATAAATTCGTGCAGAACAAAGCTCCAATACGTGCATAATTTATGGCATGAGAATACAATGAGATAACACCATGTTAATTTATCTGAATCCCAACATTTGTCATGCTGCATTACACAGGCTTTAAATAATCTTTCAGGATCCAAGCGAACATATTTAAACCCTTATTTTGAAAGAACTAGGACAGGAAACGAATTCTTCATTTTGAGTCTTTTTTTTTTAAATGAATGGTTTCAATTCATATTAAATCTTTAAAAACTCAGTTCTGTAGTTGCTCTTCTTTTTAAACTTTATATCATGTTTTTTGTGAAGCACATTAGTGCTTACGGAGAGTGATTTAAGTGACATTTTATAGGGGGGGCCAGCACTCAAATCACTGATCTGAATACCACCCCCACTCACTACAATTAACTCCTCAGCCAAGAACACCCCCAAAGTCAGAATGTTAGATGAATAGAATTGAATGGGAAAGATGCCACTCAGGCCAGCTCTATTAAATTTGCCAGACTGAAGAGTCTCACTCACTCTACTCAATTACAAAGTCATTTGTGATGTAATTAGCTGCCTGATTGCCAGCACTGACCTTCAAAGATAGGCAAGGCTCAAGCTGAATTGCCCAGATAATGCGCAGGAGAATAATAAAACAAAATAAACATTTAAAAATAATCTCTTCTCTTTATCTACTGAATTTCCCAACACTACCCTCATCAAGAAGCTCCTAAAGGCAATTTAAGTGTGTTTCTAAACTATCCTTTTCACTTAACTCAAGTTAGTAGGAATGCTTGGGATCTCACTTTCAGTGTACACCAGGAGTAACTCCATTGCCAATGGAGCTACATGGCATAAAACCTCTGATCAGTCAGAATCAGTCCCGGTTTACTGGGGGTTTAAACATTCTCAGCACTTGAGGGACATAGTCATATGGATCACCATATGTTTCTTATGTTAACCCTATGGCTAGAAGTAGAACGGGCTTACTTGTGATTTCTCATTGCAGGGAAATTTCAATGTTTTGAAATTTCTAGAAAACTGGAAATTCCAAGATAATTGTGTTTTGGAAACACCACCATGAAATGTAGTCTACAACAGCAGCCTGGCAGCTGTTGATTGAAATCACTGTAATAGCAGTGAAACTGACAAGAATGTCAATTTCAGTGAGCAGCTCCCAGGGTGTATGGCTCTGGGGCAGCCCCACCCCACCCCACCCCACCTGGACTCCCAGCCAGCCTTTTCCCCAGGGCACCTGTTCAGGAGTCAGGTAGCGCAAGGAGCAAGCTTGCCTGGCAGTGTGAAAGACCTGGGATTTCTGGGATCCTAGTCTGCATGACAGGGCTCCCTTGGAGCCATAGATCCTGGAAGCCCATTCCAGGACTTCCAGGTTCCTGGCTTTATGGCAAGGAGACTTGGGTTGAGCTGGAGCTCTGAGAGCTTCCAGGCTCCCTGCCGAAGATCTGGGAATAGACTGCCAGCTGGAGCCAGGGCTCACAGGGCTGTCAGTCTCCCAGTTCCAGAGCAGGAAGCCTGAAACCCAGGCTGCAATGCAACAAAAAATAATGGACCCCAAGCCATTTTGGGGTTGATTAACTGGCATTTCTGATGAAGCTTTTGTCAAAAAAATTCTGTCCAGCTTTATTGAGAAGCTTCAGAGGGAAAAGAGCTCTCTACTCCCTCCAGTGATGAAAAGGGGAAAGTGCTGCCATAGATAGCTTCATTTGCATAGGCTGCCTATCCCACAATTCTCTAGTGACACTTGGGAGGTCCCCATATGTGTACATGAATTTGGATTTTGTGGGAGTAGTAGGGTCCCAGAGCAGGTCAGTGAGAGAAAGAGTTCCTATTTTTTGATGAAGAGCTCATTTCCAAGCAGCTAAGACTCTACTTGAGAGTTTAAAGTATTCCCCACCCATGGTGACTTTGTTGTGAGTAGAGGATACAGAGGACTCTGCAGCAAGAGATGGCATCAGTACTCAGGTGAGACCCTATCTACTGAGCACTGTAATAAAGGTGAATTACTAAGCTGCTTAGGTGATGATGCTACCAGGTCAGACCAGGCAAGCAACTCCCTTGGGATTAGAGATAGACCTGACAAGAGGCACCTGGACTATTTCTACTTGCTGATCCAAACCATGAATGGAGTTTAATGGATGGGCAAAGTGTGTGGCCAAAAGTATGACCTGCAGGACATTCTCGCCAGCAGGTTGGAAGGGAGATAGACTGCTACCAAGGGAGGTGGGTTTTTTACTCTTTATTTCCATATCTTTTCTGTTGCTGCTTTTTGCCGAGTTTATGACTGTGTTCCCTGTCCCTAATGAAGATTCCTTTGTTTGTAAATAGTCCCGGAGTGTTTGTGAGTGAGGAAGATCTGCCTGTTAAGGGCATCCTGCGATGGAGTGTTTAGTTTTCCCCAGTTCTGGGTGGGGACTTAACCAGTTTAGTTATTAATAGAAACCCTAGATACAGTACAAGCTGTGTTATCTGGCACTTCACCAACTGGAAAGCTCTATAAACCGACATTTCTGATCTTCATTGAAAGTCTGGTTTATAGGCCAGTTGGCCTGGGCCTGGCAGGCTCCCTATCTGGCTTTGCGTGGCCCCCTGAAAGCAGTGACATGTCCCTGCTGCTCCTAGGTGGAGGAACAGCCATGAGGGGTTCAGAGTTTGGGTGTGGGAGGGCTTGGGGCAGGGAGGTGGTGCACAGGAGGGGTTTTGGTCGGGGTGCCGGATCTGGGTGGTGCTCACCTTGGGCAGCTCCTCGCAAACAGAGACATGTTCCTGCTGCTCCTCGGCGGAGGCGTGGCTAGGCAGCTCTGTGCACCGCCCCCACCCCATCCCAAGTGCTGGCTCTGCAGTTCCCATTGGCCGGGAACCATGGCCAATGGCAGCTCTGGGGGCAGCGCTTGCACAGGGAGATATCAGGACACGAAGAACAATTGATCACCATCATTTTTATAGATATTGCCCTTGGAGTTTTAAATAAGCTTTCGTCCTTATCTATCTCGTCATATTGTTTGTTAATGGAACAGAGAAATTCATGTGTGTGTGGAGGGTGTCCTAAGTGATATGCCTGTGTTGCTTTGATTTCTAGTAGGCAATCAGACAGCTCCGGCTGCAGCCTGCAGGCTCCAGTTCTCCCATAATTACTTCCGAGTAGAGATGATCAAAGTTTTGGAGAAATTTTTTTTTTTTTTGGCAAAAAGATTGATGATTGGTTTGTTTTATGAAAGATTGTGGTGGCAATACTATAGAAATTTTTCATTTCCAGAAAAATCAGTGTTCAATAAACAAAAAAAGTTAATTAAAAATTTCAATAATATTTTTGATAAAAGTTTCAACACAAACATTTTAATGTCTCTTTTGAAAAAATGGTTCAATTCTGAACTTCTCAAAATGAAAAAACACTTGGAAATTTTCCATTTCTCCCCCGAAAAACATACCTTTTCATTTTCCAATCAGCTTTATTCCTGTGATAGTTCCTCTCTTGTGCCTCTGGCCACTCCCTTCCACTGAGGCCAGTGCAGAGATCAACACCAGCAAGTTTGCTATTTTATTTCAAATCATCTTCGAGTGTAGTGGCCACTCAGAGTAGCAATCATAGATG